>NC_072386.2:98480933-98783964 GCF_028885625.2 Pongo pygmaeus
TTCTCAGATCTCAAGCTGCGTGCTGGGAGAACCACTACTCTCTTCAAAGCTGTCAGACAGGGGCATTTAAGTCTGCAGAGGTTATTGCTGTCTTTTGTTTGTCTGTGCCCTGCCCCCAGAGGTGGAGCCTACAGAGGCAGGCAGGCCTCCTTGAGCTGTGGTGGGCTCCACCCAGTTCGAGCTTCCCAGCGGCTTTGTTTACCTACTCAAGCCTGAGCAGTAGTGGGCGCCCCTCCCCCAGCCTCGCTGCCACCTTGCAGTTTGATCTCAGACTGCTGTGCTAGCAATGAGCAAGGCTCCGTGGGCGTAGGACCCTCCGAGCCAGGTGTGGGATATAATCTCCTGGTGTGCCGTTTGATAAGCCCGTTGGAAAAGTGCAGTATTAGGGTGGGAGTGACCCGATTTTCCAGGTGCCATCTGTCACTGCTTTCTTTGACTAGGAAAGGGAATTCCCTGACCCCTTGCGCTTCCCAGATGAGGTGATGCCTTGCCCTGCTTTGGCTCACGCACGGTTCGCTGCACCCACTGTCCGGCACTCCCCAGTGAGATGAACCCAGTACCTCAGTTGGAAATGCAGAAATCACCCGTCTTCTGCGTCACTCATGCTGGGAGCTGTAGACTGGAGCTGTTCCTATTTGGCCATCTTGGCTCCACCCCTACCATGGGATTTAAACCCAGGCAGACTGGGCCCAAGTCCCTTCTGACCTGAGTGGGGCTCAGGATTCCGAGTAGACAAGCGGAAAACACTGGGCCCTAAGAACTGCAGGAGAAGCACTCAAGCCCATCAGCTACAGAGGGCAACAGCCCTGGAGAAAACTTGGCCCTGGGTGTGAAAAAGTAACTTATCCACAACTCTTTCTCTTCTCAAATTTCATCAAGTCACCTGGAGTACCAGAAGGGCAGCACTTGCCACACATCCCCTTCTCCATCCTCATCAAAACTCACCTGGAGCATCAGAAAGGCTGCACTAATCTCCCACCACTTTCTCCATCCTCATTAAAGTCATCTGAAGTATGAAGGACGGCACTCATACTGCAGCCTCTTCTCTTCTCCATGGTCTTGAAGGCTCACCTGGAGTACCAGAACAGGCTTGCAAATCACTGCTAGTCTATAACCTCTTTGCCCTGCAGCCAGGTTACTTTTCAGGTTGTAAACCTTCAATGAATTTTTAATTTTATTTAATTCTAATTAATTTAAATAGCCTCATGTGGGTAGTAGCTACCATATTGACCAGTGCAGGTCTGGAGTCCCAGGTCCTTAGCCTGACAATAAGACCTTTCCTAGCCTGGGCATTACTTCTCATCCAGTCTAGAGTTTTCTAATCATGGTGCTTTCACCTGCATCTGCTTTCAGTTTCTTGATCCAGCTGAGATACTTTGTCTTTCCATGCTTTTGTGCAGCCCTGGGACTAGGACAAGACAAAAGTGGCACCTGAGGCACACAATGTAATGATGTGCTCCCTCTCAGGGTGGTGTACTGTAAAGTCTAGAAAGCTTTTCAATGCTTTCCCTTCTCCATTAGTCCCAGCTCATCTTTCACGTACCAGCTCAAATGCCTCCTCCAACAGGAAACCTTCCCCTATCACCCTCAGACAGAACTCAGATGCCCTTCCTTCAGTGTCAACCCTCTTTTTACAAAGTTTCCTCTGCCTGTTTCACCATCCTCCTTTACAAGGTCAGTTCTTTAAGACCAGGAGCCATCTGTCATTTATTTCTATATCCTCAATACTGTCTTGGCCGGAAAAGGTGCTCATTTAGCACCTTTGAAAATGATTGAATTGAGTTATTGAATTTATCTGGCCTGGCCCACAATGACAGCCCCCAAATTTCTCAAATATGTTTTAATATGGGGTTAAAGTCAGGACATACCATGTCAGCCAACAGAAGGGAGGGGAGAAGTTATCACTTTCATGACGTTAAGTCTAACTTCTAAGTCCACCTAGACTTTTCCCATGAAAGGTGCCCTGATCACCACTGCACATTCCTCCACCTTCTACCCTCTGCCCCCATCCCTCCTCTTCCCCACCCACAATATGGTCTTGCTCTATTGGGCTTAGCCAGAGTTTGGAGTCTGTTTCATCCCCGCCCACCCGCTCCTACCTCCAGGAGATAATTGGTTGCTGCTGGTCTTGGCAGCAACCTTGAGGCTACGCTTGTACTTCTATCAGCACTAATTAGTGACTAAATAAACAGCAAGAGAGCCTCGGGATAGGCCCACATGCAGGACTTTCAGACTGGGTGGAAAATGTCAAGACATAATGAAACTCCTTCTCTGAATCATGTCTGGAGAATGAAAAGCTGGGGAGAGCCAAATCCTGAAACACATGAGAAAAATAGGAGAAGGGAGTACAGTTCTCCTTGGAGTTTCTTGCGTCTTTGTAACATCCTCAGGAGGAGGAAAATTCACGTGGCTGGGGGGAGCCAGGAGGCTGCCTTGCCAAACATCTCCTTGCTCTGTGTTTTGCTGTGTGGGAGGTGCTGCATGAACCTGTCGTGTTGATGAAAGTTTCATGTCTGTGGAATGTTTGGAAGAGGTAAAAGGGTTGAAGATTACTCTAAAATATGTAACACCTAATATGGGACAGGAAGTCACAGCTGTGTGGGCTGCTTGGGGTCAGGGCTCATCTCAAACACACTCACTCATAATCAGAGGAGCTGCATCCCAGGGAAGGGAGGTGACTTTGCTGAGTGCACAGAGAGCTTTTAGAGCAAGAAAGTCTAGGTCTCGAATCCAGGTTCCATGACTCCCAGGCCAGAGCAATTTCTGCTGTAGCTCAACAATAGAGGGAATAAAGTTTGGGAAATAGGCGCTGACATTTTTTCCTTAATATTGTCCCATTCCACACTTCAAAATGCCCCCAGCAGAGAGGATGGAGGACTGAGAAGCTGGCTTTCGGCTCTGGGGCTGTCACATCTCAGTAGGGGTAGACTGGGACAAGCTCAGAAGTAGGGGCAGATGACCTTGCATTAAGTCAGGTTCTTTAACTTGTTTGCTTGTGACTGTGGACACATCCTTCAGCTTTCCGGGCTTCACTTTCTCATCTGTGAAATGGGCCTTGTAAACCTGAACTCCTAGGTCATTTGTGGAAATTAAATGAGATAATGGATAGAAAGTAGCTAATTTAACAGCTCTATTTATGAGAGCAGCTATCCTGTGCCAGCTTTGAAGCTACAGAGCTGCCAGCCTGGTGCCCAGGAGGCTGTGAACATCTATCATGGCTGGCTGGTAGGGGCAAGTTGGGGTAGAGATGCCAGTGAAAGTGGCCCCATTGGCTGCAGACACTAAATCCAAGGAGTTGCCCTCACTCCCCATGCACCCAGCAGCAGCCCCACTGCAGGCTGGGCTGAGTTCTGTCTGACTCTGCAGCAAACACCCTTCCCCCTCTTCACTTCCCAAGACATCTGGAGCAGCTGACTCAAGCACCAATGAGATAATGTTTTTATTTGTTCTGTTTGTTTTTTGTTTATAAACCTGGGCTCCTGGGAGAAGCCAGATTCAAAAGTAGGTCTGAGATGTGAAGGTCAGCCTTGAGGCTGACCACAGGGCTGAGGCCCAGCTGGGGAAAACACCAGGCTACCACACCTAATGGCCAGGCCAACTGCCCGTTGTTGCACTGTTACAGTGCTTCTCCTCAGTGCCCAGCCCTGGGCAGGAGGTGGGGGAGGCAGAGGCACAGCCTTCTAGGACCCAGCCTTGGAGACCCTCCAGGGTGCTCTGAAAAAGCAAGAGACTATGATAGAATGCAATACGATCGAGCTGTGACAGCAAAAGCTTGTGGGCTTATTTAAGGATTAAATGAGTTGTAGCAAGTCTTCAAGAATAGCTAACAATTACTCTAATAAAAAGGGAAGCACAGGAGCTTTTGAAGCAGCAAGAAGACTCTAAGCTCACTTTTGGGAGTGGGACAGTGTGGTGTGAAAGGGAGGGAAGTTTTGGCAGGGGCAGGAGGGTGATCTAATTGAGACTGGGCCCTTCTTCCTCTAGGCTGATGTGTATCCTTATCATATAAACCAATACTTTTTTTTGCCCACTATGTGCTGGAATCTATGCTAGGCTATGCTTTGAGGAGATCACAGAGATGTATAGGACTTAATTTCTGCCCCTGCAGTGCCCACAGGTCTGATGAGAAAGAGGATACATGTATAATCACACAATTGTGCAAAACCTGCAGGAACACTTTGCAGCATCCCAAGCTCCTGAGCCTCTCAAAGTCTCAGTTTCCCCATCTGGACCTATACAATTGGTATCATAATTATATGCTATCTTACAAGGCTTTTGTGCAACAGTCCTGTAGTAAAGTAGTTAGTAGTTAGTAGTAAAGCAATTAGCAGAGCTCCTAGCCCATTTTAAGAGCCCAGTAAATGCTGCTTAGTAGGATGATAGTGGTGATAAGTATTGTCCTGAGCCACTAAAGTGGGGGGCAGTGGATATATGGTGAGGATGGAAAAGGTGACATTTGGTTTGAAACATAAAAGATGAATAAGAGTCAAGTATGCAGAGGGATCAATGCAGACAGAGAACTGGCAGGGAGGATGGTACTACATTCTGGGAAAACAATAGCAGCTTTGATGTGGGTTAATATGAAGGCTGAGCTCCTTCTTGAGCATCTGCAGGTGCTTGGAAAGATGAAGAGTCACTTCAAGGACTTCAAGAATCTTGAATGTCAATGTATAGGTTTTGTCTTGTAGACCAATGGTTTTAAATCCTCTCTTCTTCTCTTCTTTCCTTCCTTTCTTCTTTTCTTTTCCTTTCTCCCTCCCTGTCTTCCTATTTCTCCATTTCCTTTTAGCAATTGAACTTTTCGTTTGAAAGCAGTGTTAAACAGAAGCCCATTATAAAGAACAAATAGAGGTGAAACTGCTGTTTGAAAGTTACCTACGGAACTAACATAGCTGGGGGTTTCCCCAGAAAGCAGAGCCTGAGATAAGCATTTGTGGGCAGGTAGTTGCTTTTTAGATACAACCTCATGGAACAGTAACAAGGGGGTGGGACATGAAGAAAGGAAGAAAGCCAATACCAGTGGTGCCATGTCCAGCTAATCATCACCATGGACAATGGAGGCTGGATTCTGCAGGGACCTTCTGAGGACCATATAGAAAGTCCTTCAAAATTGTCTGCCTGATGGTGAGAAATGGGGTCACGAAATCCACCTGCTTTCTGCCCCCATTGGTTAAGGATTGCCCCATAGGTTGTTAACTCCCTCGCATTTTCAAGTTTTCCTGAGCATAGATGTTGAGCAGGGTACCACGGTTGCCCTACTTCTTGATGTTCCAGAAGCCCCGGGGCAGTAAGTCAGCAAGGTGGAAGTACAGCTGGGGGCATTGCCTAGACCCCACTGGCAATGGCTAGGGTAGAAGGTGGGTTGAAAAGATGTGAGGCAGGGCACAGGTGTGAATGCAAGATCTCATGACAGTTTGAGACTGGGGAGAAGTGAATACGGACAGGAAGTCCATTTAGGCAACAATTGGTGCCATAGACCAGGGAACAAGTTGTGAGGGAGGGAAGCAAATAACTTGGAGTGAGAAGGAAGGGGAGGTACCATTTTGGAGAACGGTTAGGGAGCTAGAATCCATGGGGCTTGGGGATCACTTCGATGTGGGAGATGAGAGAGAGTGACTGGAGTGGTTGTTAGGTGTTCAGCTGGGGCACTAGACAAAGTGCGGTGCTGCTCACCCAAAAAAAAGACTCAGAAGTTGGAGATTTATTTATCCATTTATTTTAATGGAACAGATTTTTTTTTTTTTCCTTTTCCAGGTGGAGAGAAAATGAGCCCTCAGCTTTCCTGTAAGCCTCTACTAAGTGACTTCCTGTCTGCATGAAACAAAGAAATTCCAGAATCATGCAAGTGGGGTTGGGACAGGGTGGGTAGTGTATGCTTAGGACTTGCCTTTTTTTTTTTTTTTTTTTTTTTTTTTTTGCCTCCATTGCTCTTGTATCTACAGAGTAACTACCTTCTTCTCTACTGACTTGTACGCACAGAGTCCTGATACTGGAAAGACCCTTTCTTTGTGTGGAAAGAAATGCTGGGCACAATGAAGTGATGCACCTGTGTTCATGCCGTGAGCTGGGATGTGAATGCTGATTGTAACCCAGGCCTGATTCTTATTCCTCTTCCCTTCCCTTCCATGTCTCCTGTAGCTCCTTTCTGTTCCCTGCCTGCTTTCTTATCTTAGAATGGGCCTAGGGATACCATGAGGTTTTGGTCATCATTCCCTATTCAAACAAGCAAGCAAACAAAGCATTGTCTGTGTACAGCCTTTAAAGTATGCAGTACCATTTTCCAGTTATTGCCTCCCTTCAGCTCCAGTTTTCTCCTCTTCTATCCAGGGTGAAACTGGTCCACAGAGCAGTAGTGTTATCTTCCCAAGGTCTCATGACCAGGAAGAAGAGGTGAGACCTGGATCTGAAACCAGGCTTCCTGGATCTTTCTCTGTTTCTAATGTGGGGTTGAAATCATGTCCTTGGTGCCCCCAAGGTAACATATATAAGCCTCTAACACATAGCAGCTACCCATTTGGTGCTATTTTCCTCTCTTTCTCCTCTGATCGCTTTCTATCAAACCATGCTGTTGCTCCCAAAGTTCCTCCAGCCAGTACTTTCCTGAGGAATTCCTAGATTACTCTGTGCCTTTATAGAAAAACAAGAATGGTAAATATACTTCTTGCAGCCCGGACAACGTCTCTAATTGCTCTGAGCCTACATTTCATGGCCGTCAGGATAAAGTTCAGACCCTTAACCTGGCATCAAGGTATTCCACATGCACTCCAGCCTCTCTAATTCTGCCTTCTCTTTGAAACCATTCTGAAAGCACTGGGCAGAGTTGCTTGTCCTCTCAGTTACAGCTCTACAGTTAAAGCACTTAAACCCTCAAAGCTATTGTCTATTTGGGAAAGACTGTGCTGCTTGAGAGTCAGACAAGCCTTATTTACATGATTTTCGTCTATGAATTAGCACAGAGCCTGGCACAGGTAAGTACTCAGTAAATATTTGTTGAATTAATGCCACAATCGATGTATACATAAATCAGTCAATCGATGTATACATAAATCAGTGAATCAATGAATGAGGGTAGTGATACCTGCCCTTAATGAACTTGCAGAGTTAGTGTGGTACAGATGCAAGATGTATAACTATGAGGTTCCAGACAGATACAGAGCATTATTCCCATGGGTTTATAAGATGGACCTTGAAGAATTAGCATGTGTGCTCACATAACCCGTATCGCCTGCTGTAGGTGCTGCTGTTTGGGTGGCAGGGCCAAGGAGAACCTTGCAGAGTAACCTCATGTATCTTTAAGGAACGAACCATGTTGTAGTTTCTGAATGGAGCTTGGCATAGACAAAGCATGCAGTTCATATTTAGTATCAATAGTGGCAGATTCAAGCCATGGGGCAGTGTGTATTCCATGCAGTGAGTCACCTGGAAATTCCAAAAGGCTCAAATTGATCTTATCTTCTTAACTTCACTCAAATTTTCTGAGTCTCAGTTTTCTCAGCTCTAAATGCAGCCATAATAGGGACCACCTCCCAGAGTGATTGCGTAAGAATTATGCAGATTAGACAATGTATGGCTGTGGCTCCCAAAGTTCCTCCAGTTAGTGCTTTCCTGAGGAGTTCCGGGATTACTCTGTTCCTTTACAGAAAAACAAAAATTGTATATAGACTCAGGCATTGCCTGTGTACAATCTTTAGAGTATCCAATGTCATTTTTCAGTTATTATTGCCTTTCAGCCCCAATTTTCTCCTCTTTCATTCATGGTGAAACTGGTCCACAGAGCAGTAGAGTGATCTTCCCACGGTCTTCCTAGTGACAACTGGTTGGAGCAATGTTCGCTCTCTAGCTAGTATCTAGACATAGAGTAATGAGCATCAACCAAGTATGTGCCCTGGCTTGAGAATCTGCCCTATAGAAGTACACAGTATTACGTTAAATACTTACAAAGATCTCACTTTCCAACTTGGGCCTGGTAGAGTGGCTCCCGCAAAGAAGGGTGGTGAGAAGAAAAAGGGCCATTCTGCCATCAATGAAGCAGTGACTGGGGAATACACCAACATCATTCACAAGCGCATCCATGGAGTGGGCTTCAAGAAACATCCCCCTTGGGTATTCAAAGAGATCTGGAAATTTGCCATGAAGGAGATGGGACAGATGTGTGCGTTGATACTAGGTTCAACAGACCTGTCTGGGCCAAAGGAATAAGGAATGTCCCATACGATATCTATGTGCAATTGTCCAGAAAACATACTGAGGATAAAGATCCTCATTAAGTAAGTTGTATACTTTGGTTGCCTATGTACCTGCTACCACTTTCAAGAATCTACAGACAGTCAACATGGATGAGAACTAACCACTGATTGACAAATATATCAAAGTTATAAAATTGCCAAAAAAAAAAAAAAAAGACCTCCAGGAAGCTGCTCTGAAGAGGAGAGCCATGGGCCACATGTCTTCATTCCTTCAGTCTGCATGGTTGATTCTGGTCTTGTCTGGTTTAGAAAACAGCTTCATTTATTAACAGAAGGGCATAGGGCTGAGAATGGGCCCTCTGGAAGAAGGCAATTTGAAAGAGATAGGTCCTCAAGACCCCAGCCAAGAAACCTAAGGTGTCAGACCAGGCACTTGTCAAAGCAGGAAATGAGACTTGTGTCAGGAGTGAGGGGGAGGCTGGGGTATCAATGAGAACATCTTGTCCTAGATGGGGGTGTTCTGTAGCAGCCTAGGGGCAGAGAGCTGACTCACCAGACAACAGACACAGTAGCAGTAACCAGCACATGACTGCTCTCAGAGAGGAGTTGATATTGGACTATACTTCTAAATTATGTACCACACTGCTGCATTGATTCAGGTAAGGCAGGGTAGTGCTGGTCTTGTAAGCTGAAGGCCTTGTGGGTTGCTGGAGATTTGGCCTGGGGAAAGCAGGCGCTGACAGCTGCAGTCTCACTTTTTATACAGACACAGGTTATATATATTCTCTGATTGACTCGAAGCTATTGTGTTGGTAAAGACCCTGTCCCAGTCTTTGGTCTTCTCTGTATTACTGGAACTAAGCATGATGCCAGGCACATGGGAGGTGTTCAGTAAATCACTGCAGAATTTAGGAATAAACATGTAGAGGTGGGGAATGTGTGTTTTGGGGTGGAGGAAGGTGGACACATTGTCCTAAGAAAAGTATAACTCTAGGATTTGAAATCTTATCCTCTTCAACCTGAGACCTTCTCAGGTAAACGTAGACGGGATTCATGAACACACTTCCAGGGCAAACACATTTCATGTTGATGCAGAGTATCTGGGACTTGGAAGAAACAACTCCTTATCTGAAGGATAATTTAGCAATTATGAGCTGAGGCCTAACAGAAGGTTACTTAACATGTCTGTGTCTGCTTCCTCATCTGTAAAACAAGGGGCTAATGCCTGTTCATGGGGTAACTGAGGAGTTGGTGAGATGACGTGTGAGAAATTAGCGGTCCACAGCACAGCTTGATAAATGTTTGTTGAATGGCAAATGCCATTCTGGTGACTGAAGTTCACCATGGCTCAGTTCTGCTTTCTGCCTTGACTCATCCTCCTTGTTTTCTGCCAAAAATCATTCTGTGCCCAATCTGGTTCCTTCTCAAACTAAGAGGTCCATTCACAACACTAGCTGGCATCAGGTAGGAAGCCACCCTTGGTCATCTGCTGCTCATCCTTGGGGGACAGACAGTGATGGACAGGCAGATTCTGAAAGTGGAGCTGAGTCCTGAGCACTGAGCATGTGATCCATCATTGAAGCCACTTCGAGAGGAGAGGAAAGTAGTCAGTAGTGTCACCTACTGACTGGCACTGCTGGTAGCAGGGGGTCTTATTTTAGCAATGCCTCTGAGCTCATGCAAGTATCATTGGGAAGCAGGATTAGGTTTGCTAAATATATAATTAAATAAGATGAAATATCAGAGAAGAGGCACAGATGAAGGTTATAGAGTTATAAAGCAATAGATTGGGAAAAGGCCATGATAGTTTCTTTATATATTCCCTAAGAAAAATAAGCACAAAGCAGCAAATTTCAACTGTAGAGAGCACGTGTAGAAACCTATAGGGAGAACCATTAGTGGGTTGAAGGCTGGGATGCATCACTGAAGAGAGAAAGAGAGGAGAATCTGCATTTATCGGCTGCATGGTCTGAGCCAGGCCCTTCCCATGTACACTGTAGTCCTACATGGGAGAGATTACTATTTCTGTTTTAGTGAAATGGAAACTAATGCTCAGGTTTGTTAAGTAACTCGCACACACCCATGATATTTGTGAGTGTCAGACCTTGGCCTTGTATGTCCAAAGGGCATTGTTCTACGGAGTCACACTGTCCAATAGCCCTTCTGGTTTATAAAGAAATTTTAATGTAAATCTTGTCTAATTGTTTCAGCAAAGATCAGAGAAGAAGGACTTCAGGGTGAACCTTTTACTTAAAGAGGGTGTTTGGAACACTCTAATCCAATTTCCATTGTAGTCTATGTACCACTCTATGTTTTTGGCATGTTCCCATAATGGCCTAGTTGCCCAAACCATGGCTCTATTGACAGGTGCATTCTCCTTTATTTCTCTAAAGCATGAGGCTCTACCAACCCCATCTCTGTTCTTGTTTGGCTCTACCTGTCATCAGCCATGAACTAATCCCATACTCCCGGCTTTTCCCCCTGTTAAAAGCTCCCAGCTCCAATACAGCTTCCAACATGGAAGCCAGAGTGATCTTCTCGAATTCTGGATCTACTAATGTCCCAACTTTGCCCTCACATTTAGAAGGGTTATCTCTTGCCACCACATTTTATCCATTTCTATGGTCTGGCATTCAATTTATCCATTTTTTTTTTTCAGTGTTTCAAAAAACGAAACATTGGTTTTTTTTTGCTGTCCCAGATAAGAAAGATTTGCTTAACCAAAGGTCATAAAAATTTACTTCTATCTTCTCTTCTAAGAGTTATATAGTTATAGTTTTTACATATAGGTCTGTACAAATTTTAAGTTTTTTTTATATATTTATTTTTAGATGTTACATCATTTAATTTATACAATAATTTTACTCTTTCTTCTATTAACATTTCCATTACATACTGCAGTTTTATAGAGAATACATTGATTTGTATGTATTTATTTGTAACCATTAGCCATTCTAAACTCAAGGAAGATTGTAGTTAGTTTGTTTTTTTTTTTCAGGGTTAAGAAATTGAAAATAATGATTAATTTTTAAATCTCCCTTTTTGAATAGTTATATTGCTTTTTATTTTATTTTACTCACTTAAACATCCTAAATAATGTTAAATAATAATAGGTGATAGGTGACATCTGTATCTTCTCGAATTTAGTGGTAATGAACCTGGTGTTTGTTTGAAATTGACTTCAGATATTCTTTACCATGTCAAAACTATTGCTCTATTCCTTCTCTACTATTTCTAGTTGAATCCAGACAGTATAGTAAATTTATTGTTATCTGTTTTTTGCTCTGTTAATCACTTAATGAAATGATGTAATGCAGTTATCAACATTTTCAGCATTGAACCATCCTTGTATTTCTGGAACGAATCCTGCTTAGTCATAGTGCATTATTCTTTTAAGATACTTCTGGTTTGGAACTGCTACCATCACATTTATGATACTTGCAGAAATGATATTGCCCAACATCAATATATGACAAATTCCCTTTCTTGGACCAAGCCAAACTACATTTAAAAAGTAGGTAAACAAGGAAAGGCCTAGATGAGGCTTCAGGATCTAATTTTTGCTTATTTTAGAGAACCTGATAATTGTTCATGTGACAAAGTGCTTATATCACAGTTTCTCATTTTAAGGTCCTGCCCTATTTTGGCAAAGCATTGAAAGGAATTACTAAAGCATCACAGGGCAGTCTCAGTAAAATAAAACTACAATAATACAGTAGTTATACAAACTACAATAATACAGTAGTTATACGGTAGTTATACAATAATACAGTAGTTCTGCAATTGTATACAGTAGTTATACAACCAAGAAAACTACAATAATACAGTAGTTATACAACCAATAATAGAGTAGTTGTTTATGGTATGCCATATGACACTATACTTGACACTTTATATATATTAGTTCTTCTCCTCCTCTTCCTCCTTTTTGGCAGGACAACTTATTGGAATATTAATTAGTGTTTTCTATATGATAGAAGGTTGGAAAAAATGTGTATGGAATATATGTTCTTTTTCCCTGAGGGCATTATTAGAGGCTTTTGTGTTGCAGCTCTGAAAAGAGAAGACATCTAAAAAAAATGCCTTTATCTACTCCCACTCTCAGGCCTTTGTTTGAAGAATGTATTGAGATATTGAGGGAAGCTGGCATATGAAGTGGAGAAGGAGGCAGAACTGGCCCTACCTGTGCACACACGAACCCTGCCTTCTACTGAGATTGCAAGGCAAGTGAAGGTTATCATCCTAGAGCCTAGGGTGGGGGAGCATGCTGTGGCAGGTCCCACCAGTGCCAGGAACTCACACAGCACCTGAGGAGTGCCAGGGTCTTTGATGGGGTGGTCCATGGTGCCAAGAAATTGACCACTGAGAGGCAAAGCCTTAGGACATTTGCAAAAAAAGCCTTAGCGTGATGGCAGAGTTTCCTCTTTGTGAATGGAAACATTTTCATTTTACATCTCAGTGAATAGCTGTGGATTTTAAAATAGAGTATATTCTTCCATTTTTCAGGTGCCATGGAAGTATCCTGGGTCTTTGTATGCAGCCTAGAAAGGAGGTGAGTGTTTCCTCCCACTCTATCTTAAAAAAGTTGCACCTCAGTGTTAGGGAGCAAATTCCTGTCTTCTAGCTATACAATTCTCATGCTAACCTTAGAAAGTTTTTAATCATTATCCCATTTTTAGATAAGAAAATGAATATCCAAAGAGACTAAGTAAATGGTCTGAGTAACTGGATGTTATCTCAAGTTAACCTCCTTTCTCATGGCTGAACAATTATACTATGCTGCCTTACATTAAAAAAAAAAAAAGCTATTCCTTACTAAGGGACTACTTTATGCAATGCACAGGGCTAGATGCTATATATATATATATATATCATATATATAAAATATATATTATATATATGTATATAAAATTTCAGGGAAGTTCTTCCTATTAATCATTTCATCTTATGGTAAAGTAGAAGATGGAGAATTATTTGGTAGTTGTTAGACCCAGTGTTTAGTCCCAGTTCTGCCACTAGCTTTGTACATTAGTTTCTTCATCTGTGACCTGAGAATAACAAAATTTGCCTTTTGATATTATCATGAGTACTGAGTGAGGTATTAGAAATAGCAGGATCTTGTTAACTGTAAAAAGATGTGCACACATGGACCCTGCCTTCTACTGAGATTGCAATCTATACTGGTCATCTCAACTAAGAGTCTCTCTTCAGCAGTTACTAAGATACTGAGGTATACATTACAATGCAGAGGGGACCAGGACACCACGAGTTGGACACTAGCCTTGGAAACTGATTGTTTATGTTTGTGTGTAGTCTCCTTGAAGCAGAGGTTAGGTCATACAAAGCTCTTCTGGGTCTGGCAAAGTCAACTGGAAACCACTAATGGCCAATCATCCTATAAGATTGCTTCTTTCCAGTCCTCTGCATTCAGGGAAGCCAAACAAACAAGAGGCACTTTCATCACCACTCCAAGGAATCTATCTTTGACAACTTCCAGACAGCAGACATACTGGAATATGTAGTCCATCCATAGAACCCAGAAGGTGATCTCCCAGTAGAGATCAAGCCATCTCAAGAAAAGTCCAAAAAAACTCCCTGAGCAGATATCTGCCCTCAGGATAACATTGAGGCACGTGTTTGTGCTCTGAAGTCACCGCATGGTGTTGGCTACATTCAGAGTTGCTCAGGACAAGCTGTTTGCTAATCCAGGCTAGTAAATGAAGGGGTGTCTGTGGTATTTGTTAAAGAGTCACCAAAGTCACCCTCATTGGGCCAAAGCTTGGTGGAACCCAGGAAGTAGCCAGATTATGCCAAAGGCAATGGGGATTTCAGGGAAAAAGTTCAAAGAAAATCACTGAGATTTAACAATAGATTTCTTTTTCCATCAATATTGGGAAAGTGTGCCTGGTAAAGAAGGCATCGGGGGACCCAATAAGCACTGTGAGGTTACAGACACATCTTTTACTCTTTGCTTATTCTGTACTCCAAGACTTGACAATGTCTTGTATATACTTGGTACTCAATAAATGTTAGTTGGCAATTGAGCGAATGACTATTTGGGCAGTAAGTGGGATGGTCGCAGTTGCTGTATGTAAATCTCTGTACAACTTAACAGTTGCTTGTTTATGGAGAAATAAATTTTGCACTAACCCCCAATTTTTTTCTCATGAGGAATCACAATGCCAGATACAAAGAAGAAACAGATTTAGGTTGTTTTGGACTCAAGGGTTCTGGGTTCCAGTTTCAGCCTTAGAACTATTCTGAATCTTCACCTGTCTACTTGCATGACATAGAGAAATCATGTAAAGTCAGTTTTCTTATCTGAAAATTTAAAGTGGTATTTCTTACCTCATGAGGCTTTTTTTTTTCATAATTCCATGAAAAAATGTGTATGCTCTGCCAGTACAGTTTCTGTAGGGTTGCAATTAGGAATAAGAGAAACATGCTTTGGCATCAGAATGTGTTCAGATCCTGGGTCTACCATGTAAAAGCTGACTGTTCTTGGGCTAGTCACTTAAATTCTCTCAGTCTCCTATTCTACATCTCTAACAAAAGGATAGTAATAATATCTACTCCACTGAGTTGAGGGGATAAAGATTGCAAAGTGTTTATACTGTCCAGAGTATAGTAAGTGCTTGTTATTATTAGAAAGAGGAAGCAATTTCTCATTTGGATATCAGATTTTGATAAGATAAAGATGCTTACTATTCCTTAAAGATTTTTCTTCTTCTTTTAAAAAATAAACTTTTAAGAACATAGCGAATCCACAACATGGAGTTTCACTATACGATTTTAAAGTCAGCATTTCAATTTTTGCATTATTTTCCTCTTGCTTCCTTTGGAATGGAACCACCAAAAACATGAAAAGACTTTATAAACTGGATAACATCTTCTGCTCTTCCCAGGTCTTTGGGGTATAATTCAATTTCATGATGCAATTAAGAAAGAAGTCTAAACCAAGGGACACTTACCACACTGCAGCAACATGTGGCTATTTATCTAGCGTGATTTCACAGAAAATTTTTAGGTCATCCAGGGTTTCTGTGCCTGTAGTTTTTCATCTCTCAAAATGGGATTCCTGACTCATAGTGTGGGGTGAGGCTGAAAATGCATGGTATATATGGAAATGCTTTCTAACTGGAAGGTGACTAAGGACACAGGTACTATGGTGTGGTCCTCAGAGCAAATCGTTTGTGCTTCTTTCTTTTTTCTTTTTTATTATACTTAAGTTCTGCGGTACATGTGCAGAACGTGCAGTTTTTGTTACATAGGTATGCATGTGTCATGGTGGTTTGCTGTAACCATCAACCCATCATCTACATTAGGTATTTCTCCTAATGCTATCCCTCCCCTAGCCCCCCACCCCCTGACAGGCCCCAGTGTGTAATGTTCCACTCCCTGTGTCCATGTGTTCTCATTGTTCAACTCCCACTTATGAGTGAGAATATGCAATGTTTGGTTTTCTGTTCTTGTGTTAGTTTAGTGAGAATGATGGTTTCCAGCTTCATCCATGTCCCTGCAAAGGACATGAATGCATCATTTTTTATGGCTGCATAGTATTCCATGGTGTATATGTGCCACATTTTCTTTATCCAGTCTATCACTGATGGGCATTTGGGTTGGTTCCAAGTCTTTGCTATTGTGAATAGTGCTGCAATAAACATACATGTGCATGTGTCTTTATAGTAGGATGATTTATAATCCTTTGGGTATATACTCAGTAATGGGATTGCTGGGTCAAATGGTATTTCTAGTTCTAGATCCTTGAGGAATCACCACACTGTCTTCCACAATGGTTGAACTA
Organism: Pongo pygmaeus; assembly: GCF_028885625.2. NCBI lineage: Eukaryota > Metazoa > Chordata > Mammalia > Primates > Hominidae > Pongo > Pongo pygmaeus. Next base: position 98,496,924 of record NC_072386.2, read on the forward strand.
ATTTACACTCCCACCTTTTGGGACCCTGGTGGTTGAAACACCTTGTAAGCATCCTCCTCTTTCCTGCTTAATGAATCAGCCTCAGGTGTCAGGAAGCTTATGATTTCTTTTTCTGCCCTGATCTGTACCCCTCTGAAATTGCAGCATTTTCATGATCTTCTTCCTTTTACAACTGCCATCTTCTTGTTCTGATACCAAGAGGCTGCTCATAGAAATTTTGAAAGTCAAAATTCTCAGTTACATATTCCTGCTGCTTTGTAAACTTAACAACTGACTGATGGCATCCCATAGGAAAGACTGCTCTTGCAAGAAACTGGCTCAACAACCTCCTCTCATCATTTTTCTCTTGCTTTCTATGAAGACCTAGGGAGTTTGAATGAATCCCCTGTTTAGAGCTTGGGGAGGACAGCCCGGCTGGAGGGCCCACAACTAGAGCAGGTTTCTGTCTTGGGCATACAGGGCTCAAAACCCAGCAGATTCATCAAGCCAGGCTCCCTAGAGGCAAGCCTAGGTCCAAATACCTGGTTGTCTATGTTGTACTCTCTTGTTTTCCCAAATGCCGCTCTATGCCTAACTTTATTCTCAGAACATTGTGAGATAGGAATAATTTCCTGTTTTTCCAAACTAGAAACTCAAGGCTCAGAGAGGTTTAGTAACCTCTCTGAAATCACACAGGTAAGTGACAGAGCTGAAATACAAATGCAAATTTGCCTGACACCTAACCCCGCATTCTTTTCCCCAATAACAAAGGACCTTCAGACAGTGAGAATTAAGATAAATTTACAGGCTGAATCCCAAAAATATTTTGCCTTGATAGTAAATAAATTTTCCAAATGAAAACAAAGTATTAGTGAATAATAATATCTTAAAGAATTTTGAATGCTGGGAATGTTGGTGATAGCGTTAACAAAAATCAGCAGTTGCATCAGCTGGGCAGTTTTCCTCCTGAATATTCTAGTCTCAAACAGCCAGAGGTTATTTCTGATTACATCAGCAGCCAGGCAGATCCAGTTTAGGAATCTCGAAACCACATATGTGACTCACATGTCATTGTTATAACAGTAGGAAACACATTAACTCTGCTTTAACAAGCATTCATTGAAAAGTCGGGTTTCCAGAAACCAGTTTCTCAGTGTACTTGGAGCACATAATCTAAGCCTTTTTCCTGATGACAGTGTCATTGCATGAGGCTGTACATTGTGTGACCTGACATCTTAACAAGACAATATCTGCTTTCACAAACTCCGTGTCCTAGCACATTCCATTGAACTTATAGCAGGTGACTAATGAGTATTTCACCACCATGATATTTTGAGTTGCAAGCTATAGGGACTATCATTTGAACAATACATTAAAAATGTTTGCAAACATTGTAACAACAAAATATTTCTGTTGAAGTCATAGAAAAGAGTTCCTTCGGTCTAGCTCAGAACTGTCAATAATGCTGGTCTGTTACAGACATTTTTGAATGATGGAAGATGGCACTTACGGTTTTCCAAATACAGGAAGTTGATTCTTTTTTTAAGCTGTACATGCTTAAAATGAGAATTCATAGTTGGATGACCAAGGTGGGGTCTCAAATACTTATCCTCTGGTGTTGGCATGGAAGTTGAAGACCCAAAGCATAGTCTAGAAAATGGAAACTGCAGGGGACAGAAATTATTACACTTAGATTCAGCCAAACTTGGTTTCCATGTCACATCTTGCTTCTCTCCTGGCTACTTGATCTAGGAAAAGTCACTGACCTTCTCTGTACCTTAGCTTTCATGGGAAAATAATGATACTTTACAGGAGAATGTGTGAGGATTAAAATAAGATGATAGGTGGAAGGTTCCCAGTACATAGTAAGTGCTCGAAAATATAGTCTCATTCATTTGTTTGTCTCCATGGGAGCAGTGGACAACCAGATAAACAGAGAAACAAGTTCTGAAGGCAAGAGACGAGGGCTGATAGAGAATGTGGAAGAGGAAATTTGGTAGAGCCTGAGTTACTGAAGGGGAAAGAGGAAGGACCGAGGAGCCCAGTCTTACTGAATACCTACCACTATGTGCCAGAGATTAGAAGGGGTGTCAGAGGAAACGGGATAAACTCTTTTAAACAGACATAAGAGTCCAACTTGTGTGGGCTGGTTTGACTTAAAAGTGATGTTCCCTGGGGTTTTCTCTTGCCTGCCTTTTTAGGTGTTACAGGGAGAAGGAGAAAGGAACATATGCTTTTGTTTACTCCAGGGAGGAAAAAAAGTGAGAGAGAGAAAATAAACAGAACCTAATGCTGGGCCATTAAAACTCGGATAAAATTGAAATGGCAGTGTCTTGAGATTTCCTTGCCATGTTATATGTTCCTGGGCATAAAATGATGGAGCACCAGGGGTCTTGTACTTATTATTAGAAAATTAAATGAAAGCACACCCACAAAGATAAAGACCTGATTTGATAGTCCTATAGATTTTGGATTGTTTACTGTAAAGGGAAGTAAGAGCAGCTTTATTTGGGTTTGGATTTGTGTTTGCAGAGGAGTTTTATGTGGGCGATTTTGCATATAATATCTACCTTCCAAGAGATGCCATCATCTGCAGAATGGGGAGACGTGCTCCAGACTTGCTCATAAAAATCTTTATCATCTTTTGGGAGGTGATTTGACTAGTCTTGATGGGCAGCTGGATAGAAAATTCTAGTGGAGGGGATGTGACCAAGCTCATATGCTGACAGAGGCTCAGCAAACAAGACTGTGTAATGCCTCTATAAAGTGGCTTCAAGAATTTATTTGAACAATGTCCATCAAAACGTGAATGTATACCAAACAGCCAGTGTGGACTTAGACTGGATTATATCTACGCATTGGGGTACGGCATGAGGCAGAACCTTCCCAGTCCCACCCTACCCCAGAGTTTATTAAAAGATTGTTGACTGTTTCTTGCTATAGAGATACCAAATTATGTTAGAAGTACATCAAGTCTAGGCCAATAAAATCCATTGTTTGGGGATGACACAAGTGAATGAGTGGACATGTTGATGCTCTGCCCAGATCCTCTCAGATCCCTTTTACACTTCTGTGTATCCCTTCCCTGGCTTCTGGGTGCCTTTGTGTCTAACAAACAGACAGACAGTGCCCTTGGACTACCAGAGCCACTTTGCCCAGGAGCTCAGAGAGCTGGAAGTACCCGAGTTTGCAACCTGCTGGAGTGGCCCATGCCAGCGATGGACTGTAATAAAGAATATGAACCCTCAGCCTCCTTGTCTCGAGTCTGAATGAACTCTAAGGTGTAACTTCCTCTCTATAGACTCTCTGTGGGATCAGGGTGATGCTGCACGCTGAACTGAAATTGTACCTTGCTCGATGTCTTCCCCTTTCCTTTCCTGCTTCCTGAGCTCCTCTGCTAGGCTGTCCTGGGAACTCTCCCCTAATAAATCACTTTCTTCTGAATTATCATCTCGAGGGCTTCTCAGGAAACTGACCAAAGGCAGTGCATTAATCCAAATTCTTCATATTGAAATGGGGTGTATGTATGTGTGTGTGTGCACGCATGTGTGCAACTTAATTTTTGTGAGCCTCCTTTCATGGCATGAAGGGGGCTTGTTGGATAAGGAGACCTTAGTTCTCTCTGAAGGGATAAAGTTGATTCTTTCCATCCCCATGAGGGGAGCAAAGCAGGGATCCCTAGGATGGGTTGCAGCCTGTCAATGTTAAGAACATCCACAGCCCTGCTAGGTGCTGTGAAGAACATGGTGCTTTAACTCATCATGAATCAAGGGAGAGGGAGAGAGTGTGGGAGCCGGCAGCCTGCTGTTGCTTGGGGTTGGGGAATGCAAAGTGTCCTGCGACCTCTACAGCAGCTACTGTTTCAAGCCTTGGCAGCTGGAGGTGGTTATTACAAGTGGCCACCTTGATGAATGTGGAGAATACACACATTTTCCCTGAGAATTCCTAGGAAATAATGGGGACATGACATTCTGCTATTTTTCAAGAGATGGCTATCAATATTCATTTAGACTACATTACCACACATTTCTAATAACCCAAAAAATATGATGCAGGGTTATTAGGCTGGGCTGCCTCCAGGGATTGGAGACTCGCCATCAATGGAAACATCCAAACAGGGATGGGGTGGGAGGGGCTCTTGTGAGGCACCTTGTAGCTGGGATTCCAACATCAACTGAGTGAGAGGGAATAACCTAGGTGATCCTTTCAACTCCCAGGAATCAGCAATTCCATAACTAAGGAGAGCATGAGCATGGCAGGGACACTGTGGCATTTGCTGCTTTTCCCCACAAGGGAATACGCATCATCATTTATTTACCACATTCCTCATAACTCCTCCTCCTGAGTCCCTGCTAAGGAGTGACAGGGATTTAAGCTGGATAAGACAAAGGTTCCGAATTCTACAACTCAGCAGGCAGGCAGAAGAAAACAATTCCCTCTTTCATCAGGAGCTGGGGTTTCGTCAGTTGCCTGGTCTACCCGGCTTTTACTGCACAGGGTTGGGGATCATTGGAGGTTTGGGACACATCGCAGGCAGGCTTGGCCCTGCCATGTCTTCACTCCAGGCAGACATCTATTACCCCATCTTCCCCTCCAGTCCTTGCAACAACTTCACTCCAGGCAGACATCTATTACCCCATCTTCCCCTCCAGTCCTTGCAACAACACTTAATTACGTGACACTCTGAGCTCCACCACCACTTGCCTCACCTGGCTTTATCCTGCAGGCTTGCCTGCTGTGTTATTCCTGTAGGATACACAATTTTATTTTGGTGCTGCTGCTCCCATGTGAGACTGAGTTTGAGCTCCATCGATGATGAAGAAAGGGTAACAAACACGTGGAGAAAGTGAGAAGAATGGACACTGGAGCCAGGTGAAACCAGCCACCTCAACTTTTTTAACTTCTTGAGTTTGACTGGGTCTTTGAATGACTAAAGCCAATTTGGACCCAGATCTTATTCATGAAACTTACTTAAATTTCAAATATATGACATGTTTCCTCTTCAATGCAAATACTCACTCTAGGCTCTGAGCTGGGGTATCCAGGGTCTCCTCATGAAATGGTGGCTGGAACTCATCCCTTTTCTTGGAAAGTGTCAAAAGAGCTGAAAATTCTGGAAGGAGCAAGAGGCAGAAAATAAATCTGTCCCTACTTTGGAGCAGAACAACAAGGATATTCCTCCTCTGAGGGAAGCCATGGGATCTGGGATGCTCAAAGCTAACTATCGACAGAAGTTACCAAATGGTGCAGAGGAGAATAATCAACAGTTTCATGGAAACCTCTTAGCTGTAAACCCCTTATTTTCACTAGTCAGGGTGGTTATGGAAAAGAGGGGAGCAGATCTGTGCCCTTGACCTACCCTCCTAGACAACACAGCCTGGAGAAGAGAGGGTTAAATGGTGTGTGGAGGACTTGAGCTACTCTCCCTCTCCATTCACCCGAAATCCCACTGGGATATTCTAATCTCCTTGGAACACGCTGCATTATCTGTACTTTCAGCACAGCTCACGTTTCAAATGGCAGGCTGCAGAGCAATCTGATTGTTTTACAGGCCCAGCCAAGAGAGGAGCTCCAGTTCCTTTCTCCTGGCCAGGTGCCCTCTTTGAGGGAGAAGACCTGCGGTGTATAGAGACTAGCCAAATGCTTAAAGATTTCAGAAACTTCAAAGGCAGGGGAGGAGCCAGAAACAATAAAAAGGAAAATGATAAACATTCGGCTTAAAGACGGGCTGAGTTAAAATCCCTGAGAAATTACTCTGAGCAGTTAGAGGCCGATTCTCAGAGGCCCGTGGCAACATTCCATGGTGTTACACAACGTTCCAAGAAGCAATTTTAGCTTTGTTTTAGTTGTGATTAATACAGTTAATGACTCGTAGAGGTGGAAAGACAATGGAAATGAGGAAGATGAGCACACAGAAAGGGGTCCCTGCTCCAGCCCAGCACTCTGACAAGTAAGGGGAGTTCATCCCATCTTCAGGGTGTCTAGGAGGTCTTCACCCATTTTGAAAATTCAGTTTTGGAACTATTTTATAAGGAGAAACACAATTTTTTTTTTAAAACAGCCCAAAGCCCTTGCTGTTGAATAGCAAAAGGAAATCTGCTTTATTAAGGGACTCATCGCTTCCTGCGGGCAAAGAAAGCTTTGCCATGGGGCTCAACATCATTAAGGTCATGTCTGCACAAAGACCAGGAGAGAAAGTGATCAGCTGGAATGTTTAGGTCCAAAATATTGGAAGAGCTCAGCCTGATTCTCATGGGGGACTTAAACAGCTCAAGTAGAAAAAACAAAAATCAGTAGATTTAAATCAGTGCAAAACTCTATGTGAGCACTTACTATGTGCCCGACACTTTTCTAGGGATGTATTTTGTTCCAGCAGGCAAGACAAGGATTCCCTTTTCTCATGAAGGTCACATTCTAGAAGGAGATACAGACACAAAATAAAAGCCACAATGATACATCATAGGTTAACGTGGACAGTGCTATGGAAAAGAAGAAAGCTAAGCATGGGAAGGAGTGTTAGCAGTGCCAAGGGCTACCTGGGGAGGCAGGAAACACAACGAAATGGGTGGAGATGTTGGGCTTCATCAAGATTGGGAGATCCAAGCAAGGCATGGAGGAGGTGATGAGGTCAGCCTAGAGGTTTCTAGGGGGCATCCAGGAAGAGTGAGGGACAGTATGCCTCAAAGGGGCAAGTCAAGAATGTGCTGTGTGTCAAAAGAACAACAGGAAATCCAGCGTGGCTAAGGTGAAATGAGTACTGAGGCAAGAGGATGGAGGCTCAGAGAAACAAGGGGTTGAAGGGAGAGCCTGAAAAGTCTTAGAGCCATTGTGAAGATATTGCCAGAGTAAAATATTGCAATCACTATGTCTCAATACTCTAGGAGACTTGAATAGCTTAGACAGACAAATAAAAAATATTTACATATATACAGAAAAAATCATGTCATTGCTATCTTCAAGAAGCTCACAGTCAACTGGGAAAGATAGATAAGTAAACATAGAATAATAATCTTACATGTGATAAGTAGATACTACAAAAGACAAACGCTTTGACTTGGGAGCAAAGGGGATGATTTGTGATCCTGTTTGGGGGAACCAGGGAAGATTTCCTAGAGGAGAGGACACCTGAGCCTATTAGTTAAGTTGAAAACAGTAAATTTGTTAGGCATTTTACCCTACAGATTTGCCCATAAAGACACGTATACTCCAAGGATGTATGTGATTTGTCCCGGTTACCCTGCACCTAAAGTACCAGTCCAGTTTTACCTCCTACTAGATCAATTGCCTTCCTGTGTGCAGACCCAGTTTGAGCTGTGTTTAGGGTTGTTTTCCTCCAGCTTTCTGCTGAGGTCATGAAATGAAAAGCCTTGGCCACAACGGAGCTTCTTAGAAAACTCCGAGCTTGCCTTCTCCTGATGTTACTGGCTGCCTTCTGTAGGAGTGTTTCCCAACTGGGGACTCTCCTTCAATGAAAATCTAGACCGTGAACATTGTAAAGATGGCCCTGTGCAAATGAATTTCCCATGCTGGTAAATGTTACAGCAGAACAAGGAAGACCTATAATCGAACAGAAAATATATGGGTAATTTAATTAGAGATTCACTGGAAACTTAAGGTGTTCAAGGTGAACAACCGGAACATTGAAATGTATTCTTCCTGGTAGACTAGAAAGTTTGCAAAGTTTGGTTTCAGGCAGCCCTGGGTACATACGCAGGTTCAATCACTTGCTAGCTATCTGATCATGGCCCTGTTTTCCTTCTCTGTTACATGAGATCATAATACTTGTCTTTCCGAGCTCCCAGGGCTGTTCTGAGGATCATGAAAGTATGTGGTAAGCTGTAAAACACTATACCTGTGTTGAATGTTTTCCTTTTCAAGGTGACTTAAAAAAAAAAAAAAACTTCATTGGTTTATTTAGTCAATATGACACACTTCTGCAATCTTTTGAACCCATGGAATTTTCATATTAGAAATTACAAATATTAGAGAGATTCTTATTTAAAGCCCTCATGTTACAAATGAGCAAACAGGCCCAGAGAGGGAATATGATTTATTTAAGATTGCACAGCAAATTAGAGGTAAAGCTGGACCTGGGTTCCCTGACTCATTTTTCCGTGTTCTTTCAAATAAATTACAGTATATAATAGAAGATCATGTGAAGGAAGATTCTTCCTGCTTCTGACTGAGTCAGAGAGACAGGAAGTATCATTTCCTTCTGGGGTTCTTCCACTGGAAGCACATTGCATTTCCTTCTATAGCAAACACTTTCACTAGTTTTAAAGGCATTCTTTTTTGATAAAAAACTCTTAATCCAGCACTTACATAAAACTGCTTTCTTTAATTCTCCCAGTAACCCAGTATGTTATTAGTAATCCCATTTTGCAGATGAGGAAACTGAGCCTCTGAAAGCTGAAATGACTGACCCAAGGTCACATCTAGGAGGCAGCAAAGGTGGAGCCCACCTTCGAAGGCATTGTGCCAGTATGTCTTTCCACCACACCAAAACCGTATATGCTACTTTCTCTTTTAGCCTCTGGCAGAATTTAGATGTCTGCATTAGAAGGGAGCTAATTAAAGAAAGCAGCTGAAACAGTGAAATCTATCTTTATGAATCAACCTAATAAGTAGAATTAAAATCGCAAATTAGACTTAGAGGATAACCTTATTTTTAAATGTTTTTACAAGATAAGATTGCAAAAAAAATAAAAAAATAAAGATAATGTTTTCCATTTACACAATGACTTTTATCCAAAGCAGTTTCACAAATGTGATAGAGATGAATCATAGGTAGGATTTATGAGTGAGTCTAACATTTAGCAATGTGGGATGCCCTAGTAGAGACAGTGTCTGTGTAATAACAGGAGCACTGAAATCAGAACTGCTTTTATCAAAGATGCTTGGCAGATAAGATAGATTCATTATTATTGTAAATATAAGAAAGTATAAAAAATGAATAAAACTCGCCCAAGCCTAGATAGCTAGAAGCAATTATTCATGTTATTGTTGTATGTTTCTTCCTTCTCCCTGAACATTGCCTTTTAAAAACTTTGGCTGGGATTAGACTGTATGTGAATTTGTACTTGATGTTATTAGTATTATTTATTATGATATATAACACGCTTCAAAAAGATAATATTTAATGGATGTATCACATTCCATTACAGAAAATTAAAAAATATATATTAAAGAAACACCCCCAAAGGGGAAAAAAACAATGACAAAAACCAAATGCAGAAAAAAAAAAATGGTGAGGTGAGTTGCAGGCTTTAAAGCAAAAGATAAAGTCTTTACAAGAGAAGACAGAATAGACTCTTGTTTCAATGATACTCTGGCCTCCCTAGTTCTTGTTAACATTCCTGAGGCAACATTTTGGTTGACTCTTTCAAACTGGCTGTGTGTGCTTGTGCAGGGATTGGCCAGCCTTTTCTGTAAAGTGCCAGAGAGTGAATCATTTCGGTTCGAGGCAATACAGGCTCTGTAGCAACTACCCAACTTAGCCATTGTAGCCTGAAAGCGGCTATAGACAATTTATCAACCAGTGAGCGTGGCTGTGTTCCTACAAAACTTTATTGACAAAAACAGACAGTGGATGGAATTTGGCTCTCCCAGGGGTATTCATATATCAGTCTTTGCCTGGGCCTGGCTCTGTGCTAAACTGTGTATAGATACAGAAAAGAAGGAAGTGTTTTGTCTCTGCCTTCAAGTAACTGGGAGAGATTAGAAAAGGCATCATTGCAATGTAGCATATGAAAAGCAGTAAATAAGATGCACACCACGTGCTGTGAGATCAAAGAGAAGGAAGCAAGCCGATCTCCTCTGGGCTATAAGGAAGGCCTCACAAATGAAGGGATCTAGCCTGAGTTGCAGAAACTGAGTAGGCGTTTATCTACATGCGTCTGTTCAGTTGGCTGTGTGTTGGGTTTCTTCTCCTATAAGGTTTGGAGGTGTCTCCATGAAAATTCCCAAGTCCTGGGCTTCGCTCAGACCAGTAAAATTTCCTGAGAAACTGGTGGGCACTTTCCAGAGCAAACTTTACTAAACCATTGCCCTGGATGATTTATCCTTGTTTGATCAAGGTATGAAAACAGCGAAGCCGGTGCGTCTTTGAAGTCTTTCTGTGTTGTGTTTATTTGGTGTGTGTATACATGTTATACAAGGTACTAAGGATGAAATCACAGGGTGTTGTTACAAATTCCACCCCCAGCTATGGGGCAACTGCATTATGGCATCCAGTCAATCCCATAATGAGTGCCTACTGTGTGCAAGAGGTGGTTTTCTGTCCAAAATAATGATTGATCCTCTGTTTCCAGCACCACCCCACCAGCAGCAGCAGGACAATTGTCATAGGGACAAAGGGTCCCAAAATGTTTGCTCCAGAGGGAGCAAAGAGAATGAGGAAGTGGAAAGAAGAGGTATTTGTTTTGGGGTGTGTTAACTGTTTCTCTTTTAGCAGGAATTTAGCTGAGGTGAGGGTTAATGATTCCGTTTCTATTCTTGTTAAGAGTAACCAAGCTCTCCAGAGATTCTTGAAACAACTGTGCTATCTAAATACACAGTATTTTTCACATACTTTCACGTTAATCCCCCAGCTCTGCCTAAATCAGCTGCTAAGAAAAACTTAAAACAATTCCAATAGATTTCCTTTAGAAAGTGGTAAGGGAAAGAGTTGAAGTTGGGAAAATGTGGCAGAATGCTAGAAATTTTTCTACTTAGGTCTTGGATCCAGAAAATTAAAAAAATTTAAATACCATTAAAAGGTGATTAAAATTTAAAAATTAATGTTTAAGTCTTCTGCTTTGAAAATTATGAATTAGGGAGCGTAATTTTTAAGTAAATAAATACTAGATATATAAGGAGAAGTTAAGAGAAAGACATTGAGAAGTACAGAAGATAATGATAAGGAGAAGAGCTAAGGCATGGGGGCAAAGAGAGCAGGATTGGAATCCATAAAAAATAAAAATACAAATTAGAGTATTAGGGGAAGAGGTAAAGTTTAAGGAGAAAAAAATCAAAAATCAACTCTCGGTAAAAAGAGAAGAGTCAGGCTGGGCGCAGTAGCTCACGCCTATAATCCCAGCACTCTGGGAGGCCGAGGCAGGTGGATCGTCTGAGGTCAGGAGTTCAAGACCAGCCTGGTCAACATGGTGAAACCCGATCTCTACTAAAAATACAAAAAGTTAGCTGGGCGTGGTGGCTTATGCCTGTAGTCCCAGCTACTTAGGAGGCTGACACATGAGAATCACTTGAACCTGGGAGGTGGGGGTTTCAGTGAGCCAACATCATCCACTACACTCCAACCTGGCTGACAGAGTGAGACTCCACCTCAAATAAAAAAAAAAAAAGAAAAGAAAAGAAGAGTCAGAAGGGAGAGAAAAGGAAGAAGAGTCAGTTATTAGAAAGTTCAGAAGAAATTACCATCTGGAATCTTCATGAGCAGGATGAAGGCCCACTGTTTTCAGCTCTTCAAGTTCTCATTCTTAAAGCTTCAGAGTCTCTGACGTAAATGGGAACTGCCACTGCAGCCCCACGGGGAGCATTTATTCTAGGTGGCTATGGCAACACCCAGAACAATCACTTCAGAGGCTCAATGCAACAAAATCTAGGACCGGCTGTCCCCTGTTGACTGGAGATGGACCTTGTACTGTGGGTTACTGATTATCTGCTCAACATTCTGCATGTGCCTCCAATGAACAAGACTCTGAAGCCTGGGATTGACGTTGGACTAAAAGGTGGGCATTTTAAAGCATTTTACCGCAAAGAGAAGAGTCTCCCTTTGTGTCAAGAAAAAAGCCACACTAAAGAGCTAAGGAAAACGCATCTGAATTAACACGTATTTATTGAGCAGCTACAGTGGGCAAATCACTGCATTTATCTCTTCATACACACGTCATTTCATCTACTCTTCTAAACAATCCTGTGAAATAGTTATTATTGTCTTCATCTTCTTGGTGATGAGACTAAAGCTTGTTAACTTATATGTGATTTGTCCAAGGATCTATACCTATTAAGTAGTGGGAATGGGTTGGTGCCCAACACCAAAATCCAAGCACATTCCATCCCTTCAGCTCCTCTAATTGTATAGCCCTACTACTAATCCACTAGGAGTGAGGCTTTGGCTCTAGGGCCCACTAAACAAGAAGTTATCGGGGGAAACTTGGCAATGTCTAGAGACATTTTTGTTTGTCACCTGACTGGGGTATGCTACTGACGTCTAGTGGATAGAGGCCAGGAATGCTACTAAACATCAATGCACAGAAAAGTCCCCACAACAACGAACTATCTGGCCCCAAAAGTCAGTCATCCTGTGGTTGAGAAGCTCTGCATAAGACGGAAGTCCCTGGCCAGAGTTGCTCTCCTAAAAGATCCATCTGTTACAGGGCTACTCAGATATAGCCAGAATATACAAACTTTAATACTTTAAGTGCCTTGGAGGCTCTTCGGCAGGGGGGCGGGAGTGGGAAAGTCAGCTTTTCTGTTCTGTTTGTTGCCTAAATACAAGGCTTTTGGCTTTGCAACCTTCAATCCGTTTTTTTTTAAATGCAGTGTATTAGGAAGAAATAGAAAATGCTGACTAAGATCATGGGGAAACTTTTCTTTGCCACTTCTTTAGGCCTCTTCATCTTCTGCCTAAAACCCTGCAGCAGCGACTTGATTGTTCTCCCGTTGCCATCCATGCTTCCCTTAAATCTACTTGCCGCCATCATCTTCCCAAAATACAGGTAAAGTCATGCCACTGCTAAACTCTCTAGGACTCCTATTGCCTCAGAATCAAGATCGTTTATTCTTCCTAGCCTGGCACTCAGAGCACCTATGATCCTGACTCAATCTGATTCTCTCAAATTTAATTTCTAACATCTCTGCTTTCTGAACATTTCTTATAATCCAACCAAGCTGTAACACTTGCTTTTATGGGTTGGTGGTGGACAGGGTCCTAACCTGGGTTTTCCTGTCTCTGTCATGTTGCTAAAGCAATTCCTTTTTCTTAAAATGCCTTTTCATTGGTTCATTCATGGCCAAATCCTATCTCAAGCAACAGCTCAAATGCCACCCCCACATTAAATTGTTTTCTGATTTCCCAAATTATAAATAGACGTTTGTGTCTCTGAAATCCCATAGCCCTTTCTCTGTGCCTCCAAATTTGAATGCATGTGCATGTATGTAACTTATATATAAAACACGTAGTATGTGATACACATAGAATATTATATAATGTATCATATATTCTATTAAATTAAAATTATTTTATATAATTAAGTTATATAAAATTAAATATATATTAGTAAATATATATAAATTAAATACATTAACTTATCTATGAAATTAAATTACATAATTAAAAGGTTTTGGTATTGATGTAAGAATATCTATATAACTCAATGATAAAGAAGAGGGAACCTAGGCATGAGTTCAATTGTATAATTTAGTATGAATTTAGTATATAGTAAAAGGGGCATTTAAATCAGCAATTGTCTTTTCATTAACCATCTACAGAACTTTATATTATTTAAAAATAAATTCAGATGAATTAAAACCCCAAATATGAAAAAAGCTCATTATAGTGATATTATAAAAATATATATTCATGGGGTAGGTATGCCTGAAATTATACACATAGAAAAAAGTTAAAAGGAAAAAACGTAGCTATAACAATTTAAATTTTAAAAATCGTGATTGGAGAAAGTTAACCTGAGTAAGGCTTAAAGATAAGAGATGTACTGGGGGCAAATATTTGTTACATAGACTGCAAAGGATTGGTATGAATAATATGTAAAGAGCTTAAACAGTTCAATACATTTTAAAAATGGCCCAATCAGAATAATGGATAAATGAGATAAGAAGGCTCATAGGTTCATAGACTAGAAAATACAAATGGCCAATGAACACAGGAAAAGATAGTGAGCCTCATTAATAATTCAGCAAAATGGGAAGCCATCTACCACATTCCTCTTTTAGCCCACACAGGTTGCAACGCATGAAAAAAGCTTACATAAAAATATTACATAATGGTGAGGCTAATATACTGTGGGTATGAATATAATTGATCAGGTTTATTTACAAAAGTAATTTATTAAGATTGGCTGAAAAGTAAAATGTGTAAACTCTTTGGCTTAGCAATTCCATTCTAGGAGTAGATCTTTTACAAACGTGCACATATATACAAAACAGTAGAAACAAACGTTCATCAAGGGAGAAATGGCTAACCATTTAGGCATATGCATACTATGGAAGACTATGTAGCCGTTTAAAAAGATACACTAGAGATACAAATATTGACATGAAAATTTGTCCCAGTCATATTATATACTGAAAAAACAAGATATGCACAGAAATGAAGATAGATATGAATTATACACTTTTTGGAAGCGTGAACACCAGTGGTTAATTGTGAGGAAAGTTATGAGATTAGGGGAGAATAAAAAGTTCACTTTTTATTTAGTCCTTCATTTTTATTGATTTATAGCTTGATTTTTTAAAAATGAGACATGAATATAACTTGTCTGATTTTGTAAATGATAAAATTAATATTTTAAAGGATAACTGGAACAACTACCATCTGTTAAGCACCTAGGTTCAAAACATCATGATGTTCAAACGTGTCATCTCATAGAACCCTTGAGCAACCAGGTAAAGTATGTATGTTGTCATATTAGAGATCAAACAACCTAGTTTTAGAGAGTTTAGATAACCACTGTCTGGACATATGAAGGGTAAGCTGTGGAGCCAGATAAGGACAAAGGCTGCCTATTGGCAGAGGCCATATCCTTCACTGCAAAAGAGGGTGAGAGTGTTCAGTGAGAGGTATGTCCTGGAAGCTGGAGCTGGGTAGTCTAGAGGACATGAAGCAGTCAAAGGTGGGAAGAACCAGTGAGAAATACAAGTACAAACCTTAGAAAACACTAAAAGGGCCGGGCGCTGTGGCTCACGCCTGTAATCCCAACACTTTGGGAGGCCGAGGTGGGCAGATCACCTGAGGTCAGGAGTTCGAAACCAGCCTGACCAACATGGTGAAAGCCCATCTCTACTAAAAATACAAAATTAGCTGGGTGTGGTGGTGCATGCCTGTAATCCCGACTACTCAGGAGACTGAGGCAGGAGAATCGCTTGAACCCGGGAGGTGGAGGTTGCCGTGAGAGAGGATCCCATCATCACATTCCAGCCTGGGTGACAGAGCGAGGCCCCATCTCAAAAAAAAAAAAAAAAGAAAAAAGAAAACACCAATAGGCCAAAAGCAGAGGGGTGCAGATGAGCAATAATGTGAACCCTGCTTAGAGAGAGGCATTGTACCTATAATAGCTATGTGGTGTGAAGGTATGAAGTTAAGTAGTTTTAAAAACATAGGGTCAATGCTCAGAGAATTGCCCTATGGAAGAAGGATTTAATTTGTTCTGGGCACCTTAGGGGCATGGGGAAGAGAAGGGCAGAAATGGGCAGAAGCTCCTGGGAGGCAATGTATTAGTCTGCTTTCACACTGCTATAAAGAACTAGCTGAGACTGGATAATTTATGAATAAAAAAGATTTAATTGACTCACAGTTTCTCATGGCTGGGGAGGCCTCAGGAAACTTACAATCATGTTGGAAGGCAAAAGGGAAGCAAGGACCTTCTTCACATGACAACAGGAGAGAGAGAGAGAGTGAAGGAAGAACTGTCAAACACTTTTAAACCATCAGATCTCTTGAGAACTCACTCACTATTATCGGAACAACCTGGGGGAAACTGCCCCATGATCCAATCATCTCCCACCAGGTCTCTCCCTTGATGCTTGGGGATAACAATTCAAGATGAGATTTGGGTGGGGCACAGAGCCAAACCATATCAGGCAGACTTCAGCTTAATAAAATAAATACCCATAATTTTATTTCAACATTTCAGAGGACTTTGGAGGAAAAGTAAAAAGCCTAGACCAAGTGGGAAAGGAAGGCAATCTCTGTTACTCGAGAAGTCCTGCCTTGGGTAGGAGCACTGTATGAAAAACCAAAGCATGACCTTGCAGGTGACTCTCTGTGTGCAAAGTCTATGTAAGTAGAACAGTGGGATATACCTTCTCATGAAAATGAACAGGTGTGGAATCCTGGAATCTCCTGGTATTGATTTTTCTTCTTTTCTGCCCAGCCCTTCCCATTCCCCGCTTTTTATTTGGGAACTACTTCTCCCCAATTGCGTGCAGTTTTGGCAAATCCATCAGGATGCCTCCACCTCTCCTAAAATCCATGAAGCCAATCCCTCATTCACCCTGGAATTTGAATCTTTAGCAGAGTCACACAGAAACTGAATAAAATGGTTATAGGTTTTTTCCCACTCAAAAGATAGTGTCTTGAATAGGCTATTTGTCTGGCTACCTTGGCCTGTCCTCTTGCAGGTCTGAGCAGTTACAGAATATAGATAGCCACACTCTCTCATTCCATTCCAGTCTAGGTTGGCCAAAGTTGGTTTCTATAGCTTCTCACTAAAGCACCTTAACTGATACAGGAGGATTTACACATTACTAGTGCCCAGTATTGGTCATTCACTCTTTCAGTAATTCAGAGCTTTGGATGGGTCAGGCTCTGTGCTTGGCACTGGGGATTCAGAGCCCAAGGACCCCAGGCTCATGAGAAAAACAAACCCCAAAAGCTGAAGGAGTCAGTCCATGAGGCCCCTAACCTGTTCTAGGAGGTGGAGAGTGGGAGGAGATACTTCTAGAGGAGCTGACACTTGAATTGAGTCAGGAAGTAAACTTGCACTACCTCTGCTTCTTTCTCCATGCCACTCACTGCACTCCACATCAGCAAGCATATTTTCATTAGCTACTCAGTGCCACTGAATGTTTGTCCCTGAAAGTGCCGGTGTGATTAAAGGACTTCAATAGATTTTTATGGGAAAGTTGAGGAAGCTACACATTTAGAAAGTTTAGAAAGCTCCACATTCTTTGGGAGAATGATGATGAATTTCAAAAAAACAAAAACAAAACAGAAAATGAATCCCTAGAGTCCAACCCCATTCTGATTTAGAGACACAGAAGTCACGGCATAACTGTATGCTTTTTATTACAAAGATAATTGATACAATATAAAACACACTGGTAACAATTACAGATACGACCCAAATGCAGTCACATGGGGTAGCTTTGTCTGAATGTAGTGGAGAGGGGTATATTAACTCCTTGACATCAACGTTGTCCATCCTACATATTTAACACCTTGTATATCTGTGTCTCATTAGTTAAGACTTCGCTTCCAAAATGTCATGACACAGCAGGCCTAAATTTTCCCCTTTGCCAATAAATAGCTGTATGAACAACTTTGGACAAGGCCCTTGAGCTTTTTGAGTTTCAGTGTTTTTCAATTGCTAAATGGGGACTTCTTTGCCATTGCCATAGCAGTATAATGAAGATGAAGGCAAACAGATATAAATATTAAGATTAGTCTTGAAAGGTTCCAAGAAATCAACAGGTATAGTAGGCAGAATAATATCCCCTACCCCAGAAGATGTCCATGTTTTAATCGCTGGAACCTATGAATCTGTTACTTTATGTAGAAAGAAGAGACTTTACAGATATGATTCAGGGTAAGGACCTCAGGTAAGGAGATTGACCTGGATTTTCCAGGCGAGTCAAATCTAATCATGAGTCCTTAGAAACAGAGAACCTTTCTTTCCTGGCTGTGGTCAAAGGGAGATGTGACTACTGAAGAATGGTCAGAGGGATGTGATCTGGGGACTCAACCCGCTGATGTTGCTGCCTTTGAAGATAGAGGAAGGAGCCATGAGCCAAGAAATGCGGGCAGACTCTAGGAGCTGGAAAAGACAAGGAAGCAGATTCACCCCTTGGAGCCTCCAGAAAGAAATGCTGCCCTTCTGATACCTTGACCTTAGCCAGTGAGACCTATGTGGGATTTCTGACTTCCAGAACTGTGAGATAACAAATTTGCCTTATGATAAATTTGTCTTGGTGTAAGCCACAAAGTTTGTGGTCATTTGTTACAACAACAATAGAAAACTAACAAAATGGGGGAATGTTTTGAAAGGGGAAGCATGAGCAAATACCATAAGAGAGAATGGTGGCTTCCAATAACTGAAAGGAATTCCATGCTGCCGGAATGTAAATTGTATGCGGGTGAAAAAAACAAGAGATGGGCTGGAGAGAATGAAACCCTTAATAATAACAGTTACAGCAATGGCAGCAACAACATTCAGTGGGCAATTAATGTGTGTCAGATACACATTTAAGCATTTGACTTGTGTTAACTCTCAAACTCAAAGCCATCCTATAAGGTAGTGACTTTTTTTTTTTCTTTCTTTCTTTTTTTTTTTTGACGGAGTCTCACTTTGTTGCTCAGGCTGGAGTGCAGTGGTGCAATCTCAGCTCACTGTAACCTCTGCCTCCCAGGTTCAAGTGATTCTCCTGCCTCAGCCTCCCAAGTAGCTGGGACTACAGGCATGTGCCACCACGCCCAGCTAATTTTGTATTTTTAGTAGAGACGGGGTTTTACCACATTGGCCAGGCTGGTCTCAAACTCTTATCCTCAAGTGATCCAGCTGCCCTGGACTTCCAAAGTGCTGGGATTACAGGCGTGAGCCACCGTGCCTGGCCAGTAGTGACTGTTATTATCTCCACTTACAGATGGGAAAACCAAGTCACAGAGAAGGCTAAGTAAGTTGCTCAAGCTTAACATAGGTGCAGTGCAGCCATGCTAGGATTTCATTCCTGCAGTCTGGCTCTGTCTCCTTCTCTCTAATCTCACCCCTCCAAAGGGCAGTGTGGAGGCCTTGAGGGAGTTTATACAGGAGAATGACAATCAGAACTGAGGTTTAGGGAGATCAGCCTGGTGAATGAATTTCAGGGAAATAAAACATCATTCCTTTATTACTGGCTCCCTCTCTGTGCTGGTCTTGTTTATCGTGGAGGGAGAGCATCGTGTGTGAGCAGATAGGCTAAGAGGGAAAAAAGAAAGTTGAGGAAAATGAAACAGAGAAAGCCAAAGAGATATTTCTCGAGGATGGATAAATCTGCTGCAGACCTTTCCAGTGAAATGTGTTATTATTTCCCAACTCTCAGCACCTTTGTTCTTCCTCCCTTAGAACAAGAAAGCAGCAGAATCATTTCCTTGGTCTACACTCTATGTCACTAGCAATGAGTTGAAGTGTGTGTGTGTGTGTGTGTGTGTGTGAGACACTGGCAGTCAGTTGAAGTGTGTGTGTGTGTGATTCTTAAAGACCAAAATGTTTTCAGATACAAGCTACCACATTGTCAGGTCACTTTAAAAGAAGCAGGATCAGTTGACCTTGCGGGGGATCCCACTGGCTATTCCTGCCATACCACAGGGGCATTCTGGTTCCCACAGCTCAGAATTCCTCTATTTGCTCATCAGTCTTGTTTTCTTTTTTTTAATTTTATTATTATTATACTTTAAGTTTTAGGGTACATGTGCGCAACGTGCAGGTTTGTTACATATGAATACATGTGCCATGTTGGTGTGCTGCACCCATTAACTCGTCATTTAACATTAGGTATATCTCCTAATGCCATCCCTCCCCCCTCCCTCCACCCCACAACAGGCCCCAGTGTGTGATGTTCCCCTTCCTGTGTCCATGTGTTCTCATTGTTCAATTCCCACCTATGAGTGAGAACATGCGGTGTTTGGTTTTTTGTCCTTGTGATAGTTTGCTGAGAATGATGGTTTCCAGCTTCAGCCATGTCCCTACAAAGGACATGAACTCATCGTTTTTTATGGCTGCATAGTATTCCATGGTGTATATGTGCCACATTTTCTTAATCCAGTCTATCATTGTTGGACATTTGGGTTGGTTCCAAGTCTTTGCTATTGTGAATAGTGCTGCAGTAACCATATATGTGCATGTGTCTTTATAGCAGCATGATTTATAGTCCTTTGGGTATATACCCAGTAATGGGATGGCTGGGTCAAATGGTATTTCTAGTTCTAGATCCCTGAGGAATCGCCACACTGACTTCCACAATGGTTGAACTAGTTTACAGTCCCACCAACAGTGTAAAAGTGTTCCTGTTTCTCCACATCCTCTCCAGCACCTGTTGTTTCCTGACTTTTTAATGATCGCCATTCTAACTGGTATGAGATGGTATCTCATTTTGGTTTTGATTGGCATTTCTCTGATGGCCAGTGATGATGAGCATTTTTTCTTGTGTTTTTTGGCTGCATAAATGTCTTCTTTTGAGAAGTATCTGTTCATATCCTTTGCCCACATTCTGATGGGGTTGTTTGTTTTTTTCTTGTAAATTTGTTTGAGTTCATTCTAGATTCTGGATATTAGCCCTTTGTCAGACGAGTAGGTTGCAAAAATTTTCTCCCATTCTGTAGGTTGCCTGTTCACTCTGATGGTAGTTTCTTTTGCTGTGCAGAAGCTGTTTAGTTTAATTAGATCCCACTTGTCAATTTTGGCTTCTGTTGCCATTGCTTTTGGTGTTTTAGACATGAAGTCCTTGCCCATGCATATGTCCTGAATGGTATTGCCTAGGTTTTCTTCTAGGGTTTTTACGGTTTTAAGTCTAACATGTAAGTCTTTAATCCATCTTGAATTAATTTTTGTATAAGGTGCAAGGAAGGGATCCAGTTTCAGCTTTCTACATATGGCTAGCCAATTTTCCCAGCACCATTTATTAAATAGGGAATCCTTTCCCCATTGCTTGTTTTTGTCAGGTTTGTCAAAGATCAGATAGTTGTAGATATGTGGCATTATTTCTGAGGGCTCTGTTCTGTTCCATTGGTCTATATCTCTGTTTTGGTACCAGTACCATGCTGTTTTGGTTATTGTAGCTGTGTAGTATAGTTTGAAGTCAGGTAGCATGATGCCTCCAGCTTTGTTCTTTTTGCTTAGGATTGACTTGGCAATGTGGGCTCTTATCTCAAAATAATAAGAGCTATCTATGAGAAACCCACAGCCAATATCATACTGAATGGACAAAAACTGGAAGCATTCCCATTGAAAACTGGCACAAGACAGGGATGCCCTCTCTCACCACTCCTATTCAACATAGTGTTGGAAGTTCTGGCCAGGGCAATCAGGCAGGAGAAGGAAATAAAGGGCATTCAATTAGGAAAAGAGGAAGTCAAATGGTCCCTGTTTGCAGATGACATGATTGTATATCTAGAAAACCCCATTGTCTCAGCCCAAAATCTCCTTAAGCTGATGAGCAACTTCAGCAAAGTCTCAGGATACAAAATCAATGTACAAAAATCACAAGCATTCTTATACATCAATAACAGACAAACAGAGAGCCAAATCATGAGTGAACTCCCATTCACAATTGCTTCAAAGAGAATAAAATACCTGGGAATCCAACTTACAAGGGATGTGAAGGACCTCTTCAAGGAGAACTACAAACCACTGCTCAATGAAATAAAAGAGGATACAAACAAATGGAAGAACATTCCATGCTCACGGGTAGGAAGAATCAATATCGTGAAAATGGCTATACTGCCCAAGGTAATTTATAGATTCAATGCCATCCCCATCAAGCTACCAATGACTTTCTTCACAGAATTGGAAAAAACTACTTTAAAGTTCATATGGAATCATCTGTCTTGTTCTCTTACAGGTCTCCCTTATTGAATGAATGAATAAATGAATGAATGAATTTTCCTTAGAACTAGATTTTATGCTAGCTCCCGTTGAACTAGGAGCTCCTCTGAACACTACTTGCAACAAAACAAAATATAATACAAAGTATTCTAAGGTTTCATCTTAGAACAGTCTGGAGATTCTAAGATACACCAGTGCCCAAGATCCATCCTAGAGCTACAAAAACAGAATCGTTAGGAGTGGGGCTTATGTATGGTTATTTTTAAAATAACCACTCCACTGTGATTTTTTTTTTCTGAGAATTTTTAAAATTCTCCACTCCCCAGGTGATTCCACAGTTCTTCTGTAATTGGGAACCACTTCTCTAAGCTTGTGAGAGCTCTTTCACCATCATGGAGAAGAAAAGCCCTGGCTTTGGAGTGAGAAGCACAGGTTAGATTCCTCTCTCTCCTCCAAGAAATTGAAGAAGTCATTCAATCTGAGCTTCAGACCTTCCTCTTTCAACTGTGATTTAGCACTTTTCTCATAGGGCTTTTGGAAAAATTAAAGGACATCAAATATGGGAAGCAACTGATGCAGCCTGACACACAGTAAGCATTCAGTAAGGTGGAATTTCTGTCTTTTTTTCTCACATTCTTCCTTCATAAATCCAGGGAGAACTTCTGTAGGGAAATAAGTAGGGGTATCCTCTGATAACCTCAGTACCTCCCTCCAGCTGGTAGACCTGCACACATAGTCTGCTTATCTCCAGGTCTCCAAATGCTGTTCCCAGCACTGGCTAGCACCTCTTCTGGGCAGCTTATGCCCCAGCTTGGACTCCTTGTCCCCAGGCTTACAAAATTCCAATCCCTCTTGCCCTATACCAAGGGGGGAGCAATGGGGTGGCCCTCTTCCAGAGCAGTGGTCCCCAACCTTTTTGGCACCAGGGACTGGTGTAGTGGAAGACAATTTTTCCACAGACCAGGGAAAAGGATGTTTTTGGGATGATTCAAGCACATTACATTTATTATGTACTTTATTCCTATTATTATGACATTGTAATATATAATAAAATAGTTATACAATTCACCATAATGCAGAATCAGTGGGAACCCTGAGCTTGTTTTCCTGCAACTAGATGGTCCTATGTGGGGTTGATGGGAGACAGTGACAGATCATCAGGCATTAGATTCTCAGATTCTCATAAAGAGCATGCAACTTAGAACCCTCGAAGGAACAGTTCACAATAGGATTTGCACTCCTATGAGAATCTAATGCACTTCTGATCTCACAGGAGATGGAGCTCAGGTGGTAATGTGAGTGATGGGAAGTGGCTATTAATACAGATGAAGCTTCACTTGCTTGCCCGCCTCTCACCTGCTGTGTGGCCCAGTTCCTAATAGGACACAGACCAGTGCCAGTCGGTGGCTTGGGAGTTGCAGACCCCCATTCTACAGTATAACTCTGCAGCATGTTCAGCTCTGCCCTGGCACAGACCACTTTGCATTCATGCAGCCTGCTGATGCTTCTGCCTGTGAGTTCCAGTCTTTACCAAGCAATGCTAGCTGGAGTTTGCCAGAAATTCTAAGCTGATACCATCTTTCCAAGAGATTGCCAGGGATCTTTATTTTAATTCCTCTGCTACTAGCATGAGTTCTGAAGAACAATTGTTCAGTTGTTGTCACTACCCCACTCTCCTATGGACATCAAGCCACAGATTTTCTTCCACTTGAGCTATATGTAAAAACTTCTTGAGTTGCATTTAGGAGTTTGTCCTTCACGGCATCGCTGTCTTCAGGATAGTACTCACATCCCATTGGAGAAAGAAAAACAAAAGCATTTTCCCTCCCACTATTCAGGAATGCCTCATGGTACTGGGAAACTCCCAGGCTAATTTTCCCATTGTGTATACAACACCTTACAGTTTATAGATGCTTTCATAGTCTTAACTTTCTGTGATCTTCTCCAAGAATGCTATTGAGATAACAGGAAAGATATTATCATTAGGTCTTCATTTCACCAACGAAAACTGAAGTTCAGAGTCAGACTTCAAAACTGGGTTCCTTCTCACCAAACCAAGCACAAAATCACACAAATGTACTTTACATGTTTTTGGAATGAATCCTGGGTTTTGTTTATACACAGTTATGTCAATAGGCTGTAATTCCTAAATGATTCAGTTGAAACAGAAACTAGCTCAATAGACATGTCTCATTATTACTCTTAATAACAAAAAATGCCACAACCTGGATTGATGTAGCTGAAAAGGTAAAGGAAGCAGGACTGTCTACTCCTGTGCTCCCCAAAGCATGGCCATTGTGCAAGCTGTTCTAGATAGGGTATTTGTCAACAAAAATTTCCAGGAAATGAATGGGCACTGTATCTTTTTATTTGGATATCAGAAAGAATTTCTCCTCTACAGTAATTTCTCCCCTGGCTAGGTTTTGGGGATTAAATCATTCCCCCATATACAAGAGCCTTGTGGCTGTCTTAGGCTGTATCTCCATTTGGAGTGAAATGAACCAAGGCTCCTTACCTAAGCCGCAGCTCTTCGGGCTTGAAACCATAGGCTCTTTTTCAGTAAGACAAGTGAGAAGGGATTTCTGGGGCCCTGGAAAGTATTTGACTTTCCCAACTTCAACTATCAGAGGATTTCGGCTGGATCTCTGGTATTGCATAAGTTGAGAGAGAGAGATAAATTTTTTTTTTTTTTTTTTTTTTTTGAGACGGAGTCTTGCTCTGTTGCCCAGGCTGGAGTGCAGTGGCTCGATCTCGGCTCACTGCAAGCTCCGCCTCCAGGGTTCACAGCATTCTCCTGCCTGAGCCTCCCGAGTAGCTGGGACTACAGGTGCCCGCCACCACGCCCGGCTAATATTTTGTATTTTTAGTAGAGATGGGGTTTTGCAGTGTTAGCAAGGATGGTCTCGATCTCCTGACCTTGTGATCTGCCCGCCTCGGCCTCCCAAAGTGCTGGGATTACAG
This sequence comes from Pongo pygmaeus, assembly GCF_028885625.2. NCBI lineage: Eukaryota > Metazoa > Chordata > Mammalia > Primates > Hominidae > Pongo > Pongo pygmaeus. Next base: position 98,521,400 of record NC_072386.2, read on the forward strand.
GCATGAGCCACCGCGCCCAGCCGAGAAATTCGTTCTTTTGGAGATCTCTGAGCTCCTGCCTTATTAACTATCTGCTGACAATCAACAGATCCTTCAGAGGCACGACTTAGATCTGAGAGCCTCTCAACTTTCCTGTGTCCTGATGTCACAGCCCACCTAGAAAGCCAAGTCCAAGGGGTATGAAAATTGACAACACCCCAGCTGCCCCTGAGATGATTCCTCAAGATCTTTGCCAGGTTGTTACTGATAAAGAAGACAGATGACTGATAGTGTGACTCATTTGTCACCAATGACCCCATCTGGTGCAGAAGAACTGGGTACAAAAGGAGGGCTGATTGTGGAGCGAGGACCGCCACTAACTGCACGGGCACCATCAGCCATCCACCTGTTCACGTCATTAACGTCATGATGCTGTCTGAAGGAGGCTGTGGTATTCCCATTTCACCAATACTGAGGGAGGTTAAATACACACACACACACACACACACACACAAAATCACACATCTTGCAACCTATTTTTAGCTCCAAAAGCCACTCATCCAGGCTGGAGTGCCATGGTGTGATCTTGGCTCAATGCAACCTCCACCTCCTCGATTCAAGCGATTCTCCTGCCTTGGCCTCCTGATTAGCTGGGACTACAGGCATGCACCACCACACCTGGCTAATTTTTGTGTTTTTTCAGTAGAGACGAGGTTTCACCATTTTGGCCAGGCTGGTCTCGAACTTCTGACCTCAGGTGATCTGCCTGCTTCAGCCTCCCGAAGTTCTGGGATTACAGGAGTGAGCCACCACCCCAGCCAGATTCAAAATCTTTTATTGCCTCTAGGAATTATGAGGCAATTCATGGCTATTGTGCCTCTACTCCACAGTTAAGGACATCCCCAGGGACTCCTGAACTGACAAATGACAATGAGAAATTGACCAGGAACAATTTTTTTTTCTTCACTTTAAAAAGAAGCAAAAACCAATGCAACACCTCCTTGGGGATCAAAATCTCAAAATTTTGGTGTTGATTGGTAAAGCATCCACAATGCAACTCCTTCTTGTTATCTCTTTTGGGGTTCTAGTTGTTTCCTTTCTTCTTTATCCATGCAAAAGAGGATGGCAGGAAGGAAGCGTGAGAGTCCTTGCCGAATCTGCTTCCGGGGTTGCTATGTGGATTACACAAGCAGACAGGTGTGAATACGTCTGCAAACATCACAGCACTCTACAGATGCCATTTATGAGCAGAAGGCATGCTTTTTTAATGCAAAAACGGGTGTCTCCTCTGAGCTCCCCAGCCTGGGTGAAACCATTCTAGAATCTTCTGTGTTTCACTCCACCAGAACACTGTTATTGCATTACTTTCATTTCCCTACTTGTGAGAAAACAGTGTAATGAATGGATCCTTGAAACCACGGTGCGGTACAGGGCAGGCAGTGAGAGATAAAGATGGGCAGAAGAAATGTGCATATGAAATGTGCAAACAGGAAGGACTCTCCTCTTTCCTGGTCCAGCCTGGGAGGGCTTTTCTCATCAGACTGGTCAGGGGAGATCAAACAGTCCTTCACTGGACAAGGCCCTGAGTCAACATCACAGTGGAAAACGGTCTCACCCCTGCAAGTTTCCTTCTGCATGCAGCATGAAGGAGGGGGGTACCCTTTAGGGGTTTCCATTTCTGCTTTCGTCAGTCAGTGGGCTCTGAAATCCAAAGGCTTCTGTGTTGCAGGACAACTTTGGCATGCCCCTATCCTAAGTTGTAACCAGAGGCAGCTCCTTTTGGAGTGAGCAAGAGAGAAAGAGAGAGAATTGTTAAATTTTTAGTTTTGGTAGCCAATTGATGTCACATTGATATCTCAAAATTGGTTATGGTTGGCAGTATTTACACAAGGGAAATTGGTAAATACTACAACTAAGGTCTTTTTTTTTTTCTTTTCCTCCAGAGACCTGGTTGTTAAATATTTACCAACAAACCATTGGCTTAAAGTTGCATTAAAGTGTAGAACCCCAAATTTTGCTCATGCTTTCTTGATTATATTCTCTTTTCCCCTCTTCCCAAGGTGCTTTTGAATTCTCCCCTTCTATTTGCTCTTGGTGTGTACTTCTAGAGAAATGCTAAGGTTACATTCACAGAGGTCAAAGCAGTATGAATAAATAGACCGTTTATTTGTACAGAACCCTTGTATTGTTTGAAGTGATGTCACGTGTATTTTTTTTATTTTTGATCTGCACCACAACCCTGAGAAAGACAGAGTTAGTACAACTTATTTACAATTTGCAGATGGGAAAACTGCAATTCAAAGTGTCTGCATGAGAATGATGGGCCCAGGCAAGGAGGAGGGCCAGGGGATCCTCCCCACCACCTTGCTGCCCCTAAAAGTCAATGAAGCACCACTAGACAAAGCACCTACCATTCCCAGACCAGACTGTGGCCGGCCGGGAAAAACCAAACTGCAGCGAGTGCACAAACGGCTTTTATGTGGTTTGAGGCTACATTCTGTGATTCTTTATGTAGAAGCAAATTGTCCTTTTAATTATTGTGTGGGCTGAACTGAAATAGATGTACATTCCTTGAGCCACCGGCAGCAGCCAGAGTGGCCCAGGTGTTCAGCGTGAAGATCTGCCAAGTTTCAAATTTGATGCTTATAATTGGGAGTGGTATCTGTTTCTATGCAGAAAGTGTTTGCTTTTCTTAAACTAAAGCCTTTGGAATATTGTAAATGGGAAACACAACGGAATGGTCATGGAGTTCATGGTATATTCCATTAGGAGAGAGTTGGGGACAAGGTCCTGGTGGGCAGTGGGTGTTCGCTGACATATTAAAGGTTCCAATCCTGTGGCATTGATCCACTTCAGGTATATGAATCTTATAACTGTTGCCAAAGGGTAAGATCATTTTGAATGGCTGGGATTGTTATCTTTTAAAAATACATTCATATAGTCTCATACGAGTTTGTTGCAGGGAAGTACGTTGGCCTATACAGAATTGGAGTTTTCAGACAATCAAAGCAAAGAAAAAAACAGGCCCCTAGCATGCATTCTTCTTTGTTCTTCTGCCTTGGAGCTAGGGAGACAGCATTGATTCTGGGCTCTTGCGGAGATACTCTGCAGACAGATCCATCCCCACCCTCCCTAATTGCTGCCCAGGCTCAGGTGATCACCAACACCCATTCCTTTGTTCCTCCCTAAATATTTTCCCACAAACCAAGCCCCGGGGCCATCTCCTCTTTTTCTGTCCCCAAAAACTAGGGCCCTCTGATGCCCCACCTCCTCAGCATGTCCCCCAGCCAACTTGAAAAGGAGGCCTACCTTCATCCTAATTGCTGCAGGACCCACAGAACAAGGCTTCCTATCGCCCTCCTGGGGGACCTGGTCAGATTCATGGAATTCCCAGAGTGGGTGTTGTTGCCTCCCCTGGCACCGCTTCCCTTCTGTTGTCGTAACATCACAAAAATTATTCTTTAGGGAGATTCTACACCTCTATTTCACACTATCATTGTGGGACTGTGAGTCAGTCTTGGGATTTTTACTCAAGAGGTTCTCTCCTCTTTTGGCCAAGGGGAGACACTTGACTCAGTCTCAACCCCTCAGACTCTTTCGCAGAAATTCTGAGCACAGTGCCACAAGGTGGAAGGCAACGAGGGCTAGCGCATCCCAGGGCTGACATGGGAGAAGCTTGTTCCCTGATTCCTGCGACTTAAATCTTCAGGGCTGCCCTGCATCCTCGTTTATCTCTCAACTGTCTTTTCTGTGAACTAACTTATCTTCCAATACATTTTCTTTTCTTTTCTTTTGAGACAAAGTTTCGCTCTGGTCATCCAGGCTGGTGTGCAACGGCATGATTTCGGCTCACTGCAACATCCACCTCCCGGGCTTAAGCAATTCTCCTGCCCCAGCCTCCTGAGTAGCTGGGATTACAGGTGCCCAGCACCATGCCCGGCTAATTTTTGTATTTTTAGTAGAGACGGGGTTTCACCACGTTGGCCAGGCTGGATCTCGAACTCCTGACGTCAGGTGATCCACCCACCTCAGCCTCCCAAAGTGCTGTGATTACAGGCGTGAGCCACTGTGCCTGGCCAAATGTTCTTTTTTGGTTTATTTTTCTCAAGTTATCCCGTTCATCTGTTGCTTACAGTCAAAACGACCCTAATTTGCAGAGTCCCACATAAATGAAAACCTCACACACTGAGGCTGGAGGCTCTAGTCACAGCCCATTGGCATGTCTGATGCGTCTGAAGTCAGCAATGGCACATCCCCATGGAACAACAATAACCAAAGAGGTTAGGGTGGAAAGTTGAGAATGAACCTAAAATAGTTTAAAACTCTGGGTTATAAATGACCAAAACCTTTATCAATAATGAACGTGCACAAAGTGGGAGCTTGCTCGAGTGTCTCTCCCAGTTTGTTTCTGAGTTCACTCATCTATGACATGGGAGGTAGGCCTGATGACTAGATGCTGGAAATCCGTGATTTTGCCACACTGGTGTTTTCAATGTGATAAAACCAAAACTGAGCCCTCACTCTGTACTGTGCTAGGTACTGGTCAAAGAGATGAGTGGAATGCAGCCCCTGCCCTCCGGTGATATGGTTGGATTTGAGTCTGAGGAAAAGAGGCCAGGCTGGAGGCACAAAGACTGTTGGGTGACATTGTCCTGGCCTGGGATAACCAGGGCTACAGCCATGGTGTGGAGGCAGGAGGGGCTTCGATGACCACAGAGCAACAACAAGGGAGAAGCCCAAGTGACCCGGTTTCCTGATCTGGGGGACGGTATGTTTCTGAGATATTAAAGGGCTACCTTTTTTCCCCCCTCTGTGGTTTAATAAGTGGCCTTGAGGGAATTGGGCAACTACAACTCAGAAGTCAGTCCCTTTTTATTTTGTTTCTCAGGATAGTTGCATTTTTCCTGGCCTCCCAAGAAGAACAGCCCCTTCGCGCCAGAAAACTTGGAGACCACACAGCAGACATCCCTGACACCTGCTTTTCTCATAGTCCTTGTGCTTCTCCAGACCCAGAGAGAGACGCACACCGCAGGGAACTGCTTAGCAACTGCACGTAGGGAATTGGGATTCCAAACTATTCCTGTGGGTTTTTTCTTCCCCGCTTTGTTCTCCTGTTTTGTTTTCAGTCGTTCATTATTCAGTCATTGTTCCATCACACAACGCACTAACCGGTTCTGCAGGCCCTGGGATCTGAACTGCACTGGGGCCACGGCCGCCCCAGTTCCTGGGGTCAGGGGGTTTCAGGCAAAGGCCCCAAGTGATTCCCTAAAGACCTGGCCAGGGTGAGCCGCAGTGGGTGGGCAGCCCCAGTGTGAGGCTGTTCTTAGGGCCCCTGGGTTTCTCTGGGCCTGAGCCCTTGCTCTCATTCTCTCTCTCTTCATCTCTGCACTCGTGTGGGCTCCTGATATTTCTGTTTCCTCTCTTGGCAGAAGGGTCTGTTACCCATCCACCTCTGTCTTGGTCTCTCTTTATATGCATCTCTGTCTCTTTCTTTGTCTCTCTCTGTCTCTGTGAGCCTCTCTGCTTCTCTCATCTCTGTGTCTCTATCTTTGTTTCATTTGTCTTTTTTTGTCTCTGTGTCTTTGTTTTCCCACTGTCTTTCTCTGCTTCTGTTTGTGTCTGACTCTCTTTGTGTGTCTCTGTGCTTGTCTCTTTCAGTCTCTATAAGTTTGTATCTCTCACGCTGTCTCTGCATCTCTCGGTTTCTCATTTCTCCGTCTTTCTGTTTTCTTTTTGTTGCCCTCTCTGTTCTTTCTCTGACTCACTTTCTCTGAGCCTTCTTCTCTCTCTCCCTTCCCCCACACCCCTCTCTCTTTCTGAATTTCTCTCTGAAGCTCAGAAGCTTGGCCCAAGTCCCAAATGAAATGGGCTCAGTTTCCAGAACAGCTAACATTGCACATTGAGAGTTAATTTTTTCCCTCGTTATCAACTTCCCTCCTATTCCAGAATGCCTGAGTCTGGCCAAAAGGGCTTCCTAGGAAAGGGCCCACGTGCCGCGGCAGAAGCCACACAGCCATGCTGCACCCCAGAGAGCACCAAAGAAGATCGATTGACGACTGCAACGTGCAACGTGCCGGATTTCTCTGGCAGTGCTCCAGCTAGTCAGAGCCAATTAATATGAAACCAATAGGCCAAGTCAACGTTTTCAGAAGTTAACTCAAAAAAATCCCTGAAGATTAACCAGCCTGTGGCCTTTGCTATGAAATTGTTACCACACCACTTTCTTTTCTTTTGAAAGTCCAGATGGGCAGATAAATCCAGAGTGGATCCACCACATCTGCCATTCCTCCACACAAATTACACCCCCTCCCACAACTTCCCTCTTCCCTCTCCAGCATGCAGAGCACTCAGGGCCTGGGCTGAATTGACATTTTATGCCACACTGTATGTTTTGAATTCCCCATTGTATTATGAGGAACTGCATGATGACCCCTCTGAGGCAAAGAGCTGGCAGATTCTGAAATTTGCCTTCTCCAAAGGTGAGAACTGCATTTATGGAGGGATGGCTTTCTTCCAGGCACAAAATAGGCCAAGAGTAGAACCCAGCCTTGCTGGCTGCCTTCTCCAGTGTTCTGAACCGGTATTCAAATCAGCAAAGTCCAGGTGGGTGTTTTCTATTAATAATGCCCCCTTTTCTACATTTGCTAGTTAATGTATTATAGTATCATACCCAGTTGAGAGATGAGATTATTAATGAAGTCCTTTCTTGGAGAAGAGAGTTGGGGGAAGGAAAGGAGAGAGGCAGGACGGTTCCTTGGGATGGGCACCTCTCCTGCAGAGTAGCTGGTGCTGCTGGAATCTGGGCAGCATATGGGGTTTGGGTCAAATGTCAAAAGTTAAGGCCACCACCCCAGGATGTCTGTATAAATGGGTCCTTGAAACAAGAAGGACTTGAGATGTCAGAAATTGAAAATCTTGGGAAGAACCAAATCAAGAGAGTACTGGAACATAATGCTGGGAAATACTTAAGAAACTGATGTTCATGCTGGCTTTTTGAGTGCTTCCTGGGTAGAGTGCACGGGAGTGTTAAAAGGCTAAGAACAGATTGACATAATCTGGAGCACAGTAGGAAACTTTTCAAGCTCAAATCCTTTAATTCCAAAACTTGTGTTCTTTAGGTAAATTAGTAAGCATTTTCCAAAGTGTCTCTATGAAGAAAGCAGCCAGGTGAATATACATTTTATATAGCTAGGGACACCTATTAAAAGCTCATTTCCCTTTAAGATTATTAAGAAAAGTATAGGGAATGTTCTATTTTATGTGGGCTGGGACTCTTGGCACAAAAACTGAGATTTTACATAAGAAACTGAAATCACAGAATTCCAGAGCAGGAAAATATTTCGAGATCAACTGATCTTTAATACCCTTTTCATTCGACAGATGAGGAAACAGAGGCCAGGAGATGGAATACTGCATGCAAGGTCGCACAGCAAGTGTGATGGGTGGTGACTTATACCTCAACCCCAACCTTGCAAGTTGGCCATGTGGTTGTGACATTTCTTCATTCCATTCTCAGAGGACCAGTGAACAAAAACGATGTTGTTTGGGTAGATTAGCATTCCTGGGGTCTGAGTCTTTAAAATGTGGTTGTTTAGAAGTTTGAGAGAGGCTAGTCTTACAGAAAAGCACCTTGGGTTTTGCATGGCCATGTTAGCAGGACGAGCAGCACCCATAGGCTATCCTGAGTTCCTGACACCAACCAGTGACCTTCCAGGGTTTGGCTCAGCATGCTTCTCTGTTCCCAGCCAGAGCATGGCTTGGGTAGTGTCCCACTTGCTGGTTTTTGTGCTGGCCTCCACACTGGACCTTGAAATACCCTGCCTGTGTATCATCTGGCAGTTCATCTGGCCCCAAAGACCTGAGCAGATCTGTCCTCTCCCTACCTGGCCTGCTTCCAAAGTCTGATGCCTGGTCCTTGTCTTGATGTTGGCTTGAACTGGACAGTTTCTGTCATTATCCCGCCACACATTCAAGGTTACTTGATGGAGATGCCCTGAGGACTTTGGGAATCCACAGCGTCTGCTGCATGCCAGATATGACCTCACAGTGATAAAAGTAAGAGCATCGCCTGATCCAATCACTCAATCACTATATCTCCCCACCCTTCCCACCATCCACAAACACATGCACCTATGTGCACATTTTACAGACTAATCAGTTGAAGCTCACAAAAGAGAAGTGATGGCCCCAAAGCATACAGGCCCTATGTGGTAGAGTTTCAGCTCAAGGTAGAGACTTCACTATAAGAAGCCATCCCTCCATTTTCAGTTCTAATGAAGAAAATCTTTTTGGGTTATTGTATCCAACCTATATTTTATGGAAGTACATTCTTAGTTCCTGTCCAAATGTTAGGTGACACCAGCAGAAGAACAGCAAAGCCTAGTCTGGGTCATTTCCTATGACTACAAAATCATTAGATACAAAAAGGTATGTTTGAAAATTGTAAATGTTAAGAAGCCAATATTCATTCACCGTTCCCTAGTACCAAGTCCTGTTTAAGCACCTTGTATGTACTAGTTCATTTAATCTTCACAATAGCCCCATGAGGAAGGTACTAGTTTTTTCCAGCTTTCCAGATGAGGAAATTAAGGAATAGAGAGATTAGGTTACTTGTCAGAGGTCACACTGCTAAAAAATAGCAGAGCTGGGATTCAATCCAGGCTATCTGCCTCCAGAGCCACATTCTTAGGTGCTGTGCTGGGCTATCAAAAATATTTTGGCAGCTGAAGAAGTAGTCCAAATCACGTATTATTAGATTTGTTGAACAACAACTGCTAAACTCTGCACAGCTCTTTGGCATGTGCTGCTTAATCAAGTATGATTAGCTTTGTTGAAGAATAGCCACTAACCTCTGCACAGCTTGCGCATGTGAATTTTTAGTGTGTAACCTCTCATGGCTGCTCAAACCCCAGAACATAGAAGGCTTGGGGGGAGGGAAAGTGACTTTAGTGGTAAGTGGCAGAATAAGGATTTGAACTCAGCCCAAATTAAAGCATATTACTTTATATTTTACATAAGAGGAAACTGAGGCCCAGAGGGATTAAGTAAGGCAAATCCCCCTCTTCGCAGGGAGCCCAGCATAGCCATTTGTATGGGATTAGTGCTAAGTATGTATGAAGTCCTACGTCAAACCGTGTCTGCAGACTGAAGGATTCAAGGCTCCTGGACTTAGTCCCTTGGGGAGAGTTTGGGGTCTCTATTGCATTCATGCTGGGGAGAAGAGATTTACACACACCCAACCAGATGCTGTAGGAGAATGAGGGAGAAGACTGAGGCACAGGGTGAGCTGAGCTGAGGCTATCTGAGAATTCAGGCTCCAGGCTCCTGTGTGTAGGGCATGATTGTGGACCCTTGATCTGGAGAACCTTGAAGAGGAAGCAAATAGCATCAACTCATTTCTGCAGGACATAGAATTGGCCATCATCAGTCAACATGGATTTCAGTCTTAGATTGGTCTCTCTAAAGTCTTGTTTACTTCATTTATAAAATAGGGTCAAAATACTACTGACAGTGCTAATTTGATTAGCAATTAAGTAAGATAATATAGCTCTTATTGATGACACATAGTGGGCCACCATACTTTTGTTTCCTTCCCCATCTTCTCTGTCAAACTCTGTCTTCCTTGACAATTATCTGAAGAAGGCATTGATGTGATTTTATTTCCATGCAAGGATGAAATGAAATGAAAAGTAATTTTTAATGGCTTGCTCGTGTTAGAGGTTTTCAAACCTCCTTTTGCAATTGGCAGCAAAGGGTAACTCAGATGATGCATTAGTGTCCAGTGGCTGCGGTAATGAATGACCACCAGCCTGGTATCTTAAAGCAAGAGAAATGTATTTGCTCCCAGTTCTAGAGGCCGGAAGTCCAAAGTCAAGGTGTTGTCAAGGTTTGGTTCCTTCCGGAGGCTCTGAGGAGGAATTCATTTCCGGACTCTCCCCTAGTTGCTGGTCCCTGATGGAAGTCCTTGACAATCCATGGCTTGTAGACTCATAAGGACAGTTGTCATTGGATTTAAGGCCCACTCGAATCCAGGATGATCCTATTTTGAGATTACCCTAATACTATCTGTAAATATCCTTATAAGCTCACATCCTGAGTTTCCAGTGGACATGAATTTCAGCGAGGTGGGGTTCACTATTCAATTAACTATAGGCAGATTTCACAGGAGAAAAGGATACTGGATTAATATAATTAACTGTGGATTTTGCTTTGCCACTTGCTGCGCACTTGCTGGATAACCCTGGCCACATTACTTCCTTTGATCCTCAGCTCACTCCCCACGTCACCTATAATAAGACCATGCAGAAGGGAGAACTTTGTAAAATTTTACCTAAGGCTGAGTGGGTTTTATGACTGGAGAGTGGATAAATGGGAACCCAGTGAGAAAAGAGACTGACAAAGTAGGGCTTTGCTGGCATCTTCTGAGTAGCAGCTGAAAATATTTTCCTCAAATGCCCATACATATCAGGATGCCCCACAGCCTTTTACTAAATTGGCTATCTTGATCTCTTCTTGACCAGGTTGTTCTGCTTTCTGGAAATTGCAGCTCTGAGGCTTCAGCAAGAAGGTGACGCCTGAGCCCCTGCCCATTTCTCCACACTCCCTCAGACAAGCATGCAGGCATTATATAACTGCATTGACAAACAGCCACCTGTCTCTGGCAGTGTGACCTGAAACCCATTCTCTGGGACTTGTCTGCGGGCTCTCAGTATACACTGTAACCGAGGAAATGCATGCTTTCCAGATGTTTATCTCCTAATTAAGAATCTGATGTGCCACTTACGGTAATGTACTTGCTCATGCTAATAGTTTCTCTTTCCTCAGAGGATCTGCCAGGGCAGATTTGATGCAACAAAAGAGAGTGTCCCTGGTGTGTTTTAATTAGGCGATTGGTCTCCAGTCATGGTGAGTACCAGGTGCCAGGCCTGCTGCAAAGCAGTTCAGATCAACAACAATCCACTGATTTCTATTCTAAGGTGAATGAGGTAGACTCTGCTTTTGAGGAGCTTTCAGCCTCCAGGGAGGGGGCTTGACAGACACAGATGACTAATTAGCATGCAAGGTGTTCAGTGCTCTAAACCAGTCCTGTGGGCTGAGGAGTTGGAATTCCACTGGAGGCTTGGAGTTTAGTGAAGATGGGACAATTTAGCCAAGCTTATCAAAAGAGACCAGTGGGAATTTATCAGGCAGACGTGGAGCAGGACTATATTCCTGGCAGAGGAAACGGCCTGAGTAAAGGCATAAAGGTGTAAAAAAGCAGATATTTGGCATGAGGTTGATGCCTGGTGTATATGGACAGAGTGGGAAGGGATGAGGGCAGACACCATGGGGACAGATCACACAGTGCCTTGAAAGTCAGGCCAAGGAGTTGATTCTGTAAATGCCAAAGGCGATATGATGGTGCTTGATTGGGAAGGAACATGATCGGGAGTGTATTGTAGATCAGTCACCAGCTGTAGCCTAGAAGACTGAAGAGAGGAGGCCAAGGGAAGGAAGAAGGAACAGAAACTGTTGCAGCACTTCAAGTTCAAGATGATGGTGGCCTGATTGGAGCAGTGCCAGGGGAATGGATGAGTAGAACTCATATAATTGTCCGTCGGAGGTTGCAGGGAGAGGAGTGAGGTAGGAATGGAGGAGAAGTCTGCATTTCTCTCTGGGATGACTTAGATATGGTCCATGAACTGAGATGAGGACTTCAGGAGGGGGTGCAACTCTGGGGGAGTCGGTGGAAAGGGTACAGTTGAGATGAAGTTTGATTTAGGAGCCACCTGGTCATGAATCTAGGAACCCCACTCCATGCTGGGTGAGCTATGTGATTTTAGGTGCCTAAGGAGAATCTTAGCTTATATATTCCTATAATAAAAGCCCTGTGGGACCATCCACTGCAAGGACTGGAGTGGGTGTTCTAAACCTGCAGTTCCAGCCTTGACCACTCTGCCTAAGTGTCAAGGGGAACTTGCTGTGAAGCTCTGGAATCCTGACCTCAGATCTCCGCCTCCACTCTGCCCTCTCAACCACAGGTTAGCAATTTCCCAAATACCTTCAGACCCTCCACCCCTGCCCCTCCAGCACTTCCTCTCCACTCCTCACCCTCCTCTTCTGCCTAGTGCCTTGCCTGGACTTGCTCAGAACAGGACTTCTCCTCTGAGTCTCTTACCCTGCCTTGGCCCATGGTTGGGATTTGGTGGGTGGTAAGGCGGGAGGTGGGCAGAAGACGGTAGCATCTCCTTCCCCAACTTTGCCACCTCTGCTGTCACATTTCTTCTTTTGCGTCTTTCCAAAAAAAGACATTATGGTCAGATGGGCTACATGTTGGGTCTTATGGAGAGAGAGTGAGGATAGTCCTGAGTGATTCAAAGGCATTGAAAAACTGGCCCCATTATAAGGAGCAACTCCACAACAAAACAATTGCCCAATAGAATTGGCATCTAGCAGGTCTTTCTTATTGGTAATTGTCAGAGGCATTTGAACCAGAACAACTCCATCTTGAATAGGGGCTGGGCAATATAAAGCTGGGACCTACTGGGTTGCATTCCCAGGAGGTTAGGCATTCTAAGTCACAGGATGAGATAGGAGGTTGGCACAAGATACAGGTCACAAAGACCTTGCTGATAAAAGGATGCAGTAAAGAAGCCAGCCAAAACCCACCAAACCAAGATGGCGACAAAAGTGACCTCTAGTCATCTCACTGCTCATTATGCACTAATTATAATGCATTAGCATACTAAAAGATACTCCAACCAGCACCATGACAGTTTACAAATGCCATAGCAACATCAGGAAGCTACCCTATGTGGTCTAAAAAGGGGAGGAACCCTCAGTTGCAGGAATTGCCCACTCCTTTCCTGGAAAACTCGTGAATAATCGTACCTCTTGTTTAGCATATTATCAAGAAATAACCATACAAATAGCCAGCCAGCAGTGCTGGGAGCTGCTCTGTCTATGGGGTAGCCATTCTTTGGATTTCTTTTCTTTACTTTCCTAATAAACTTGCTTTCACTTTATGGACTCCAAATTCTTTCTCGCGGGAGATCCAAGAACCCTCTCTTGGGGTCTGGATCGGGACCCCTTTCCAGTAACATCATCATTGCTCTTTTTCTCCTTTCTCTCTTTCTTCCTTTCTTCAGTAAATAGGAACAGAGCACCTTCTCTGGTCAAGCAGTGGTTAGAGCCTGGGGACACAAGAGGCGAGTAAGTCAGAGAGCAGGTCTACCAGGAGCACCGGATCTAGAGGCAGAAAAGAAAGCAGATGATCACAGCTCCCAAATGGAGGCCCATGGCTAGAGAAGCCCAAGGGAAGGGAACAAGCAGTTTGAGAACAGAGCTACTTCATCCATGTGGAGGATAAGTTTTCACAGGGAGAAAGGAAACAGGACATTGCAGGCAAAAACATGACATGAAAGGCGATGCCTGGTTCTATCTTTCCTCTTTCCTTTCTTCATCACCCTTATCCTATTTTCTCTTCCATCTTATCTCAACAAAATACTAATGAAATATTTGCACTATTTTGAAGCTAATATGTATTATTTTTATCTAATGCTGTTTGTGACATAAAGACAATCTCCTATCACTCCCATCACAGAGATGAGGCAAGTGTGGCTTGAAGACTTTAGGTGACATCCTGGTGGGTGGCTAGAGGGTAATGGACTTTGGAATTGGATGGTAAAAGCTGTTCTCCCCTCCATTTTGTATACCACCTCCTTTTGGAAAAATTTGGAAAGCGGTTATGTGCATTTATTCTAATCTGTGTAAGTGCCTTCTTGCCATTTATGAGAAAATAATATGAATGGGCAAGAAATGCACTAAATAGGAGGTCAGGAGACTGGTCCTGTTATCTTTCCATAGGACCTCAGGGAGAGGATGAGGAGGGTCCTTCTTTTGCCTCCCATGCCCTACATACCTTGAGGTTCCCTGAACAGAACAAATGGAACCAAACACATAGCCCAGAGGTTTGCTGTTGCTCTTGCATGGCTGTCCAGGGCTCACTGCTTGGCTTAATACTCTGCTGTCTCCATTTTAAAACACTTTATAATTTTAATAAGGCCCTGCATTTTTATTTTGCACTGGGACCCACAAATCATGTAGCCAGTCCTTCTCAGGAAACCTGCTTTCCTGCCCATTCACTGTCTCACTGTCGCTGTCTGGCTGCCTCCCTTCAAGTGATTCTCTACTAGCTCCCCTGCGGCCAAGACTGTTCCTTTGATCTGAGACACGGGCTGGTTCCTGGGTCCATGCAGAATAGCAGAATGATGGTGTCCAGCACCAGACATGATTATCCAAATCATTTCCTCCTGTGACCAGGACCTGGCTTAATACTTCCCAGGTACCAGGTGTTCCCCAAATATCTGCACGTGGAAGGGTTTGGGTGGCTCCATTCTTTTCTCTTTCGATAAAACAATTAGGTAATTTAGAATATGAAAAGCTTTGAAATCATGAAAGTACTTATTTGAAGTTTGGGGAAGAAAGGACTTTGATGGTGAAGAGAAAGACAGCTATTTCCATTTTAAACAAAGAAACAGCAGGAGAGATTTCTGGGAGACGGTAATAACTCAGATTCTGTTGTCCACAATATTGGTAAGAGACTTTACAGAGTCACTCATTTAGTAAATTGAGACTAGTCCCAGTAGGTAGACATTGCAGAAAGAAATCTTTGGCCTCAGAATAATGAAGAGATTCTAGCATTCAGAGATTTCCGGATGGAGATTTGGCCAACTCATAAGACAGTGAAGTGTTTATCCCTGGAAGCAATGAGCAAATTGCTGGTGTATGCCCATTCAACAGAGGGGTGGAGAAGAGCTGAGCATCAAATGGGCAATTGGACCAGATAGAGTTTAAGATTCTTAACAACCCTGGCAACCTGTGTTAGTTGATTCTAGTGACTCTGAGATACTGGGTTTTTCTAACCCAGTGATTCTGGGGTTTTTTTATTTTTTATTTTTTTGGTTTGTACCTAAAAGCTAAAGTTACCGACTTTCTTTTTCTATTTCTGCAGGAAACAAATGAAGAATCCAAATTTTCATATTTACCATATAAGCAGGAAGATATTGATTGCTTGAAATTACTGTGATAATTCCATAATTCTAGCCGGTGGCTTTCTTAAAATGAATGAATGAACAAATTAACTAAGGAAAGAAACGAGAAACATTCAATGCAGAAACAGTTCTTTCAAGATTACCAAGGTCAGGAAGGGTAGATAGACCCCAGGTGGTGGTTGTCTCAGGACATGAGGTTCCATAATCTTAGAAACTGCTGTGATGCCAGCAGCCTCTAGGGTATCCATTTCCCTGCACAGAGTGGAGTGAACAACATTAGCACACACCTGGCCAAGGGCCTGGAAAGAGGATGTTTGTGAAACACTAATAGAAGCTTCTGTGTAACATCACAGTGTTCCCAGCACTTCCTCGGGCAGAAGCCACATCCTGGAAACAAGCCGTGTACAGGTACATGAAGATGCAGTTGGCAACGTTTGTGTTTATTCCATTGAAAGCATGAAAGGCACCGGTCCTGAGGTCAGGAGTCCTGTGTGCTGGTCCTTGTTCTGCCTCTAAATACTTAGGTGGCTTTGGCAAAGTCCCCTCTCCTCCTGGGGACTCAGTTTTTCCATTTTTAAAATAGGGATGATAACAGTTTTACTCCATGCAATGGTTATGAGGGTTGAATTAGTTAACATTTGTAAAATGCCTTAAAAAGTGCCCATTGTAAATACTACATAAATAATGAACCCAGAAGCGTCACTAGTCTTTACAGTAACCTTTTTAGATAGGCATTCTCTAAAGGAATCTGAGGCTCAGGTAGTCAGTGAAGTCCCCAAGGGAATATACCTGGCCATCACCCCACTTTTCCACTGTCATCAGGGCTAGATCAGCTATAAAATGACTTCCAATTCTGACATTCAGAGATCCCATCTTTATAAACTGACAACTTTGCCTGGATTACATGTATCCCTTAGTTCTTGTGGCCACCAGCTAGATGTAGGAAAGGTTCACTCGCAAGGGGATCTCCAATTCTGTTGGTGATGTGAAAGGCCATTTTCAGCATCAGCATCTTGCTTTGTGTTCAGTGTGGCCTTGGAGGCTCTGACAGACCCTGACTATGTAACCTAGAGCTGCTGGGCCTCCTTTACATTAATGACGTGGAGCCTGGTTCTCCCAGCTCTGCGGCAATTCTAAATACATTCCAAGGTTGCCAAAATAAATGTCGAATCCTGATTCTCTCTTTGTAGTCCCTGCTAGGTCAACATCCCAAAGCCTTCCAAGCTACTACAAATATTAGTGTCTGCTCCTCCCTTGTCCTCCTGTGTAATCGATCACCAATCCTGTCTTCAAGGTTAGTCCCATATGCTGCTTGAAATTTCTAAGTGAATCTGCATTATGTATGAGGTCTAAGCTTATCAATCATTCTAGCACCTCAGGTGTTAGCTCCTCCCTACCTAGCTTCCTCTCCTACTCTCTCATTCTCCCTCCATGGGCTTCCCCTCATTGGCCTCCAGGGCAGCCAGCCCTCCATCCGTGAAGAACCTCTTGCTATAATCTGAACACGCCAGGTTGTCCTCAGCCTTCCTCATCTACCCCAGACACTTCCGGGGAAAATGCCCACCCTTTCCTCCTCTCCTCCTCTCCTGTTATTATGGCTGAAGTGCCCCTCCTTCTGTCTATCTCTAGACCCCATGCATGCCCTGTTGCTTTCTCAGGGACTTCATCTTTCCTCTGCCTTCTTTATTTTTTTTGCTTCTTTGTTCCTTTATATAAACTTAAAAATGCTCACTCCCTCCCATTTTCACAAAACTCCTCAATACCCATGTTTCACCCCAGCTATCACCCGTCACAGCCAATACTTTCTGCCACTAATTCTTAACCTCCTACTTACTCTTCAATTCATTGTAATCTGATTTTTGATCTTTACATTTTACTGAAATTACTCCTTGCCATTGTTTCCTCAAACCATCTTTTTCCTAAATCTAAAAGTCTAATCATTCCCAAGGCATTTTTAATTTGACCTTTCAAAAGAATTTGATACTCCCCACTTCTTTAAAGTCTCCCTTCATTCATCCTGGAGTTTGTGGGGTTTTCTCCTCTCTCCTCGGCCACATATCCAACTTCACTTCCTCTGCCTCTGCAGACTTCTCTTTTTCTTTCTTCCCTTTAAATGCCTTTCCCCCCTGCAATAATTCTACTAGTCAAGATGGGTCGAACTGCACTAATAAACAACCCTTAAGATCTCAGTGACACATATTTGTTATTTGTTTAGGCTACATACCCAATGCAAGGCGGCAGTAGGACAAATCTGAGAACCATGGACAGTCATTCCGCTCTATGAGCAAGACTGACCACTAATCAAGAAAATTCCAACATTTTCCCAGCTAGACTTCAGAATGGCTCTGGTGACAACTTTCTTGAGTGTCTATAGTCATTACCCTATGTCTGTCCCACCACTGTGTCAGGGGCAGATAATTTGTCTCTTTCATTCCCAGGAGTTCAAATTGGGAGAATCTGTACTCAAGGAGCTGTACTTAAAGAAATATACCCAAGAAGATGTATTGACACCTAAACCTGATTTAGATGATGAGATTCTGGACTTCAAGCTGATTGATTGGATAGAATGAGATTTTGGGGAGCCTTGGGGAGGGGCAAATGTGTTTTGGATGTGGGAGGCATGTGAACCATTGGGAGCTGGAGTCACACTGTCACAGCCAGCCTTCAAGATAGCCCTCATTTCCTAGCCTTCTAGTATTCACTTCCTTGTACAGATTCTGCCTCCATTGGATGGGGCTGGCCTGAGTAGCCAGTAGGATAGTTCAGAAATGATGGAGTGTGATTTTGAGGGCAGGTCATAAAAGACACAGTGACTTCTGTCTTGTTCTCTGCCTCTGTTATCACTCACAATGGGGGAAGCAAGAGACTATGTCATGAGGGCATCCAGCAGCACTGTGGAGAGGCCCACACAGCCACAAACAGGGACCTCTTGCCAACCGCTATGTGAGGGAGCCGTGTTGGAAGCAGATCCTCCAGCCCGTCACATCTTCAGATGCAACTTTCATTGACTTTCTGATAGCACTTCAGAAGAAACCTTGAGTCAGAAACTTCAGATAAGCTGAATTCCTGACCCTCAAATTCTGTGAAATGCGAGTGTCCATTAGCAAGTCTTCATCATCTCCATTTCTGCCCAGTCATGTTAACTCTTGACTAAACCACTGCAGCCGCTTCTCTAATAGGTTTCTTTGCTTTCAAATTTCTTCCTTTTCTGAAATTCACTTTCCCTATGTGGACCTGAGTGAAATGTCAAAGTATGAATCTGCCGAAAATCCTCTGAAGATTTTCCAGTGCTCCTAGGAGAAATCCTAAACTTCCCAATGTGGCCTATGAGGGCTGCGTGATCTGACTGCTGCTGACCTTTCCAAACTAGTTCTCATGACTCATTCTTTTCAACTCAAAATTCAGGCCTTCAAATGTCTTTCATTTTCTAGAATAAGCCTTCCTTTTTCTCGTTCCTTGACAAGACTTTTTGCACAAACGACTGTCTGCCCAGAACACGCCTCTGTTCTCTTTTCTCCCCCAGTTATTCTTCTCCCTTTGACCCCACATCTCTGAGAAGCCTGTCCAGACTTTCCTTGCCCAAGTCTGGGAGGCGACCCTCTTCTGTGCTCCATGACAACCTATATCATATCCTTATCACAATATTATCCATCCCTATGATATTACAGTAACAGTAATATTAATAACTACTCTTAACAGATGCTCACTGGGACTACCCCTGTGTCATCTGAAGACATTTCCCCTACTCAAGAGCCTCTGCACCTGTCCTCAAAAGATGCTCTTTGATCAGAGAGCATGCTTGACTCGCACTTAGGGCAGGCTAGAAGCACTGCAAAGTTAACCTCAATCAATGAGGGTTAAGAGTTGGTGAATAAATAGCCCATCTTCTTCACTTTAGTGGGCCCCTTCTGAGGTGTGCTCTACGATATGTCTCAGAATTTCAATGGGATTAAGCCCCAGTTACCCAGAGGAGTTACCTGTCCATAAACATATCCTTTGTTAGTGGTCTTTTTTTCCCTCTGTGTCCCATCTCCACTCCCTCACAGCTTCTTTTCCCAAATAAACTACTAGTACACATATCCTTTCTCAGGGTCTGATTTTAGAGTTAACCACACTGGGTCACAACCACTTAGTCAGCACTTACCAATGAGCTGGACACTGGGTTAAGCTCTTTACATGCATTATATAATTTGAGTATCTTAGCAACCCAATGAGATAAGTGCTAATTCATAAAAATTAGGGTAATAATACTTACTCATAGCATTGTTGTGAAGATTAAGTGGAATAATGCACAAAAAGTGCTCAGAACTTGGTAAGACTGGAAGAGAAGACAAACTTGAAGAGTTTAGCAGAGCCTTTGGCAGAGTAAGCAATTGGTCATTTGCCCAAGATCACACAGATACTAAGTGATAGATTTTAACCAAATTCTGCCAGATTCCAAAGTCCTATACAGTCTTGTCAGTTGTAACCTTCCCTTCAATTATTTTCTACAGGAGACTGTAGGCTCCGTGGGAATAGGAACCATGTTTATTATATTTAATTTTATTCCCACACCCTGACATTCAGTAGATAGCAAAATATTTATGTTGAAAACAATCTATTCTTCTTCCCCCTCAAATCTGTTTTATATTTACTTTATATTCATTACTCACAATAACTTTGAGTCATTACTGAGAATAATTATAAAAACTATATATAAAAACAGCATGTCATCTTCAAAAAGTTGAATTTTTCCCTTATTTTTTTTCTCTTCAGGAAAATAGTGTATTTCCATTTCAGGAAGGCAGCATATTTAGTGGTAAGGTCATGCTGGTTTTGAAGTCTGAAGGACCTGGTTCAAATCTTGGATTTTCAACTCTATGACCTTGGAAAAAATTCTTAGCCTCTCTGATTTGTAGTTTTCTCATCTATAAAAGAGGAATGATTGTACCTCCCATACTAGTTATTTACTGTTGTGTAACAAAAATTACCTCAAAACTTAGTAGTTAAAGACAACAAACATTTACTATCTCACATACTTTCTGAGGGTCAGTAATCCAGGCGTAACTTAGCTGGGTTGTTTTAGCTCAGGCTATCTCATGAGGTTGCAGTCAAGTTGTCGACTAGGACTGTCATCATCCGAAGGCTTGACTGGGGCTGAAGATTCACGTCCAAGCTCACTCATATACTTGTTGGCAAGACTCTCAGCTCCTCTCCATGACAGCCTCTCACAGTATGGCAGCTAGCTTTCCCCAGAGAAAAACGTCTAAGAGGGAGGGAGAGGCACCCCCCAAGACAGAAGCCACTGGGTCTTTTGTAACCTAATCTTGGAAGTGTCATACCATCACTTCCATATTCTATTGGTTGCAGAGACTAATCCTAGCACAGGGTGGAAGGGGGAACCACACAAGGAAGCAAATACCAGTAGGCGAGATCACTGGGGCCATCTTGGAGTTTAAGCACAACATCTCCCATATGGAGTTGTAATGAGGGTTTTTAATGTGCCTAGAACATAGCTATCTCTCAAAAAAAAAATTCTGTTTTATGGACTCACGGGAAGATACATGAGTTTTAGAACCTGAAGGACACACTTAAAAATTTAGAGTATAGTAGTCATCCCGGCACAATTACTGTCAAACAAATCTAGTTATTAAATTTCACATCCTGCTGAGGACTTAGCCAGCAATACTAATGGACAGCCCAAACTGCAGAGCTTCTCATAGTTTCCAATATTTTGTTTACATTGATCATTAGTTTTAATTTTTATGCCATCATATATTTCATTTAGTTCAGCAACTCAAAAAAGTGTATCAGTTATTATGGTCACACTTTCCAAGTAAGGACAATGAGCTTTAGGAAGGTTATGTGATTTGTCTAAGGACACACAGCTATCCAGTGATGAAGTGAAGATTCACCCCAGGACTCATGACTCCAAAGTCTATTCTCTTTTAATTATCTCATGCTGTATTAGTGCTAAGTCAAATTCATTTTATAAAAGATAAAAAGAGAAGAGGAGGGGGTGTCATCAGTATTGCCCTTTCCAGGAATTTCTACATAAGCTGACAGCAGTTTCCTTGGGGTTCTCTTTTCTGTGGTTGTCAATTGTTAAACGGCCCAGGATCTCTCAGAGCGCATCCAGGTATGTGCATAGAGCCCTGAAATGCTGATATTGCCTTAGGGGGTTATTTGTTTTTTATAGCCCCACAGGCCATAGCTGGTGCATTTGCCTGAGCTTCCTCATCCTTTGTACATATACCCAGGGAGGAGAAGGTGAATAGATAAGATCTTTCAGCCTGCAGATTTCCAGTAATTAATAAAAGCAAATGCTTTCTGTTGAGGGCCAGCTGAGACTAGAGGTGGTGAATAAGGGCTGTATGTGTAAGCACTGTAGACTTCCAGCCAGAAAAGAATCCAGACAGAGCCTGCACCCTCCTGGCCTTGGAACTCTAAGAGCACAGAAGGACAGGGTACAGACCTATGGAGTATGACACTTATTCCAGGGACTTTGACCTGCTACATTCACAGGTCATGACAGCTTTGGTGCTGCCTCTGGGGAAGGGCCACCATTCAACTTGCCAAGAGAAGAACCAAAGGAACAAAGGCATGAAGCCCTGGGAGCATGGCTGGGCCAAGTTACTGACAGTACTATTTGCATAGTTCTGGTCACTTTCCAAATTACCTCTCACTCAGCCTCTCCGCAGCCTTTATCCACAGAGCCACCTGGGGTGGAATGGGAGGGGCTTTTCTTATCCCCATCCAACAGATGAGGAGACTGTGACTCAGAGAGGTGAATGACTTGGGCAAAGTCTAACAACAGTAACCACAGAGTAATGATTTCTAAGCTACTAATTAACTTTTTAACCATCTACCCATAAGGAATTGGCCTGTAGGTTGAAAAGGCATTCCTGAGTCTCTGTATACCACACACCAAGGATTAATATTCCAGGTAATCATTTTAGAAATTAAAAGTGCAATAGTTAAAATAAAGACAATAAGATACTGGACACATCTATTAAAGAAAAACATCAGAATAAATACATCAGAAGACTGACTCATTGGGCGTGGGGATCAGATTCCTTCTAAAAGTCATCATGAAGGAGAGTGGAGAAACATTAAGGGATATGGAAGATAGAAATGGAACCGCCAACATTTGAATAACAGAAGTTCAAGAAATAGAGAAGCAGCGGCAACAATGAAGGGGGGAAAGTACTTGGAAAAAACATTAATGATAGATTTTCTAAAAGAAGAAACAAAGGAAATACGGAAGAGAGACTTTGGAATCAAAGTATCAAATAGGATTTGAAACCCCAAATAAATGTGATTTAATAGAATTTGAAAACATCATAGAGAAAATTCTACGAGCTTCCAGAGGAAAAGAACGTATCACTTTGCAAAAGGACAAGACTCAGAGATTAACCACTGGTATAAGAAGATGATGGAACAATATTTTTAAAGTATTAAACGACTATAACTTTAATGCTAGAATTTTATAACCTCCAAAATTTTCACTTAAGTGTCATGGGACAGTAAAGATATTTTCAGGCATTCAAAACCTCACTAGTTTTACCACAAAACTTCACTTTGAAAACACTCCATGCTTCATTTGATCCTCACAGGTCTGTGATGTGATGGTTGTTAATACTGTCCTTAAAGGCAAGATTAAAATGGTGGAATCACCTATCCATGGTCACACACTTGGGACTCACAGCCAGGTCAGAACTGTGCAAATCTCCTTCTACTCTAGGATGTTGTCTCCTTGATGAAGCAGAAAGGAAGGTCATATAACTGCTCTCACAGCTTTCCTACCTGCCCTTGCCACTCAAAGGAATTCTAGAGCTGCCCTCTGCTTCCCCACGTCCATCTTCTCAGGACTCCTGTTTTTCTACCAGAGAGACAGATAAAGTCAATCTATACAATCTATATAATCAAGGAATGAGAAAACACTCCTTGGGGACAAAGAGAAAGAAACACACAGGCTGAGTTGTGTGGAAAAATGATTGATAGAAAAAAAAAACAGGATGGGAAGCTGCTCTGGGATATAAGAAATCTGCGAGGAATAAGGGAAAGTCATTCAGAGCTATAGAGGATCAGGAATGGTGTCCCACTGATGTTCTCTAAGAAATGCAAATAGAGGTTTTGAGTAACATTGTAGTTGCTTTTCTTTTCTTCTTTTCTTTTTTTTTTCTGAGATGGAGCCTCATTCTGTCACCCAGGCTGGAGTGCAGTGGCTCAGTCTCAGCTTACTGCAACCTCCCCCTCCCAGGTTCAAGTGATTCTCCTGCCTCAGCCTCCCAAGTAGCTGAGACTACAGGTGAAGACCAACACACACTGCTAATTTTTGTATTTTTAGTAGAGATGGGGTGTCATCACATTGGGCAGGTTGGTCTTGAACTCCAGATCTCAAGTGATCTGCCGCCTCAGTCTCCCAAAGTTCTGGGATTACAGGCGTGAGCCTGGGATTATGGCCCCTGGCCATAGTTGCTTTGAATTGTTGGAGAGGCATTTCCTTGGAAATGCAATTGATCTGGGATTGGACCTTGTGAGTTCCTAGATTTGTAAGGAACATACCTATAACTGTGTGATAGCCTATCTGCTGTGGAGCAGACTTCCTTCACAAAAGGGATCCCTGAAATAATAGTAACAATGAAAAGATAGCGACCCTGAATGTGTGCTCCAGTGGTTGAAACCTTTGATTTCTGTCAGATATGTTAGGGGAGCAGGGAGGTAGCCCACCATCTGTATTTGTCTTTTTTCTCTTTTTGTTTCTACTTAACCATTTTGCATTCCTGATTGCCTTTCTCGCTGTGACAATGCTTTATTTTCACAGGGCAGTTTATTGTTATGGACCAAGCAATGGTCAGGCCAATTGGAGTCCTAATCTCAAACCCCCACTAGTCTTGTCCCTTGATCTTAGATAAATTACTTTTTTTTCCAGGTAGAAATCATGTTTCCTTTTCACTGAATACTTAATTCACAACTTTTTTTTCTCTTGGTTGCTACTCTGGTAATAATTATGTCCCTACCTATCAAGAACACTGCATCTGACCAGACTGAGAGCCAGTGTGAACATGGGCCCCAAACCAAGGCTTTCAGAATAACAAGGAACAGCAAAAACCAGCCTCTCCCTTCGCTTAGAAAGGAGCTATGATTGGGAGGGTCCAAATTTTCACCATCCAAACACAGAAAACCAGGAACTCAATGCCAACATGGAAACCAGAATGTATCAGGAATGAAGTACAGTACCCCCTCATATACACAAGGTCAAGATGGGTTTGGAGAAAGATATATTTGATCATCATCTGGCCTCTTCTAGTAGATAGGGCCTCAGCCTAGCATTTTTAAAGGAAGATATTTTTGTTTCTATTACTTGCATTACTTCTCAAAGGGGTATACAATCTACTAAACGGGATACAATGAAGGAGAATAAATCTGCTCAAACACAAGAAACATTCCTGGATAATGATTTTCAGTCACTGAAAATCAGTGCATTATTTAAAAGTGGCAAAAATTCAGGGCAATCTGAGGAAGTATTCAAAAGTGATGGCTACATTTGCTGGCAGGTTTAGGTAGAACATGCGCACTTACAACTCTCATTTTTTTTCAGTGTATATGTTAAGAGGCCAAAACCTGTGATCATCAAAATAAGCAATTCTGTATATTACAGTGCACAGGACAACAGAGGGAAAGAGGCTCTCTTGGAGAGTGACTAAAAGGTCTTTTGCAAAAGATTTGTATTACCTTGAAGTGGAAGGATTGGAGCCCAGAGCCGTGTGGCCTTCGTTAACTTGACTCTTCCTTTTCTTTAGTTGCAGTAGCCTCATTGGGAGCTGTTTCTTCTACATGTTCTGCTGGCTTCTTCTCTACCTCTTCCTCCCCTTCTTGGGGATAGAGATCTGGATATTCCTGCCTGCCTTCCTGCATGGCTCAGAACTGGTCTACACAGTCTGACCCCTTGACCTGCTCATGTTATGGTGGAAGCAGGGAAAGGCTGCCTTGAACTGTTCCCTGTAGGAGCCATTGGCCATTCCGCTAAGGAAGAGGCAGTGCCAGTTAAAGTCTCCATTTGGCAGCATCAATCCATGCTCCTCTTAGGGAGGGATCGTTGGGGTCATCAGCCACCAGCTCTGCATTGCTTGGAGTTTTGTGGTCTTCTTTGGTCACAAATATGATTCGAGCCTTCTGTTCCTGTCAGCAGTAGGACATGGCTGCAGCCCAGCCCCTAGATCTCGTAGAAGGAACAGTGGCTGTTGGAGCTGCATGAGATGACCTCCCTCTCCTCAGGCAGGGCAGGTGCCTCTGAGGCCTGTGCAGACTGGAGATAAATTACTTAATCTTCCTGGATCTCAATTTTTTTGTCTGTGGAATGGATTAAATCACAGCCATTCCCTGGCTGAGTTATTGAGAGGACTGCATGAGGTAATGAAGGTGAAGCCCCCGGCCAAGAGTGAGTGTCCACACACCTTCACCCTCATTCCCTTTTGACTTGGCTCCCTCATGAGGCACTTTCTGTTATCAGTTAATGCAGAACCAGTAAAGGACATGAGGACTCTTGACCATCAGTAAACTGATGCTCAAGGATCCCTTTCTTGCATCTCATTGACCTTTCGACAAATGAACCTTTTCCCTCTTGAACATCAACTGATCATCTTTTGAAAGGCCCTGCCTCAATTCTGAAACTCTACTCTGTCTTAAAAGTAGCAGTGATGGGAGACATCCTTTGTCTCTACGTGATCTTCAAGAGAATGTATCTAAGGTTTCTCCATTGAGTATGATGTTTGCAATAGATTTTTGATATGAAACCTTTATCCTTGGTTGCTGAAATTCATGTTTGTTTTTGTTTTCTCTTGTGATCAGAAGTAGACACTGAACATATCACATGATTTTCTTCATGTATCAGGTAATTATATGCAGTTTTCTTTTATATATTGATACAGATAAATTATTTTTAATAATTATCTGTATCAATTTAATCGATTATCTGATGTTAAAACATACATTCATTCCCCCCAAAAACCTTACTTAAGTATAAGGTATATTCTTAATTGGCTAGTGAACTTGTATTATTCAGATCAGGTAATCACCTATTGATTTTTGGGTATTTGATCTGTTGTGTTTTTAAAGAGAGGTGTTTAAAAATCTCTGATTATAATTGCTGCTATATCTGCTGCTTCTCACAGTTTTATAAATTATATATAAGTATTTGGAGGCTACATTTTAGGGGCATATGTGCTCATGATGGGCCTTTCATCTTGCTCTGTTGGTTTAGAATATTTTTCTTTAAGATATTGTTTCCCTACAGTTTTCAAGACTGTTATTCCAGATTTCACTTGCTTCATATTGGCCTGATATTTCTTTTCTCATCCTTAGATTTTGAAATTTTCTTGCATCCTTTTGATTTGTGTGTCTGTCGACCACACAATTTCTGTTTTTAAAAATCTCAATGGACACTCTTTTAATTGGTGAGCTTAACCATTTACATCTATTTTAATTACTGTAATATTACATTCTTGTGTGCTTTCTATTATGAAAGCTTTTGATAGTAAAATACAATTAAACTCTTAAATACAAAGTTTGATTTATTCAATGCAAAACATCTGTTGTTTCTTTTTTCTCTTTCCCTTTTCCAGCTTACGCTGTTAATATCAATGTTTAAATATGCTAATAGTATTTTAAATGTATTACTATTTATGTCTTTCATAAAAATACAGGTTGTGCAGCATGTTCTCATGTTACTTTTATCTTTAATCCTACCCTCAGCCCCACCTCTGCTGTGACTTGTCTAAAATTATAATTCTATTTTTCTTTTGTTTTCTTTAGTGCTTGTCTTTAAAAAAAAAAAGACAACAACTTTATTAAGTAACTTGATCACTCCTTTCTATACCTCTTCAAGTTCCCTCCTGTATTTATTTTTGTTTTTATCTGCTCATTTCTACCAGGAGTGTTTTCAAAGTGGAGTTTTGGGTAGTAAAACTTCTAAGGTTGCTTCATAGGAGATGCAC
Source organism: Pongo pygmaeus (assembly GCF_028885625.2). Classification (NCBI taxonomy): domain Eukaryota; kingdom Metazoa; phylum Chordata; class Mammalia; order Primates; family Hominidae; genus Pongo; species Pongo pygmaeus. Next base: position 98,548,389 of record NC_072386.2, read on the forward strand.
TTTTATTTGTGATTCCTACTCTACCTTGAAAAACTATTCAATGGGGCCGGATGCAGTGGCTCATGCCTGTGATCTCAGCACTTCGGGAGGCCAAGGTGGCCAGATCACGAGGTCAGGAGATCGAGACCATCCTGGCTAACATGGTGAAACCCCGTCTCTACTAAAAATACAAAAAATTAGCCGGGTGTTGTGGCAGGCACCTGTAGTCCCAGCTACTCAGGAGGCTGAGGCAGGAGAATGACATGAACCCGGGAGGTGGAGCTTGCAGTGAGCCAAGATCACACCACTGCACTCCAGCGTGGGTGGCAGAGCAAGATTCCATCTCAAAAAAAAAAAAAAAAAACAAAACTATTCAATGGGATAATCTTCTGCCCTAGTCAGCTCTCATTGTTCACTTCCTCGTAGGTCAGAGTGCAACAGGCCCTTTGAAATCATAATCTCAATGCTGATATTTGAATGTGTCCACTCCCAGAAATGAATCACAATGCCAAATTTGGTTTAGTGTCAAGCCTTCCCCCACTCTTATTTTGAGCTGTTTGGCTTTGAAGCCAGCAATGGCATGAAGGGCATGGCTGGATTCTTCATTTTTCCATCTGTCCTCCACCTGGGGCACTCTGGCCTTCAATCCCCTTACTGGCTTCTGTTTTGATTTCCCCCAAGTTCTCAGGTTGTGGAGGAAGACAGAGGAGGGATAAATTCAGGTAAGTATTTTTGGAATGAATTTTATTCTAAGCTGATTCTGAGCTCTCTGGATCAGGCAAATGCCTACAGCTCACTCTTTTTTTACTGGGCATTTTTGTGGGTTCTTCGAAGGGTCCCTCCTAGGCCCTTCTATCCTTCAGTTCCTGGACAGGAGTGGATGTACCACTATTCTAGCTGGTCTCTTTCAATTCTTTCCTCAGTTTTAGGATTGCAGAGATATCCATCTCCCCAACTACCACCATCACTTCCTTCCCTACCTCAAGATGACACTACTGAAGATGTTGAAAGATACACCTCCCCCCTCCCCCACAACCCATACCCACACACACACAAACACACACACAGGCTTTTCTCCTGCACATGGCCCACAACTGGGCCACAAAAAGTACCCACAAATCCCTTGTTCCAACAACCGGAGAAAGCAAACTGATAACAGCAAACATTCTCTCCTGGCTCTGCCCCAAGCTCTTAATCTCTCACTCCCTAGAATTCCCAGGCATGTGGGAAAATGTGGGACACCAATTTCTACATCAACCCACTGCGGGGAACAAAACTCAAAGCTCCGCAATGGTCCTACTAAAGTCCCACTCACTCATCTGGAGTTGAAAAGAACTCAATGGAATAGTTCCCTCCAAAGAACTCCCTTCACAAAATCTGCCCTTTCCTCATTTAGAAGCGCTGGAGGGCATTCAATAGACAAACAGCTTGAGTTTTTGGTGTCAACTTGCCTAGTTTCAAATACTTGTGTTATGGTCTTGGCTGAGTTATGCATCTTCTCTATGCCTCAGTTTCATTATCTGTAAAATGTGGATAACATCAGGACTTAGCTACAAAATTGCTGTAAGGATTAAATAGGATAACGCATTGGAGAATACTTACAGACACACAGAAAGTGCCAGCTGTTATTCTTAAAACAAACTGCAAATCTCTGTATAAATAGTAGATTTATCATTACAACATAATGACCCAATAGGTTCCTCATGATTTTGGAATCAGAATTTATAAATTTTCCTGACTCCATGAGCTTAAGTATGCATAAGCTTGAATCAGCTTGAAGGAAAACCCTAGATAATTTTTATCATTATTTCCATATAATCTGCTGACAAATTACAAATGGTTTTCAAAATTGCAAACTGCAGTGATAACATTTTTACAGAAAATAAATACAGCTGCTACTTCCTCGCTGTCTGGTGTGATCATCCATTTATCTCCCTGGCTGCTGGGAACACTGATGACAGGGGCTTGAGATATCCTTTCTTCCTTTTGAGACTGACAAATACAAATTTATCAAAATTCAGTTGAAATGTCATCTTTGGTGAAAGCTGACTTAACCAACTCCTCCAAACACAATTGTTTTCTTCCCTTCTCTACATTCTGATATGATTTTGTACAGTTCCCCCTTCTTACCTAACTCTAGCGTGTCTGGTTTCTGACTGTCTATGGCCCCTTGGATTGAACTTCTGTCCGTACTCCTAAATATGACCTTGACTCTAGGTACCGTTCCCCACACACCCATTTCATCCACACTTGATGGCTAGTGTGACCATATATGCTGGTTCATCTCCCTTTCCCCCAGTGATAATTTGATTTTGGCTCTCAGACCCTTCATTTATATCTGATACCCCAGGGTCTCCTAATCTGGAAGTTTAGAAATGAAATATAAGTGTAATTAGAAGCTAAGAGAGCATAGGGAAAGCAATTCCTACATCTGCGAGTGGAGAGGGTTGGGAAGAAGGGAAGGGAAGGGGTCTAAAATATGTTTCTGAAAGGCATTGTTTTCCAGGTGGAGGTGTCCAAGTATAAACTTACGTAAGCTAGACAAAACAGCCTTGGCAAGGCAGGGAGACATGGAGAAGGTTGTTGTGACAGCCACATGAGGAGAGTTGATGTGTGGAAGTATGGAATGGGAGCCCCAGGGAGAACGATGGAAGGTAACACTGGGCAGAGGGCATGAAGGTCAACGAATGCTAGTAAGGAGTTGGTTTTGTTATTTAGGCTTTGTGGAGACATCCAAGATTGTTAAATGGGGAGGGGGTGGTGAAAAGATAGAATCTCTATTTCAAATAATATCACTCTGACTACCCTGAGGTTGGCTTGGAGGGAGTATGCAATAGCATCAGCCTGGAAGGGCCAATCCTTCCATCTGTCACAGCACAGTGGATGTCTATCATCCCATTAACAGCCATTCATTATTTTATGGCTGAGGAGTGTCTGCAAGAAGTCAGATACAACAAGGAGAATTATTTGCATGGTGTGTGTATGTTGGGGAGTAGGGAACTCAGAAGGGTGCAGAGAAGAATGCACAGGATGTTTAATCCTGAAAAATACAAGAGAATGAAGTCTGTGGGCTTCACTCTGGAAGAAAAGATGCTTATGAGGATATTGCTGAGAAGCAAAATTATATATATACCATAGGCAGAGCAGAGAGACAGGAGAGAAGGAATCCAGAGAGATCAGAAGATCTTATCCTGGACTTTGTGCTACGAGAAGGAGGAACTGTGCTTGGTTGGTCTGTTTGCTTGTTCTGATTTTGGCATTTCTATGGGCCCTGTTCCTGCTGCTTTGCAGAGAGGAAGGTAGTCACTGGCAGATACACCTCTCCTTCTGACTGGAATCCTCCGTTCTTGGTTGAAGGCCACAGTTGAAATCTAGCCTCTTCTGCCTTGTGCTGGATAAGATGGCAAGGGGGTAAGAGCTTGCTTAGCAGCTTGAATGGAGAACTGAATGCTGACTTTCTAAATTTTTTACTTGTTCTTGTGGCCCAGGGCCTTTAAGAGACTGGTATCGAGGGGACTCTGGATATGGAGTTCAATTGACTAATAAATACTCTGTTTTGTTTCCAAGTTCAGAAATATGCACAACCATGTCCTGATCTTAAGAATTGTAAATTCATTCTCTGGTCTCCAGAGCAAAGGAGTTACCAGAAGGCATTCCATCACTATGAAATCCTAATTGTGGCCCCAGGTCGTTAGATTTCATAAATCAATGTGCCTGAGTAATGGCTTAAGAGACTTTATTTTCAGGACAACTGATGCGATTATGAGAAAAGTTCCTAATGACTGATATCTCATGGCAGTATCTTAATTACCATAGAATTCATAGGAAGCACCTGATAGCTCTACAGATGATTTGATTAGAAACCACATTTTAAAATCTCTTCTCAATGAGTCAGTGACAGCATCCTTTGGGAGCCAAGTCTTAGTGTAAGGTCTCATGCACAAAAAAATCTCAATGTTGAAGATAAACAAAACTCTGTTAAAACCACAGCTTTCAATATCTAGTCTTAAGAAAATGGTCACATTTTCTTGACTAAAAGCTTCCAGGCTAAGGAGAAGCTGAAATTAAAATGCTATTTTAGCTGCATTGTTTTTGTTATTCATCCATCACTGTAGCTAGAGGTCATGGAAATCCCATGGCACGGTATATGAGGTCCCATACCACATGACACCAACCTATTCATTCACGTATATATTTAGCAACAAATAACTACTGGGCCCCTGGAACAGCTACGTGCCAGGTGCTTTACTGGATGTTAAAGCAGTAACAATGGTGAGCAAAAACAAATATAGTATCTTGCCTTCTTAAGCTTACAACTTTTTTAGAGCAGCTATACCTCATCAGTAAATTACCCAAATAAATATAAAAGAGCAGATACTGGTGCAATGAAATAGATAACTTGTGAAATTGACATATATTGATCAGAGAAACCTGGCTTTCTGAAAAAAATAATTATTGGGCTGAGACCCAGAAAAAGAGTGGGGAATAGTTCTTTAGTGAGGGATGGTTAGGGCAAGGGTTGGGTAACAGGAAGTGAAGGTGGGGACTGCATTTGGGGCACAGGGAAAAAGGCACAAAGGGCCTGGGGCAGAATGGAACTGGAAAACAGTCATGTGGTTGGAGAGCCATGGGAGTACATGTTAATATATAAAAAAGAAACTTATTATTAACAACCGCGGGTGCTATGCAGGCAGATAAATAATTCAGACAATAAATGTTAAAAGAGAAAAAGCGCTGGAATAGTTTCAAAGAGTATCAAGTGGGCTGGAATCTGGCTTGAAAGGAATCCATAAGGGGGTGTGGAGTGGGAGGTGGGTGGCATTTAACTGAGGCTCGAGGTTTTAGAACGGGCCCTGGGGAGAGGTGGGGTGTGAATTGAGAACCAAAAGGCTGGGAACTAGTCATGAAAATTGGTCAGAGGAGAGTGAAATAAAACAGTGCTGCTCAGGATGGCTGGGGTGAGGTACATGGTGAGGGCCGGTACAGAAGAAGAGGCTGGGGAAGTAGGTGCAGGCCAGGTAATGAGAGGCCTTGAAGGTCAGCAAAGGACTTGCAACCTGGAGAGAGTCAAAGAATGAGAGAATGGTAGGCATTAGGAAGTGTTGAACCAATGGGGAGCTGGAGTGGATTAAACACAGTCAATCCCATTTATACCAGTCACAGCAGATTGGCATAAAACCTATACCAATACAATCTATTGAATAAAACCTATCTGCACATCTCTAGCTTCTCCCCTTGAACTGGAAAGTGGTGTTTGTGAGAATGAATGGACAAAGTATATTTTACCTGGAAAGGGGGAAGGAGAGGTGTGAGCGTGTATACATGTACGTGTGCTTGGGTGTAGAGTACAGGGTGTAGAGCCTGAGAAATGTTTTCAAGTATGTGACAGCCTCTGGATCTGGGATGAATATGCCCTTTGAAATCCCTTCAATGGCTACTAGAATGGAAACTAAACTCCCCCAAGAGTTGGAGTCTTTTATTCCCAGCTTTCTAGATGCCTTTCTCACACGCACATGTTCTCACTTGTCACTCCAGTCAAAGTAGGTCACCTGGCATCTCACTTCCTTATATGGCTTTCCTCGCCTGGATTGTTTTCTCCCAGACCCCGCCCATCTAGCTATCCAAATCCTTCCAAGTACTGCCTGAAATATTACTTCCAGGAACCTTCCAGATCTCCTACCAGAAGGCTCCCCTGTTCTTCTGAACCCATGTGGTATTTGTACCCCCTTGTGTCTTATATATGGGGGAGAGTGTCTGAATCACAGGCCCTGATACAGATTAAACAGATATTCGGTATATATATTCAAATGAATGATTTTGAATAAATCAACAAATATTAGCATTTGTGTTCCTCTTTTTACTTGGAGTAAGGTCCCAGGAGATGTCTTACTCCTCTCTGTAGCCTTCACAGTACAAGACAATAAAAAGCACACAAAGAGGTTTAGGTGCTGTGCTTTTTGCATGGTTTAAATTAGTGAATCAATAATTCAGACTCAACTAAAAGCAAATTTGATGACATCATTCAGTGGTTCTCAATTTTGGATGGAATTGTTCCCCTGGAGGTGCGTGTTTGGGAATGTGTAGAGCATTTCTGACTGACTTAGTTGCAGGTGGGGGTACTACTTGCATTTAGTGGCAGGGATCAAGAATGATAAAAACCCTGCAACCCAAGGCAGAGTCCCGCACAACAAAAAAGTTGTTCCACCTGCACCATTAAAGAAGAACTGCCTGCTCTAAATGATATTGAGAGAATAGGAAATGTTTTGAACAAAATTGTAGACCCTTCTCCTCTGGGGAAATTAAAAGAAAACAAGAGAATGTTGTCCTGATGGCCTCTCTCAACCCTGCCCAGCCCTGACATACTAAACTCCTGGGGAATGTAAAATTCAGGCCAAATGATCCAGACACAGGAGACCCATCCCTTTGGTTCCTGCAGGGGCAGCCTCAGCATTCACTGCTCCCATTGGAAAGGGCTTAGGGCCGAACTGCGCTCCCTCTGGCCAGGAGAGAGGCTGTCCCTCTGCATGTATTTTACTCTCTGGGTAACAACTCAGAGAAAATGTGGACATTTGCATTGGCACTCAGATGCTGTCATAAGGCCTGCCATCAGCCTGTCCTAGAGTTTTTTTCTTTTTCTTTTTCTTTTCTTTGAACTAAGTAAATAGCAGGAGTCAGCTATAGGAAGCAAGCTATGAGGGGTGGAGGAGATTTGAGGTGGTGTCAAGGATAAGGGTGACAGAATGTCTGGAAGGAGAAGTGACAAACTTGGCTGACTTTGGAGCCCCTTCCCAAATCACCAGGCTAAAACTGACCACTGCCTCTCTTACATTATATATAGAGTTTCATATAAATATATATGAATACAAGTATTATATTTATGAGATTATATATAAATACAAGTATTATATTTACAAGATTATAAATATAATACATTTACTAATATAAAAATATGTTATATAGTCTCAATCACAATTTTATGACAAATAATGTATTTTGATATACAATAATAATATAATACAATATCAGTACATTATTAGTGTATTAATTTAACATATTAATACACTAATAATGTATTAATACATTATTAATATATTAACATATTAATACACTAATAATGTATTAATACATTATTAATATATTAACATATTAATACACTAATAATGTATTAATACATTATTAATATATTAACATATTAATACATTATATTATATATTATATTATAATTGTTATATTAATGTTTATTATGATGAATAATAATTTTGTGATTCCTGCTAATCTTGGAGCTCCCTGAGAATACTGACAATATTTTATTTATTCCTATATTCCCAGTACCTAGGAGAACACCTGTCCACTTCCTCCATTCATATACATTTCTGTTTTACTCCAAAATACATAGGATTTTACAATTATGCTTTTGCCACAATTTATAGCACAAAATCCTGACAGCAGTGACTATACTGTACTCCCTTCTGTGTCCCCTGAATCAGAGTTCCATATACCCAAGAAATGTTCAGCAAATTTTGGTTGAATCAAATCAAACTGAAGACGTGAGAATAAACAGCATTAAAATCTCTAGTCTGAATGATCAGATGCACGATAGTACCATAGAAAAATATATATATTTAAGAAAAAGAACTATGTGAGCTAAAGGAATAAAGGGGTTCTAACATATTTCAGGAAATTAATTAAACACCCTGGAAGGGAGTGAGTTTTTTGACAAAGGAAATGCTTAGGCCGAGGGGGCAATTTTGACAGAAGAGATTTAGAGACTTAACCATCGATTTGTAGAAAATGGACTATTTCCAGAACTTTGGGAGACCGAGGCGGGTGGATCACGAGGTCAGGAGATTGAGACCATCCTGGCTAACATGGTGAAACCCCGTGTCTACCAAAAAAATACAAAAAAATACAAAAAAAAAAAAAAAATTAGTCAGGCATGGTGGCAGGCGCCTGTAGTCCCAGCTACTCGGGAGGCTGAGGCAGGAGAATGGCGTGAACCCGGGAGGCGGAGCTTGCAGTGAGCCGAGATCACATGACTGCACTCCAGCCTGGGCAACAGAGCCAGACTCCATCTCAAAAAAAAAAGAAAGACAGTAGACTAGTTGTCCAGGGCCATTGATTAGAAACATCCCAGAAGCAAATGGAAAAGGAAATGTTCAGAATGTAGATTCAGTCACAGTCTTAAGAATATCCTGTTGGTAGGTACAGCAAACCACTATGGCAAACGTTATCCTATGCAACAAACCTGCACATCCTGCACATGTGCCCGGAACTTAAAATAAATTAAATTAACAAAAGAATATCCTGCCTTGATAGGCTAGTCCAGAATGATGTGCTGAAGAAGGCACTAGGAATACAGAGAGAAATAAAATACATTTCCTACCTTCAAATTATTCCTAAAGCTATCTGTTTCTCATGGTTTTATAAGCCAAGATATTCTATTTGAACTCTTTCAAGTTAGACTTTTACAATCTAAAATCAAGGAAATCTGGGTTAATGTAAACATTTACCATTGTTTTTCTCAACATATCATTTTTTTAAAAAGGCTTTTGATTTCTTGAATGAAATATAAAGAAAATCCATTGTCTTGAAGAGAAGGTTCATTAAATATTATCTCCTTTTCTCTTTTATTTAACTAAGTACTTAGAGGCCTGGCAATTCCCAGGTATGTTTGAGCAAGTTGATTGGTCTCAATCAGTGGATTAGAAATTAGGCTTTTAAAAATACATAGAGATTATTGATTGTCTAGGATGTTTGTTCTCAATTAACAAGGAGCAAGAAGACCTGAGGAGAGAGAGGCCAGTGAGGAATCTTTCTTCCCTCCTTCCACTAATGGCCCTGTTCTGCCTCTTTGAGACAATCATTAAAACTTCACACAGCTTATCTTTGGTTCTTATTCTGAGTGAAGGGAGGAGTCTGTGGGCATATAAACCAGACAGTCCTTTCGTTACTCTACAGCCAGAATGATAACAGCGTTGCTTAACTGGTTAGTATCTCTGAGTTTCATTGTCTGTCCCTCTTAGGATTTAAATTAGTTTTGGCAGTAGCATCTCTTTCTTGACAAACACTGTAAACATCATAACCATCTTCTGCAGTCATGATAATACTAACTCCTCATTGCCTGATGGCAACAGTAATCATAATCATGATTTAGGTGTAAATGTGCTTTCCATGGAATGTATCAACTTGCTATCTTCAGTAGATTTCTATGGCCCCTTTAGAATTTTGTGTCTCAATGAATGTGTTTACAGTGATGCTTATGAAAAAGAGTTCACCAATTCCAGCCCCAAATAGTTACATTTCTGATTACGCACATTTTTCTGTCCTGTAGGAAAGTGCATAGTCAGATTTATCTTGTTTGCTCTTCTGGAAGCCAAATTTAGGAGAATGTGTATTTGAAAGATAGCTGATCAAATGCTGAGTCATCTAAAATACATTGTCAGAGACATCTGAGTTTTGGCTTTAGCTGGAAGTTCTTCACATTGGTCTGTCTTCCCACACAAAGACAAGTTAAAAATGGGCCTGATCATTTAGGCTGACAAATATAATGGCCTGAAAAATAGCACTTACTCTATTCCAAATATTGTACCAAGACTACCGTAAACATCATCATGCTTTCCCCCACGACTATGTCCATTTTATAGATGATGCTGTTGAGGCTCTGAGAGATGAACTGCCCAAGGCAGCTGCTAATTTTGGAGCCAGGATTTGAAGTCTAGAGTCTACTCTCTTCATTTAACAGAATGAGTTCTCCCTGATTCTGCACTTGGTACATTCCTCTAGCAGAGTCAGTCTCACAATGGACTTTCATTGTTTATTTACTTAAGCTTTGCCTCCTCTACCAGGTTTGCTAATTTCTTGACCATCAGTGGGGACTCAGTAAATATTTGTGCAAAAATGGAACGAATGCATGAAGGAAAAAATGAGTATATGAATGCAAGACAAACACATAAAATAAATGGATATTTTTACCTAGATTCTTCTGTGACTCTTTCCTTAGACTTTGTCTGATTTGCCTTCCCTTAGATGTAATGGATACTATGCATCATCATTTATACAATTTAGTGAACCTTTACAGAATGGAATTCTGTGCAAGTCCTTTTGATGCAAAACTAACTTAGGCCAAACCCTGCTCCGAAATGCTTATTATGTAGAGAGATAGGCAGGAACATAATCATCCAGCTACAGTTGGTGTGTGGCAAACAGAGGTTTGTGTGAAATATCCATCTGAGCAGGACTGAGGATCTGAAGATCTCACAGGGCACGTAGTGCTTGAATTAGGCCCTGAAGGATGAGTGGATTTCAGAAAATTAGTGCTTCACCACCAGAGGATTTCCTTCTTTCTTTCTCTAGGGGTTCAACAAGGAAGGGGTTAAGAGAGGCCAAGGCAATAAGAACTGTTTATAGCATACAAGTTAAGCCAGAGTGACATGGCTCAAGTACATATGGAGGCCCTATATTCTGGGGTATGAATAAACTGCCCACAGCACCATGACTGTCTCTGAGAGCATCTTTTTATTTCTAGGAGAAACAATCCACATTCTTTATTACAGTGTCCTCAGCAACTTCTCCTGCAGGGTATAGCCCTTCCTCCTGTCAACTCTTAATAGAAGTGATTTGTTTACATTTAGCAGGAAGGGAGGAGACAGGGTACTGCATCTTATCATCCAATCTGCCCCTGCCTTTCAGAGGTATCCACTACCATGTTATAACCATGGAACCCAGACACTCAGAGCAAAACACACCTGCGCTGGCCATATAATCTTCCTCTCCCAAACTCCATTCATCCTGGGTGGAAAATGGGCCAAGTGAGATACTCATCTGGTTAAGACCCAATGGCATGACAAAGCGAGGCAAGCAGGGGCAGGGAGACTGCAGGGAGCTCTAGGTGCTTGGGAGTTTGTCCACATGCCTAGAACCAACCAAGAAGCTTGGGGATTGAGGCTTCAAGCCAAAGGGTACTGATGACAAAAGATGAGATTAATGTCTTCCTGGACTCCCATCACATTCCAATTGGAAAACTGCATTGATGACTATGGTGTTTGGTCTCTCACTGTCTCACAAGCTGCAAGATGGTCTTGATTTCTTCCGGCATAGTGACAGTCCATGCTATAATGCTGGTCTTCATCATCTCTTGCCTTGAGTGTGACAGTAACCTCCTCAGTGTTTTTCGTGCTTCTACTTTTATCCACCCCAAACCCATTCTCCACATTATAAAAAAAAATTATCCATCATCTTCCTTTTAAAATCCATCACTCACTTTACATCATATGCAGAAGCACTGTCCACAGAAATTTCTACAATGATGGAAATGCTCTTCATCTACTCCAATATGGCAGCCACTAGCCACAAGTGTATACTGAGCTTTGAAATATAGTTCATGCAACTGAGAAACTGAAACTTTAATTGAGATTACTTTCAATTACTTTATATTTAAGAAGTCACACACGTCTAATGACTACCCTATTAGATATTGTAAATCTACAGGATGGTGTCCAAGCCCTTGACCATCAGTGGGGACTCAGTAAATATTTGTGCAACAATGGAATGAATGCATGAAGGAAAGAATAAATATATGAATGCAAGACAAAACACATATAATAAATGGATATTTTGTTTCCTAGATTCTTCTGTGACTCTTTCCTAGACTTTTACAATCTAAAATCAAGGAAATCTGGGTTAATGTAAACATTTACCATTGTTTTTCTCAACATATCATTTTTTTTTTACCCTGGCACTGAAAGCTCTTTATGATCTAGTCCCTATTTACATTATTTATTTCCTACCATGTTTCCTATCTGGTTTTTCCACAAATAAGCTAAACTCTTTTTTTTAAAACCTCTATGCCTTTGTGTCAGGTGCTCTAGATTTCAAGATTTCAAGATGGGGATTAAATGTTCGTCTTCTGGGAAGCCTGTCTCAACTTCTTTTTCTCCATAGAATGAATCACTGCTTCCCCTATACGCTCAAAGATCACTGAATCTGCTTCCGTTATAGCATCTGTCACATTGTATTGCAGTTATTTGTTTACCTGGCCCTCCCACCCACTAGCCTGGGAACTCCAAAGAACAGGGATTAACTCTTATTCATCCCTGTAAGACTATCACCCAAGGAAGTACACATCAATAAATGCGTGGTGAACAGAAGCAAACTTGCAGAATGAATTTATTATTTAATCAATCAGTGTTTAGTTCAAAGAGCTCCCTGAGCTGACAGAGCCATTAGTAAACTTTTGCAACATCAAAGACACTGAGGACAGCCCATGATGTCAGGCACAGATTTGTATCCATGCAACGGTGCCTCTAGTCAACATGGAGGGTCAACATGGAACTTTCAAATTCACTTTACATCTGAAAACACTTGGAAGTGGGTGGATCATGCTCCAGGCTGAGAGGTTAAGCTGAAAGATGCTCGAAACTTCAGATGCCCAGGATGAGAAAGCAGAATCCCAAAACCTCTGGATGCTCAGAATTTTTTAATAGTTACTTATAAATGCTTTTAGGAACCTCGTTATTCTTTACACAAGAGTAAGAGGAGGGGAAGTATTAAATTTTTTTCTATAAAAGGTACTATTGTTGATTGAGATTCTACCATGCTATGTTATATCATTTGATCAAATGATACAATGTAATATATATTATATATCCTTTGATCAAATGATATACATTATATCCTTTGATCTTCTTTAAAAAACTCTATGGCATTGCTATCTACAGTTTGCAGATGACAAAACAGGAGCTCAGAAAGGAGAAATGATTTTGCAAGGTCTCCCATATGGTAAATGGTAAAGACAGGATTAAAACCCAAGCCTAACTCTAAAACACAATTTCCCAGCTCCTTTTTTCATACAACTGGAGACAACACATGAAAACTTGTTTATATTTGCAGACACCTGTTGCCAAAGAGGTTTTATATTCCCCCAAAAACATCAAGAAAAATTAGAGTTGAAAATGCCTACAAGATAACCTTTCCTGCCTCCTATGTGTCACACTTGGGAAAATTGAAGCCCAGAGACAGACAAGCACTAACCCAATGTCACACAGCTCCAATGGCACAGCAGGGACCAGGTTTCTTTTGTTTTTTTTTTTTTTTTTTTAGAAAGTGTCTCATTCTGTCATCCAAGCTGGATGCAGTGATGCAATCACAGCTTACTGCAGCTTCAACCTCCTGGGCTCAAGGAATCCTCCCGCCTCAGCCTCTCGAGTAGCTGGGACCACAGGCATGCACCACCATGCTTGACTATTTTTTTTTTTTTTTTTTGGTTTGGTTTTTGTAGAGATGGGGTCTCACTATGCTGCTTAGGCTGGCCTTGAACTCTTGGGCACAAGCGATCCCCCTACCTTGGCCTTCCAAAGTACTGGATTATAGGCATAAGCCACCATACCTGAATAGGACCAGGTCTCTAATCTCAGGCCAGAATCTTTCCAGACTATTCCCAGCTTCATTAAAATGAAACTTCTGACAATCTCTTTGCTGTACATCACTGTAGCAGCAAGATTTTGGGAACACAAGCACATACCCTGCGGACCTCAGGGTCCACTGTGATACAGACACTCCAGAAAGCAGTTTGGTCATCTGCATCAAGGGTCTTAAAGCTGTTCAAAAGAATTGACCGAGTAACAGGTCTCACTTCCTGGAAGTTATCCTAAGAAAACGATCTGTGATGTGGGCAAAGATTGTCATTTCAGCCTTATTTATAACAGCAAAAACAAAACGAAACACCAAAAAGCGGCAAACTTAAATGACCTCAAATCAAGATAACAATAGTTCCTAACATGTAGAAGTGTTAGAAGAAATAATTGATATGAAAGACACTTAACCCAGTGCCTGGCCCATAGTTAGCACTTAGTTAAATCAGACACCTCTGACCTTTCACATTTGTCACTTCTAGAGCCCAGGGACAATATGATGTAAACCAAGCCAGACTAAGTAAGATAAATTCCTGGTTTGGAGGTTTGCAAAAGTGAGGACTCAGAATTGGTCAAGTTTACTTAGGCTTCAGTTTATTATAGAACCAAGTAGCAAGGAATGTGCCAGTAATTCCATCAATGAGTGAACCTGCTGCTTAGAGCTTCCCTTTGTTCTCCATGAAGGTATCTTCAAATTATCAGTCTCCCCAGTCTGTGCAGAGTGAGAAACAGACCAACTCACTAGAGCCCAGTTCAAAGCCTCTCTGTTTTCTCTGGCATTTTTGAAAGAATAAGAACTCAAGGGTCCATCCTATTATTAAAAGAGGAAGTTCTTGCCTTGTCCCTGTTACTACCGCATTTTCTCCTCTGATTTATGTTTTTCCTCTGTCTTCAGGCCTATTACTGGCAGTGGGCCTGTCCATGGCCTGACTCATGATACATTAGCAGAGACATAGGCTTTGAAGAGTTAAAAAAAATTCCCCTTCTCTTACTAAGAACTTTATTTAATCTAATTGAGCTCCTTTTCCTAGCTGCAAAACAGGATAATACTCTCTAGAATTTGCATGAGGATCAAATAGTACAATATGTTTACAGAAAGCCTGGCACCCAGCAGACTCTCTCAAAAGGAAGTCCACCCTTCTTGATCTTCAACAACTTGTGCAAGAAAAGGGAAAAATGAAAAACCTATGGAGCTGGTGCACATGATGGGGAAGCAGAAAGTAGGCATGAGTGACAGCAAAGACACCTAGAGCCCTGAGCACCCAGGCAAATGCGGTGGCAGAGTTAGACCAGTTGGATAATATTCGCCTAGCTCGTGAACCATTTTCACTTACACTTCCTGTAGTATTGACATGTCAGTCCTGCGTGGTTCACCTTTTGCAACTGAGACCATGTAACTTACTGAGGTCATGGTGAGTGCAGGGGAAATCCAGGACTCACTCAAACCTATCTATCACTAGCTGTGCTATTGCTTCCACACTGAGTACTTCTACATTAGACATGCCTGGAAGAAGGGTGCATCAGGGATATGGCACATAAGAGATTAACATAGTTGACCCTTGAACAATGCAGGTTTGAATTTTGTAGGTCCACTTATATGTGAATTTTCTTCTGCCTCTGCTACCTCTGAGACAGCAAGACCGATCCTTTCTCTTCCTTCTCCTCAGCCTGCTCAACGTGAAGATGATGAGAATGGAGAGGATGTATTTTCTCTTCCTTGTGATTGTGTTAATAACATCTTCTTTTCTCTAGCTTACTTTACTGTAAAAATACAGTACATAATACATATAACATACAAAATATGTGTTAATCAACTGTTTATTGGTAAGGCTTCCAGTCAACAATAGGTTATTAGTAGGTGAGTTTCTGGTGAGTCAAAAGGTATACTCTGATTTTCCACTCTATGGGAGTCAGCATCGTTCAAAGGTCAACCGGAATAATGAAAATGCAAGAGTCTATGGAGGTGATTTTGTGTGTTCTCTGGCAATACCCACATAGAAATAGCCCGGCTAAACTCAGAAAAGAGCAAGCAATTGTATGATATATATGCAAATGTACATATATATTTGTCTGTCTATAGATATGCATCCAGAATATGAGAATGCCTATTATGGTTGATCTTTCTTCAATTTTCAACTGTGTGCTTTGGCAGTGGGTAATCACTGTAAAATATTCAGAAAAAGCAAGAATTAAGACCAAATATGACTGTCAGAGTAGGGACTAATTATCTGATTAATTAATTCATTCATTCATTCATCCACTCATTTACTCAGCGTCACTTTTCTGAGCATTTTCTGTACTATGCTGCATGCTGGATCCTGCAGATAGAAATGAATAAGAAACAAAAGTCAGAAAAATTGTTTGTTCTTAAGGCACCTCCAGTTCTGATTTATTTATTAGAATAAGCGTCACTGTCTCTGTGTATGATTAGGTCCAATAAACCATAACCATAATTTTTATTCCTAGAAATGGGCCAGATGACCCCTTCAGTATACTGGTATTCTCCAATCAACAACCTCAAGAGCTCTTCAAACAGTATGAAAAGAGAAAGGGAGGAGGTCAGAGAAGAAGGCATGGATGAGCAAAGAGGGTTACAACTTCTCAATATGAGCACTGGAATTCCTTTTTTCCTGGTCCAAACAAAAGACGTAGTCATAAACCAAATCATGTTTTATTAAAACATATATATATGTTTATATATAATAGTTATATATAATATATATAAATTATATATAAAGTTATATACTATATATAAATTATATATAAAGCTATATATATTATATATGTTATATATAAAGTTATATATATTATATGTTATATATAAAGTTATATATATTATAAATAAATAAATATATATATAAAGTGATATATACATATAAAAATTTAGGCTGTATCCAAAAAGGATTTGAGTCTGTTTACAGTAAGGGCCAGGCATATGGGAATTCACTAAAAAATAAACAGTAAAGCAGAACCAAAAAATGAGAAAAAGGGAAAGATTGGGAGCTTCATAGGATAATATAATTCTCCTTGACATGGTGGAAGATCATACTGGACTCCCAAGTTTTCCAGCAGTGGCAAAAGTAGGAGTATAAAATTCTATAGCTCTTATTCTCTGAGCAGCAAAAGCTCTAAAAGTTGATTAAAGAACATAAAAGTGTTTGGGGGGATTATTGTACTTCTACTTTGTTGGGTTTTTCTTTTCCTTTTTCCCTGGGGCTGTATTTTTAAAGTAACACCTGATTTAGGACTTGACATAAAGAACATTGAAAAACAGAAAGGACAAAGTCACTCTCCTTTGGAGTGTGAGCTTTCTGGGGAGGGACCACACTATTCTTCATTTTTAGATTCCTAGAGTGCAGGGATATGACTGGTTAGAAGCTCAACAAATGATTGCTGGAAGAATGAATCAATGTATCACAGACTAATTGATTATAGTCTTAACAGCAAATACCGAAGCAAATTTCCTACAACTGATGCTGATAACAATGTTTGCAAACATCTCAGTATGTGCTCTTAAAGAGCAGATCAATGAAGGTAAGGAATGTGACCGAAGTTAAAAGGTTTCCATTCATCTAATTTTGAGTGAATAAAAATAGACCATAGGAGAGGCAGCACCAGTATTCAACCTGACCATGGCAGCATGGCTGAACAAATTGTTTGTAGTCAGAGTCCATTGTAATTGGTTGATGGATGTTGACTATTCTGAATATCCTCAGCAGAGGAGGAGGGTGTACCATTCTTTGCTTGAACTCTTTCTCATGAATTCACTTCTTTCATTTTAAACTATTTAAAAAAATAATAGAAACCTTGATGACTGGGCGTGGTGGCTCACACCTGTAATCTCAGTACTTTGGGAGGCTGAGGCGGGTGGATCACCTGAGGTCAGGAGTTTGAGACCAGCCTGACCAACATAGAGAAACCCCGTCTCTACTAAAAATACAAAATTACCTGGGCATGGTGGCGTATGGCTGTGATCCCAGCTACTCGGGAGGCTGAGGCAGGAGAATCGCTTGAACCCAGGAGGCGGAGGTTGCGGTGAGCTGAGATCACGCCATTGCACTCAAGCCTGGGCTTGAAACTCCATCTCAAAAAATAATAATAATAATAGAAACCTTGGATGCCACTATATCATGCCACTGTATTACTTTACAGCATGAAATAGAATATCAAGTGAAATGGATGCTTGTATATGCTCAAGAGTCCCGTCTCTTCTCACAGGTAGTTCTTCTATCTAGGAGGTCAAAGTGTAAGAAAGTTGCTTGATGACTCTAGAATCAGAGTAGGCAGAGTTTGCTGAATTTTCTTAATTATTGGGGGTGCTGTTGGGTTTGATCACTGACGTGTTCTCCAATGCTCAGAAAAAGTTCCAGCCATACAGACTCTAGTCTGTCTAGCTAAAGTGGGTCAAAATATCCTCTCTCCTAGGGCCTCACTACATTGGCCAAGGTATTTAGACAAAGTGCATGAAAGCCTATTCAAGTTTACTGAATATGCCAGACCTGATGCTTGTGCAGGCCACCCATATCAGTAAGAAAAAAGTCTACCACCCCATCTTCTGGATTTGATAACTGCAACAGTGAATGTTGGCGCTCTACTAAAGTTCTTAGTCACTCTTATTTGCTTCTCCCTGAGTTTCCATCTAAGTAATATCAAACAAACAGAAGGAGTATAAGTTATGGCTGGTTTTGTTTTGTTTTGTTTTTTCACAAGAAAGAGGAGAAACCATAAAATCTTTTAAAAAGCCTTTTACAGATAAATTGTTTCTAAGCACGACCACACTCCTGAAACACTCAATGAATGGTCTTGAGGTGCGGGGTGCTGCTGGAATTTATCCAGGACTTCAGATGCTGTGAAGATTGGCCATTATCCTTGCCAGACAGGCTTGTCCATCTTCCCATCAGTTGCAAGACATTTAATAAAAACAGGCTGCATTAATTCATGCTTGTTTAATGGACTGCTCCACGGGGCCTCAACTGGGTAAGCCTGCAAGACCCAGCCATGCATGGCAAATGGCTAAGCAGATGGTTTCAGTTTAGATAGTGGCTGTCAATGGTTTGGTGCGAACAGCTCTTGCAAACCAGCATGAAGTGAACAGATTGCATGGTGGCTGGGAGAAGCATATGTAATTGGAAACAGTAGCCACTTACAATGGGGGCACATTTTCAATCTTTATCACTGTGGCTCCAGTTGGGAAAAAGAGAGTTGATTAACCAAATGTGTTCTTGGCTGTGATGAATCCAACATTAAGAAAATTTGGGTAGTGTCTCAGGAGGGTGCTGGGCATGGCTGGCCTGCTGCATTAATCAAGGATGTCTCGATCCCAGAACTAATCCTGCTCCTGGGAGACAGGGAGGAACTTGGAGAAGCAGGGAACATGCTCAAAAGAGCCAAATCAACAAGCTGAAACTTGCAATAGCTGGAGTTACGGCAATAGAGAAGGTCAGGTAGTTTAGGCAAACTGTGTCCATGGGCATAAAAGACCATAACAGGTAGAAATCCACATGGGTTATTCGGGGAAAGGAAGCAGAGGTGCATGATTTTTGGAGACCCTCACTGAGAGAGGACATATGAAGGTTTGCAGCAGATGGTATGGCTACAGGCTCCAGGTCAAGGCTGCTTAAAAGACTGGATCTGAGAAGGAGTTGTATGGGCAAGACAGGGACATTTCTTAGAATGACAGTGGAATGAAAACCTTCCCTGAGACAGAGACAGGGCAAATGGACCAAGGCAGGGACTGGCCCCTGGCCTTAGAGCCAACTTTGCAGAAAATGTGTCTTCCATATTTATTGGCATTTATTGAGTAATTATCTCATCCTAGTCCTTGTGATAGGCTGGGGACACAGATCACTGAGACATGAATGATCTTCCTGACTCCTTTTGTCTATCACTCCTACTATTCCTCACCTCCATCAGCACTTCTCTGCCCACCTCCTTGACTATATTAAATTCTCCTGCTAGTCAGTGTGCTGTGTAGTTGCTGTTCTTAACACCTGTAAGTTTCCATTTTTTTCATGTATTAGATTATGATTTTATGAACTCCCTTACTAGACTGCATGTACCATGACATCGAGGAACACTTTTGCCTGTTTATTTATTTTTTTAAAATCAATGTATTTTGTGTCTCCCGGGGAGTGAACACTCAAGAATATTTGCTTAACTAATGCATGGATGAGTGAGGGGAAAAAATGATTTCCTTTTTTCTCTAACTGCTTAGAACCCAGGAAATAGTGACAATGCCAAAGTAGAAGACAACCCCAGGCTCAGTGCCCAACCTAGACCATGGGCAGTCAACGAAGGCCTCCTGGGGCAGGTGACCCATGGCTAAGGTTTAAAGCTTAAGGTGAAGTTGGCCCAGCAAAGATGGCAAGAAAAGCTGGAGAAACTTGACACAGCTCCTGAGAAAGGGGTTGAAGCTGCTTAAATGCTTTCTGCTCAATGCTCCCTAAGTCTGGAAAATGGCAGGCAGAATGGAACCAGTGCTGGGCATTCCCTGGTTCAGCTACGGAGAGCACAGGGTAGAAGGACAGGGGTCTAGGTAAGACCTACATGGGATGGAGCACCATGAGAACAGCAGAGTCTTTCTCGAGGGAAATACTGTCTGTCTCCATCACAGTAAATGTAGAAATGACAGAGCCTGAGATCTGGCTGCCTGGATGCCATGAGGGCCACAGAGAGCTGCCCAGGCCTGCCCAAGTCCCCCCAGGCCCCAGGGCCTGACTCTATACTGCACTTTCCCACAGTGTTCTGTCCTAGGCCTGGCACCGTATTTGCTGTGTGTCAGGAAGGCCACCCAGCCTGAGGCACCCTTGGCAAGGAGGGTTGGGATTGTGGGGGCTGCCCACTGATAGCCTGGCTTGCTCTGATACTAAGGTGCTATCTCCTTGAGTCAATTTCCTCTGGTGATAACACTTGCCCCATGTAAAGGGCCTGTGTGAAGGAGCCATTCTTGTCTCTGCCCCTTTACACAGCCTGGCTCAGTCAGCTGTTTTGGCAAAGCCTGGGCTGCTGACGTGACAAGGTCACCCGGGACATGTGAGCTACACGTACGCAGGGCACTAAATCAAAGGAGGCTCAGTGCCATCTGGCCCAACACCCTCACTTGACAGATGAGAAAACTGAGGCCCAGAGGGAGGGCGAGACTAATTCAAGGTCCCACATAAAGCTACCAACAAAAAGGCAAGAACCCAAGACTTTTGACTCCCTCTTCAAGTGCTCAGTCACCAAAGAAACAATGAAAGAAACCCAACATCATTCAGAACCACAGTTCATGGAGGGAAACAGTCAGGTAAGGTCTCTGAATAGTAATCCTGATGTTGGAACCCCTCACCATGCTAAGGCACCTAGAGACACAGCTATGTGTGACTTTGCACAAATTCCTTTTCCTCTCTGAATCTGTAATAGAGGGACAAAAAATGATCACGGTTCTCACATTGTCCCTGATTATGAGACGTTCACTTAGGAAGATATGCACCCCAAGCCAATCATAGTACAGGATGAGTATACTAGAGATGCATACACGGTACCCAGTTTGTTCAAGGGCTGACAGTTTGTCCAAGGCAGAACCTGGAAGGGCTTCTCAGAGCAAGTGGCACTTTGGCAAGGTTTTTAAGCAGCTCGTCCCATAGGTGAAGATAGTGGACAGTCAGAACAGAAGCAGCAGCGTGCACCCAAAAGCCTGCTGTGGGAACTCTCCATCTTGTGTTGTGATGAGAATGTCAAGTGCAAAGAAGTGCATAGGGGCTGACACATGGGACTGAAGAGGAGTCGGAGTCCAGATTTTGATGGTCAGGGAGATGGTGGTCAGATCTGAATTGGAAACAATCACTCTGGGGCTGGGTATGGTGGCCCAAGTCTGTAATCCTAGCACCTTGGGAGGCCAAGGTGGGAGGATTGCTTGAGCCCAGGAGTTCGAGACCAGCCTGGGCAACATGGCGAAACCTCATCTCTACGAAAAATACAAAAATTAGCCAGGTGTCGTGGTGCACATCTGTAGTCCCAGGTACTTGGAAGGCTGAGGTAGGAAGATTGCTTGAGCTCAGGAGGTTGAGGGTGCAGTGAGCAAAGATTGTGGCACTGCACTTCAGCCTGGGCAACAGTGTGAGACCCTGTCTGGAAAAAAAAAAAAAAAAAAAGAAAAAAGGAAACACTTTGGATCCTGAAGTTCAAGTCAACATCAAGTGAAATATACCTATCTGAAATTTGTTGTGAAACTTCAACTGAATAATTCATTTTCAGCATATCTAACTGAGTAAATCTATTTTGTCCATTTGAATTGTGTCATTTTTATAGTTTGAGTTTAATAGTTTTAAGAGAGCTACAAGTGTAAGGAGTGTATAGCTACTTTTATGTCAGCATACATTTAAATAGCACTAAGTCAAGTTTTTTAAAAGTTACACTGGAGGTTGCTATGAAGGATGGAGTGTTGGAGACTGGACTAGAGTCAAGAAGACCAGCCAGGGGAAATTTGTAATTGTGTAGGTGAGAAATAGTCTCTGAGACAGCATACAGTGCATGGCTTTAAAACGTGGGCTCATGTGTCAAGCTATCTGGCGACAACTTCAGTTTCCAATCCTTATGATTTAATTTAGACAAGTAAAATCACTTCTCTAAACCTCAGTTTCCTCTTCTGTAAGCTGGGGATAATAATACAATGGAACTATTTCGTTAGATGAAATGAATTCTAATGATTAATAATAATTCATATTAAGTATTTGACATGGAATTTGGCCAAAGTATATGTTCAATAAAAATTAAGAGAAAAATTCGCAACAAATAAAACCACCAACAAAACACAAAGATGGAACCAAGGGCAAAGTACACTAGATAGTCTTACATTGAAATGTAATTTTAGTGCCGAGAGAAAGAAAACTGGGAGAGGAAACCTTTGGAATGGAAAGTTCTAAGACTTCCCATGACTCACCTCCAGAGCACTGTGTTGGGCTCCTTTCTGAGACACTTTAGGGTGCTCTCTGATGAGAGTTAGGGATGTAAAACTGCAACTGGGTGTTGTCTCCAAACTTCTAATAACCTCAGCAGGGAAGACACCAGGTTCAAGAGGACCAAGAAGAAACCCAGAGCCAGCAAACAAGACATGGGGTTTCATTATGAGTTTACATACGGGGGAGAGAGTCCAGTTGAGGCAGAGGAATAGGGTCTGGAGGCAGGGAACCTAAGGCCATTTCACGCCAAGTTCCTAGAACTAAATTGAAAAGAAAACTCTAACTTTTCACTCCCAAGTAACAAAAAGACCAGAGGCTACTCCCTTTGCAAATCCCCCACCTTTTCTGTGTGGCAGATGGGAAATTGGCTGTGCACAACCAAGCAGACTTATTGTGGACTGAGTCTTCTTTTGCATAGAAGTACAACTTTGTAACTTCACCTTAGCCTTTGATTGCAAAAATCAACCAATCAGATGTTTGCACAGGAGTGTGACCTTTGTAATTCCACTTCACCGTCTGGCTGGTTGCTTTCTGCAACCAATCAGACTGATTGCGGGCCACTGCTTCATTTACATGAGGTGAGCATGAGGTGGCCAATGGGAAATCTCTAGAGAGTATTTGGACCTGAGAAGATTCTGCATCCAGGCCCTTGAGCTGCTGCTTGGCCCGCTCACACACTGTGGAGTGTACTTTCATTTTCAATAAATCCCTGCTTGCTGTCTTTCATTGACTCATTCTTTCCTTGCTTTGCTGCATGTTTTGTCCAATTCTTTGCTCAAAATGCAAAGAACCTGGACAACTTAAGTCAAGACCCTCTACCTGTAACACAGTGGTGTGAGTTGGACAAGAAAACCGCATAGCCCAGTGGCAGTGGGCTGGGCAGAAAAACTGCAATCACCTGCAAATATCATCCAGTTTATAGAGCGTTTTCACTTAACACCCTCCCCATAATGACCTCCATCTAGCCACCTTTACTTAATCCGAAACTCAGTGCCTCAATCCCCTTACAGCCCCATGTTCCACAGGATGCGGGGCAGCTCAGATGTTTCCCATAGAAAAGGAATATATCTTTGGGTTGGCCACTTCCAGATTCCCTAGCTCAGAACACACATTCACATGCGTCTGCCATACAGGGTCATTCTAAGTGTTTGCTTAGGTTATTGCTATCAGATGCGTTTCCCCCATACTGGGTGGAAATGATGCCTTTGCATCTGCAACTGGGCCTCACTTCAGAGTGTCATTGACTGACTGCTGGAAGTTTCAAAAACAGAGTGAAGGATCATTTGGCTTCTGCTGAAATACAAGATTCATTTAAAAGTGAACACTTCACAGGGCACTGCTTTGGTCGAAGTAAGATGTTTCTAAATACTTTGTGCTACAAATCTTCAGGTCTCCTAGACTGGGGCTTGATGTTTTTCATCCAGTGTCCATCTCTGATTTCTCTCCTTCTGCCCTATCCCAGGAAGTAGACTATTGAAAATTTAGATGTTAAATGAAGACATTCCTGTCATACTCACTTTTTAACATTTAGGGAAAAGAGCATTGAAGGGCTGCCTTTGGTCCTACCCAGATTTTATTATTTTAACACCCTTGATTTTTGTCACAAATTCTATTTTCTATAACTTCATTAGAGTTGGGGGAAAGTTCCAGTTTCCTAGCTTAAATGAGGATAAAATGTAAACAGGTAGACCTTGATTATTCCTTTGTAGTAGAAGGACATTCTGCCTCTACTCAGCTTAAATGCAGTTTCCAGGGAACTGAAGAAGTGTAGTCTCTAAGAACTTGGAAATCTCTAATTTGGAAATTAAGGACACCTGGATTTTATTCACTTATTCATTCATATATTGAACAGCTATTTACTGAACTTTAGCTTTTTCTTTTTTCATACTCCATACTTTGTGCTGGGTTTACAACAGTAAATCAGCTAAGATTAGAATTCAGGGCCTCAAGGAGGGAAGGAAGGGATTAATCAATTTCAAATAATAACAATACAATTGCATTTAATCTTGCAAATAGGCTACGTGGAAGCATACACAGCTCCAAGAATGTTTATTAGGGAAATCTGATCTTATCTGGGGGGTTGGAATCGCAGTTCTGCCACTTTCTGATCACATGGGCTACTAAAAAAAATTTAAATTTCTGGAGCCTCAGTTTACCCATCTGTAATCCAGGGTCTGTCTTCCAGGACTATGGTGAGGATTCTAGGAGATAAAGTCTTTACCACAGACTCTTCCTGTGGTAAATGCTCGGTTAATCTCTTCCTTTTGTCGTTCCTTCCTTGAGCTTATTAATACTTAGGTAAAAAACAAATTATTTTCAAAGCTGTCTGTTTGGAAATGACAGAGGGAGGAATTAGTCTACATTTTTGGGCTAACTACATTATTGCAAAAATATTCTCTCTCTCTCTCTTCTTAAATAACTCTAGACGTGGGCTCCAGGACCACAGAAAGAAAGCCGGGTAGAAGGAAAGCACCTGGGGCCCTGTATCTGGAAACAAACTCTTGCTACTATGCAAAAGCAGTTCACAGCACTCAGATCCCATTCATCTCTAGTAACAGCCCAGTGGCGCACTATGTGCATTTCCTGTGTATCCCAGCCAGGAAATGGGGATGGGATAGTGTTACTATTTCACCAAAGCACCTCCTTTTTGTCACTGGTAACTGAGACAGAGCACTAGGGGACAAGTCACTCTATGATCACCAACTGTGGACTGAGGTAGTGGATTTAAAGCAGCTCTTCCATAAATTATGGCCCAAACCAAACAAAAAACACCACGCATGAAAGGAAAAAAAAGACTGAAAAGAAATATACTAAAGAATAAGAGTGGAAAACATAACTTGGTTTTTCTGCTCCTTTTACTTCTACATATTTTCCTCAACATTGTAAATAACACATATTACTTTTAACATGTTGAGATGAAAACAGTTTTTTTTTAAGACATTCAACTATGACCACATAGATAGACAAGACTGAGCCTATTTTAAAAGCCTGATATTGAGTCCAGCACGTACACCCTACTCATTGTCCCAAAACAAGATTCCAATTCTGAGATATTATCTGAGCAGTGGCTCCTCTGACTCTTTCTACTTTTCCTTCCTCTCCTATGAGTTTGCTCCTATAAGTCCTGAAATGCGTCTCTTATTCCACTTGTTACACTGTTTGTATCTCTTTACTATTGAACTGTGAGTTCTTCAAGTTCAAACATCTTGTCTTGTTCAATTTTTTTAGATCTCCTATACCTAGGACAAGACAACTACAAAATAATATAATAATGACAATAATAATGATGATGACAACAACAGTAGAAGGAGGAAAAAGGGGGAAAAGGAACTAACATTTACTGCCTATGCTATAGGTCCATCCATGAATAATCTCATTCAGTCTTTAGAACTGACAAGTTGGATGTGTTATTTCTGATTTACAAAAATTAGACTGAAAATTACAATTTTTTTATGATTTACATGTGTTATTTCTGATTTACAAAAATTAGACACGATATCAAGCTCTGAGACAAAATTGAAGTCACAGGCTAAGTAACCTACCTCCTTAGGTCTCTTAGCTGTGTCGCTGGGATTCAAACCCACAGCCCAGGCTGCTGTGCTTTGCAGTGTGTGCTGTGCTTATGCTGCTGACCAGTGACACAATTTGGCATTAAACAAAATTATTTTTAAAAATTGATTAATAAATGTCCTGGGTATTGGGCAGATCATACAAACATAAGGGGCAAATAATCCTATAATAAGAGATGAAAAAGTTAAACGCCTTTGGAGTCCAAGTAGTGAAGGGAGACCAATGGAGTCTGTAGTGAGAGTGAGACTGCCTGTCTCACCCATAGGGGGCACCTGCGAGCCTGTATGCACACTTTTTTTGGACCTCTTTAAAAGAGGATCATCAAGACCTAATCGTGTGAAAGAGAGAAATCCTGACTAAACCTAAACAGAACTATTCTTCTTAAATGCACTTTTGCATTTTGGAGCACTTCAAAGTTTCTAGGAGGAGGAACTGGAAGTTGGCATCAGAGCCTCATTGACTGTTGACTACTTGCTGTAGATATTTATATTTAAATTAACAGTATAGCAGCATGCATCAATTCTGAGTCCCATATGTGGATGTAGGAATCTTCAACTGATGCTTCTGATGTCTTCAAAAAAATCGGGGATACAAATATGAGTATAAATGAGTACAGGAAGCTTCATTCCAGATCAACAATTCTTTTTATAAATGAGCAACCTCAGCAGGTGTTTTCTGCTTGTATGTGTGTCTCATGAGCCAGGAAACCAAGGTTTCCAACTCAGGCTCTTGTTGAGTTACCTAGAATACCACAGTCTCAACTTCTAGTGTTATTTCTCAAACTTTGCACTGAGGTCAGTTCTGAATCTTGGATTAAGCCACAAAATTTTTATTAGGTTGGTGCAAAAAAGTAATTGTGTTTTTTGCTATTAAAAGTAATGGCAGGCTGGGCACGGTGGCTCATGCCTATAATCCCAGCACTTTGGGAGGCCAAGGTAGGTGGATCACCTGAGGTCAGGAGTTCCAGACCAGCCTGGCCAACATGGAGAAACCCCGTCTTTACTAAAAATACAAAAAATTAGCTGGGTGTGGTGGCGCGCATCTGTTACCCTAGCTACTTGGTAGGCTGAGGCAGGAGAATTGCTTGAACCCGAGAGGCGGAGGTTGCAGTGAGCCGAGATCACGCCACTGCACTCCAGCCTGGGCGACAGAGCAAGACTTCGACTCAAAAAAAAGAAAAAAAAAAAAAGTAACGACAATTACTTTTATAGTAATATGCTCTAATTGCGTTTACTAGTGGTTATGCTATACTATCTTAAAACTGTTAGTTACGTATTCACTTTCCTAGTAAAACAAGCGCTTCTGTCAAGCAAGGGCTTTCTCTTTTTATCTTTGTTTGCAACAAAGGACTACAAATATAAAAGTGCCATTGAAAGAAATGGCCAAAACCACAATTACTCTTTTGTACCAACCTAATAGTTGGCTGAAAACTACAATAATTGGATCATTTTGGATGGAGAGAAATAACTGAGTGTCTTACAAGGTTTTATCAAGTGCAGTCTATTCCAGTCAAGCTAGTAGACCCGTGCCAGGTAGTTTTGAAAAGTAAATATGATTTTAAAATATTATTTCATTAGAAAAGAACAAAACAGTAAATAACTAGACCTAATTAATCAAAATTGTCATAGGAAAATCAGGTTATACCATTGGTTGTATTTTCTTATCTATTTAATTCAGGGAAAGTTCTGAGAGCAATATAGATTTAATTCAACTTTCTGTTTCTTCTGTATGTTTAACTCATTCACTATTCACTGGGCTTCTACTCTGTGCCAGGTGCCATGCTATGCATTACGTATTCAGGAAGTGACACAAACACTTTCTCTGCATTAATATGCTTATAGCATAATAAGGAAGCTAACTGACAACTTGATTGTGTGAGATTATAATGGAAAGAACCTGGTCAACTTCTAATTATTCTTCAAAATAGCTCAGCTGCCACCATCTCCAGGCGGTTTTCCTTGATCTGAAGAAGGAATAACTCATTTCTCATTGCATTTATTACTGCATATGCTATACTATCTTCAACTTATTGGTTACATATGCAGCTTTCTACAAACATTTTGGCAATTCTAGATTACCCAAAAGGGTGATGGGAAAGTAGAGAAAAACAGGAATAGATTTAAGTTCAGTAGAATCACTGCTTCCAAGTATCTTATGACATTCTTCTTATCACCACAAAAATTTCTTGCGAGAGTTTTATTCTTATATTGCTGTATCCACAACACTAGGAACAGTGTCTGACTAGTAATAGCTATTTTGTGTATGAGGTTTAATTAGACATTAAAGACGAAGAACGAAAAAAAAAAAAAAGGCTAGGCGCAGTGGTTTGCGTTTGTAATCCAGCATTTTGGGAGGCCGAGGCAGGTGGATCACTTGAGGCCAGGACTTCAAGACCAGCCCGGCAAACATGGTGAAACCCCATTTCCGCTAAAAATACACAAATTGGTGGAGTGTGGTGGAACGCGCCTGTGGTCCCAGCTACTTGGGAGGCTGAGACAGGGGAATCGCTTAAACCCAAGAGGTTGAGGCTACAGTGAGCCGAGATCACGCCACTACATGCCAGCCTGGGGCAACAGAGAGAGTGAGACTCTGTCTCAAAAACAAAACAAAACAAAACAAAAAGACAAAGAATAGACAAAGTGGACAAAGAGTAATAAAAAGGTGAGGGCCGGGCGCGGTGGCTCACGCCTGTAATCCCAGCACTTTGGGAGGCCGTGGTGGGCAGATCATGAGGTCAGGAGATGGAGACCATCCTGGCTAACATGGTGAAACTCCGTCTCTACTAAAAATACAAAAAATTAGCCGGGAGTGGTGGTGGTCACCTGTTGTCCCAGCTACTGGGGAGACTGAGGCAGGAGAATGGCGTGAACCCGGGAGGCGGAGCTTGCAGTGAGCCGAGATCACGCCCCTGCACTCCAGCTTGGGCGACAGTGTGAGACTTGGTCTCAAAAAAAAAAAAAAAAAAAAAAAAAAAAAAGGTGGAAAATACAGTGAGTGCAACTAAGGATAAATCATGTTGAAAAATAAATATATAGACTTTCAGTTAAAGGTTATGAATTGTACACATGCATTTTTCTCTAGTTCTGTCTCAAAACTTCATTTGAACAATAGTTTAAGGACTAAAAAATAAAGACAGAAACCCAGAAGGATAAAGAAATCAGAAGAAAACAGAGCTTTTTGGAAGATGGAAAGCAGATGGGAACTGAATTAGCAGACCCAGTAAAGCATAATTATAATTCAAAATCTTATAATTCAAATATAAGCAAGAGAAATACGAGGCAAATATAAGCAAAAAAAAAAAAAAAAGAAGGAAATATAGACTTCTATATTTACTCAGAAGCCACTGCAGAATCCCTAGGCTGGGTAGCCTTAGGTACCTCTGAAAAGACAGGTCCAAGTAGGAGCATTGGTTGAAAGTGTATTTAGAAATCTATGAGACCCCTTACCTTTTACCAGCAGCTAAGTGACTATCCCGGCATATTGGAGGTTTCTTTCTCTGAAGAGGGTAAAACAGCAGATCTTGAGATCTCAGAATACTGAGCAGAGTTGAAAAGTGGGTCCATGCCCCATGAAAAAGGGGTTATTGAATTTAAAAGGGGGTGATCAAATGTGTACATACCACAAACTAAATAATCAGACTTTCTCCTCACATAACCTCCAGGATACAGGCATCCAGGCTTATACCCTCAAGGTAGAGGCTGGAGGAGACTTTTTCTGGGGAATCTGATCATTCCACGAGGAAAAAATTCTGACATTGCGGTATGAAATGGCTCAGCCAGATAATCCTATACTGAAGCCCATAGACAGTCGTCTGTACACAGAGCTTTCTGGTGTCCTACACTTTAATATGAGATATTCGAAGAAAGTATTTTGAAATCCAGAGACCAAAAAGAACAGACAAACAAGAAACACAGCCTAAGCAGGGAGATGAAAATTTCTAAAAACTATTATAAATATGCTCCAAGAGATGAGAGAAAAATTTGTGTTGGTGAAACAAGAATGGTATTATGCAGGAAAGGAACATTGGATGAAAGGTTAAAAATGAGAGCTGAAGTGAAAATAGCAAGTGGGAGGATTTCCAGATAAATCTGAGGAAATAATCCAAAAAAAAAATACAAAAAAAGATGAAAAATAGAAGAAAATAAATGAACCATATCAGAAGGTATAACATCTGAAAATATAAAGTTCAGGAAAAAGAGAATCTATAAAACAGGGGGTAAGACATTATTAAAGAAATGGAAAAAAATGTTCAGAATTGAAGGATGGAGTTTTCAGGTTAAGTGGATTCAGCACAATGAATGAAAATAGACCCACATCAAAACACATCATTATAAAACTATAGATCACTGGGCACAAAGAAATCTCTAAAGTCTTTCAGAAAAAGGGGAAAAAAGGATGTTTCCATACAAAGAATCAAAAACCAGAAAGGTAATAGACTTTTCAAAGCCTCCCTAAAAGCCAGGAGAAAATTGAACAATGTATTCAAAATGGATTCTTCAAGATGAGAATGTTATATCTGGCCAAGCTATTCATTAAGTGGGATAGTAACATAAAAATCTTTTCAACTTAAAAGTTCTCAAAAAATTACTTATCAGATAACCTCATTTAGGAAGCGATTTGAGAAATCATATACTGAGAGGGGGAAACCCAAGACAAAAGTGGAATCCAGGGAACGGTGGATCCAACACAGAATATGCACAAATGAGTCCCCAAGATAATGACAAAGGAAGATTCCAAAGTGTCAGTCATCCAAGAGGTCTAGAGAATAATCTCTCTGCCTAAGACCAGTTCAGGAGGCTCTGTGGGTATTTCTTCAAGAGGAAATCAGCAATTACCTAATGTATTTGAATGTATTAAAAGGAGGTTTTTCACAACTTGGGAAGAATTTGGGGATAAATTAGCGATATGTACTAGAAAAACTAAGCAAAAGAAAAATCTTTTGGAAAGTGAGTGGACTGTGCAGGGAAGAAAATATACTACACAATCAACTGCAAATAGCACTTATATAATCATTGTAATATAAATAGTGAAAACTGAGCCACAGTGAAAACACAGCTATCTCATGGGACCCGGCGAACAAAACGTGCCTGGGTTAAGTGGAGCAGAGGGTGAAAGAGAGCCAAATCCTCATTTCCCATGCTGGGAAGTTAATTTATAATCCCTAAACTAAAATAAAAATTAAGAAGGAATATTATAAGCATATTATTTAGAGGATATGGAGGCAGATATGGAAAGCACGAGCTGAAAGAACTGAATGCACTTGTCTCATTGAATAATTTGATTCTTTAAGCTATGCGTGTAAATCACATCGATAAAAATAAAATCTAAATTTGTAAAAAAGGAATTTATCAAGTTGTAGAGAAAGTAAGATGTTGACCTCTATCTATCTACCCTTGGTTCTTAGAGACTATTTTACTTTCTAAATATTCATATTCACCAGCCTTCTTGCTCTTTCTTTAAGGATTTAAAATCGCCCTTCTGTCAATTTAACAATGTTTTATTTGCATTTTAGAGATTTCTATATCGTGGCTTTTGTGATTAAAATTGCTCTGGAAGGCTAAGCCCAGCAGCCATATTGTCTGTTTGCCTTTCTGAATCAGGTTTCAAATGGTGAGCAAGGGCTCAGCCTCTCCATTCCGTGTTTGTGTTTACTCAGGCAGGTGCCATTTTGTGACAAAGAAGATAAGATCTGTTCCCAGGACTGTAAGAGGTGACAAGTATATTATTTGAACATGTGGGAAAATTATTTAAATAAAAATGCACTAGATTATCAACACCCATATCAATCAGTTTAAACAGGAACCAAATAAATGTCACCCTGCCTTCACGTACTTACTTGGCAACTTATCCGCCAAGTGTCCACAAAGAACAGGGAGGCAAGATGTTGACACCAGTTGAGAATTTACTGAGTCAGGTACAGAGAAAATAGAAACTGCATAAAAACTGGACGTTAGTAAGCCTTAAACCACTATTATCTAATTTAATCTTTAGAACAACCTCATCAGGAATTTATTATACCCCAAATTTACAGATAAGACACTTAGAGTTTAAGCAACTTGTCTAGAGGAACGAGCCTGGGAATCAAATTTATGTCTATTTCATTATAAAGCCCAACCTCTTAAACATTTGCACTGCTTAGGTGACAGCTTATAAATCGTCTTCATACAGTGGGGATGTTTATGTTTGTGAGTATATGTGCATATATGCACACATTTGTTTGTTGGGAGAGGGAGAATTATCAGAACACCAGAATATTCTGGACATTCTATTTTGATGTGTCAGCCATTGGTGTCCTTGTAATTTCTAAGGGAAATAAATGTACCAAGGATAAAGCCAAAACCATGTGCTCTCCTTGTAACTGGGTGCTTTGACCCTAAATATCTACATAGTCAGTCCCTGGTGAGCTAGACTGAGTGGTGTGAAAAATGCCAGGCAAGAGACAAAGCTGAATGCTTTCTCCTCTGGACATTTTCTAACCAGTGCTGTTCTGGAGAAACTTGTACTGGCTTGTAAGAGCTGATAGCTGAATTTTTAGGAATTTTGCTAGCCAGTGGGTGTCAAGTTGGTAGTTTGAAATGGGCCATGATGGGAGTCTTTACTTACACCACAGTATTTTAGCTCCCTGAGCCGAACCACTCACATGCAGAGGAAAATCCAGTCCAGGAAGAGCAAGCTGCTCCATGCAAGTGCCAAAGAGCTTTTCCCAAAACCTGGAGCAGAGCTGACCTAGGTCTTTTGGCCCAGACCTTCATAGGGCACAACAACAAGAGATTCTGACCTTGTCTAATTTTGTGAAACCTGATTGGAGAGGAGTGAGCAGTAAAAGAGAGAATGAGAAAGTCAAGAGTGACCCAAACAGATGGCTGGACCACTTCCCAGGGGCAGCAGCCTCTCTCAGACTCTTCTTGCCTCTTCACCCGCTTCTGGCTTCAGAGTTGAACTTCTTTGCTCCTTCATAAAGTTTTACTCTCAAGCACTGTAACCCAAATACTCCCTTTGAACTTTACCTGCCTTCAAGGATGCCCTTAAAGCAGGGGCATTTCAGCTTTCCCAGGGCTACAGCAATTTATCAGCTGCACAATGGAAAACAAGCCATGCCACCTATTGCAACCACGTTTTTGTTTGCTATAAAACAGAGTGTTAACACCACCCATTCAGGGATGCTTGAAGAACAAATGTCAAGATCCCTGATATGCAGCCAAACATGACAAACAAAAAAAATTATTGTTATTGTGACTGTCAATATTATGACTATGGATTTGGGCACTTATCAGGGAATACATTTGAAGATCAGAAAGAATCTAACTGAATTTATGCCATTCATCTCAGAGGCTAAAACAGCTTATCTGATGAATTTTTAAATAAATAGCAAGCTCAGGAAAATGTTGATGCTCCACGGCCAGCATCCCTGATAATTCTAAGAGGTTACACTACTAGACTCAAACTTCAATGTTGTTATCGAGCTGGCACCAGGTAAGAGGTCACTGAGAAGCACACATCGGTCATGAGAACCTTATTTGTCAGCCCACCCACCCCTTTTACCTAATAAGTGTTTAATAGCTGGTTTTAACCTGGGGGCCTTGATTCCTTGATCCACTTATTTCTGTAGGATACAACATGGGTTTGTGGGCACATTGCCCTCACAGATGGCTTCACACAGAAGTGCTGCTCTAGCTCTTCCCTGTAAGTAACTGAGTGATGGAGAGTTGGGAATAGAATTTTTCTAATTTGTTTGCCATAGATCAAGGGGCACTGCCTGTAAATTTCCAAGTCTTTTTGATAGACAGTGATGGTAACAGGAATTGGCTAGGGAGGGGAATGGCTAAAGATCAATCTCATAGTCTATATAACACCTTTTCCTCCAAGTCAGCATAAATCAATACACAGCAGACAACAGAACAGCACACTTGCTGCATAGAAGCAGATTTACAGCAAGCTCTCCAGCCCCTTCAGCAATCAGAAGACCACCCCTCAACTCTCTCTGCACTGAAATTCTGGAGTTGCCACTTAGGGCAAACATCTCTAAACAGGTGAAGGGCTGCAGTTTAGAGGAAGAAATGGAACTAACAGGTATAGTCCAGATTAAAAACTTCAGCAAATTGGTGGAGGCTCCATGGAAGCAGTTATGGTTCTGCTAAAACAGACCTTTTACATGACTAAGAGTCCTGATGTACACACAACAAGTGTTGAATATGGTTGGAAACCCACTTCACATTTTATTAGTGACACTTCAATATATTTGGAAACTTCTCCCACAAAGAGTCAATCTTCATGGATGAGAAATTCATTTAGGAAGTATGATATCTTTTAATCAAGAGACTTCACCATCTAGTAGGCCTGGAAATAAACTACAAATGACCTCCAATTTCCTGTAGCCAGTCACCACCCTTGAAAGCCCTGTGAATAATTCATGAAGGTGACCCATTGCTTCTCTCATCTGTATCACAGGTGATCTGATGGTTTCGTGACAACCATCTTTGTTATATAAGCGAAGAGTGTGTGTGTGTATGCATGTACACATAAAGCAGTAGATGAATTTCTCCTTTAGTTTACGGCTTTGGAAAATGTCTCTACCTATGCTATAAAAAGGTACACTTTCTTTTATTCAAATGATGATGGTAAGGTTACATCCCATTTTCTTTTTTGTCTTGGTTAACAAAAGATTCAACTCAATATCGTCATCTCCTGTAGAAATTTACTCTGAATAGAATTTTGTTAAAACTACTTTTTCCCTCCTCTCCAAAGAATTTGAGAGAGCAAAACTCCCTTTGGAAATTTGGCAAAAGTTGAATGCATAAATAAAATCAATAATGAATATATAAAATGAATAATAAATAATGTATAACATAAATACATTCATACATAAAACATACTACTGACCTAGTCTCTCAGGAATCCAAGTTTAATATTGAATGGCTTTACCTGACTGTTGCCTATTACAATTACCTAAAGAAATAGAAAAAGTTGGTATGTATTTTAAACTTATTATATATTAGTTTTCCAATTAGGGAAATAGGACAAGATATGTACTTTTCTTAGTGTGTAAAAATATTTTCAATACATTCAAAATGGATTCAAAACGTTTGTGTTTGAACTTTTAGGTTACAGTTATAATTTTTGATATATATTTTGCTTCTGTGGGGTAAAGATAAGCATCCTTGTTTCCTGAGAAAAGAAACATCATTACTTTAATGATGAGTAATAAGCATGTCAAATGTCCAATGAATTTGCACCTCACAGTCTTCGCTGTCAACATAAAATTTTGCAAGGCCGGATATGAATTTTGCAGTAGCTTTGTGAAAGAAGATGGGTGCCACTTTTGTCAAACAAACCAACCTGTGTATTAAAACATTCTATGTTTGATAAGCCTTTTGTCACTAACAAGTCCTGATTAAATTATCATTATGCAAAACATGGACTTGGCAGTGCCAATGCCAATATTGATATTGACCTCACCTTGGCCACCCAGCACAGAAGAACTTTTTCGTTTTATTTGACTTGCAACTTTTGTTCGTAAACCTAGTCTTGTACATATTTACTCTCTTACTCTCTAGCACCTCATACCCACAGATACTGGCAATAATCAGGCTATCACATTTCCTCAATATTCATCCAGCTATGATTAGCTTTCTTATTTGTAAGATATGGCATTCGTGTGAACAATTCAAATTCACTACTGGCAAATAATGATAATGCAAAAAAATTAATTTCAAAATTACTTCCTGTGTTTACACAATGGCTTCCAAGACTAAGTTTAATTTGATGAATAATATTGATCAGACAACTCACACACACTCTCATACACACACACAATAAATATTTGCAGGTATTTTTTTTATTATGTTGACCAGTAAAACAATAAAATTGGTAAAAATTGCATCTATTCATAAACGACAGAGGCAGTAGTCTTTTTGAACAAGTTATTTGATTCCGTTTCAAATAATTAATATATATGAATACTCTATTTGCAATTTAAATTTAGAGAAATTATATGTCAGAATGAATATCTACCCAGTAAGAGATTTAATTGTATTTTCTCCAATAAAATTTCAGGACACAATTTTCCGAGGATTAAAGGCTATTAAATGTCAAGCTATTACTATGCCTGACATCAGGCACAATTTATAAACACATGGAGAGCCAGGGCTTGTGTCATGGGATGCCACAAAGTACAGTGGCAGTGAAATGGTGAGGTTTCTATCATCCTCTGATAGATCACTAGGGGAAAACGATGAGACACTGACTCCAAGCAAAAGCTGATTCCAGAACATTGCTTTGCCTGACATAAGGATGAAGAGAAGATCCTAAAAGACCTTGAAGGTAGAAAGCTTCACATAGTATCCCAGAGTCTCCAGCACCTCATTTGTAACTGAATTAATGGTACCTACTCCACTACTATGAAGATCAATGAGAAAGCATGGAGTGTTTAGTCCCATGCCTGGTGTATAGCAGGAATCTAACAAACATTATTTTCCGTCTCTAAGTAAAGTTAAATTAGCCTTAATGCTCTTCTCAACCTTGAAGTAGACAAAAGATCCCTTTTCACAAACAAACTTAGCGCAAAGACCTCTGGGCTGGGAGTCTGAGAATCTGGGCTCTAGTTCAAGAAACTAACCTCTGTAAGAATTTGGTTACCTCATTTTCTCTCTTTGAGTTTGTGTCACCATCTGCAAAATGTGGCTTTGACAATGTCACCTGTCCACCTAGTTTGGTCATTCTGAGCCCTTCTGGATTCCTGAGAGCCTTCCCTAATAAAGGATGTTATTGAAGTGGACAGTCTGGTATTGTCCTGGTTCTAGTAGGGTCCCTCAAAGAGATCATTTACTACAAAGAAAGATTAATATTAAAACATCTTTATCCCCTCAGAATATTTTTCAGGAGACCTATGATGGAAATCCATAAGGCCTGGGAGTAAGACAGGAGAACCAAGAGACCCCAAGTCTATTATCTATTATCTACTTAGATCTTCTGGCCATCATTCATCTCTGCTCCTCTTCCTGGCACACTCCCCTTCCACATCTTGTCCCTGTGATAAACTCCTTTGTGATTAAACTTCAAATGGTATCATAAGGAAAGGAGGTATTCCTTATTCCTCACAGATGGTGTTTGATATTCCTTCCTCACTCCCACTACCAATGCCTCACTCTTCAAAAGTTTTCAGTACATATTTTTTGAATAAATAAATGATATATTAGGTACTTAAAAAAAGAACTAAAATGACAGTGATTTTTGTATTGCTCATGTCAGAGCCCAGTAGGGTTTTTGGTAGATAGCATTCCACGTAGTGATACAGGGATCAAGTTTCCTTCTATTTGTGGCTCTGTCATTTCTTAGGGCTTTAGAGTCTTCCACTGGATTTTTTAAGTCTGATAACCAGCTAGAGAAGAAATAGCAAGTCAAGAATATCATAGGAGAATTTGGGCACCAAGCCTGGAAATGGTGTACATCACTTTTCCCAATGTTCCTTTAGCCAGAGTTTATAAATACATATTCACAACACTGCAGCAAAGGAGGCTAAGAAATGTAGTCTTGTGAATCCAAGAAGAAGAAACTGGCTTGGAGACCATCTAGGAAATCTCTGCCCCATAAAATTGTGTGCACACTCTACTGTAATTTTCTGTTTATGTAACTATTTTATTTTCTAGATTAGAAACTCCTTGAGATGAGAAAGAGTGACTTACCTAAGATTATGTCCTTATCACCAGACACAAGGGTGGGTGCTTGTGTTTGCTGAACTGAAAGCTATTCTAGGAGTGTATTTCCTCAGATATCATCTATTCAGTGAGTTGGGCATGATTACCATTTTTCAACATTTCTTATCCTGATATTTACACATGAGTTACAGATAGCTTGGCATCTCCCTTGTATAGATAAAATGCAAGTCAATTTAATCAACACTTATAGTGCATTTACTATAAGCTGGGTACTCTGGTACTGGCTGAGAAAATACATAGTTATTGCCTAAGATTTCAGACTTCAAAGTGTTATGGGAGACTACAGAAAAAGCAGAGTGACTGTTGTACCCAGACAATGGCTTATGAGGTGACCCGCATTTTGAAGGATGAGTAGGAGTTTGCCATGAAGAAAAGGGATTGAATATTCTAGACAAATGGAGCAAGATACACAAGCCCATATGTGTAAAAGGGAAGGCATACTGCATTGAACAATGCCAAGTGCTAGAGCATAGACTAAATCAGAAGGAGTGAGGAAAGAAGACCCTGTTCAGGCAGATTAGAACCGTTCTGTGCAGGGCCTGGTATGCCACATATGCAAATCAAACAAACATCAAACACAGTGATCCACTCTATTCTCACTCTCAGTATGCAGTTGTTAGCATTGGTAATCAGCATCTCATTTTACATTAAAACAATCACAAGAAGAAACTCAGTCTTTTGCCACTTAAGTAGCTCTCCACTGCCTGAAAATAAATTTCACTGGAGCTGCATTCTCTAGACCTGTATTGAATTTAAACTCTAGAGTGACCTCTTACTTAAACGTATCTCTGGACTACCCAGCATGAGACAATATACCCAGCTATGCATTGCAGGAAGATTGCTGAACAGATACCCTGCACTGAAAATGCCCAATTTATTGTCATGAACGATCACTGAGTCCCACATTGGCTTGAATCTCTGCAAAGAAAGAGGGCATGCAAAATATGTCCAACGCCCAATCTTGTTTTGTAGGTTCCCACGTTGTTTGGGAGCCAACTAGTGTTGGCTTTTTGTTGTTGTTGTTTATTTTGATCTCTCTAGGAGAGGTAGAAGAGGGTTAGAAGATCTTGCCAGTCATTAACTTCACACGCTGATGACCCAGGACCACAGGCAGATAGAGGAAGGGGCTGAGTAAATATCCAACTTTTCATCCCACTGAGCTAAACCAACTGAGGAATTTAATTTAATGCACCAAATAATCATTCATTCTTAGCTGGTATTTCAGCGGTTCTTATTCCTATTAGGTACTATATGTTGCCACACACAATGAGAAATACCTCCACTCCCAACTCTCAGTATTTATGGGCATCTCAAAAAATTATTATACACATTAACAAATGCAATAGGTAGTTCATTCAATGCCATGTAGCGTGCATTATTGTTACCATCCTTCTGCTTTCCTATCTCTTGGATGGGGACCACCTTGTCCTTCAAATCCACTCTGTCTGCTAAGAACTGCTAAGTTGTAGGTAAGTGCAACGAGAAGGAATCAATCATGTGGAGGGGAGTTTTTAAACTGGCCTGGAGGAGGAGATCAGAGGTTACTGGGATATGACATGAATAGAAAGAGATTTCCATGGGGAGAGGTGAAGGAATTTGAGGCAGAGAGCAACCATGTGCACAAAAGACATGGGTACAAAAAGGTATGCCAGGTCCAGAGTGCAGCAAGAAATTTGATATTACTGGAATGTGATGTATAGAGGAAATGAAGCCAACCAAGTGTCTGGGATGCTGGGATGCTATCAGAATGGACTTGGATACCTTGGTGAGAAATTTTGGTCTATTCTGGGAGTAACAATGGTCCCTGAAAAACATTAAGTAACATTGGGTAAGTAGCATAATCAGAGTTGTGCTTTAAAACAATTGTTCAGGAGGCAGTGTTGAGAGTGAACTAGGGTAGCAATTGCCTGCCTAGTATTCTACTTAGTATTGGGGGTGGGCGGGGGGAAATTATGACTAACCAGAGTCCCTGCTCTCAAGAAGCTTAGACTCCTGGGAGAAGAAGTATCTTCAGATAATGTGGAAGAAGATACAAAAGAAGAGGAGAATCCATAAATCACAACGCACTCCTTGTGTTCAGAAATAGAACTCATTTTCTACAAAATTTCCTCCTACGTATTATGGTATGCTGCAGTGATTTTCAAAGTCTTTATTTAGCCTAGAACCCCTTGCTCAAACAAAAATGAGGTGGAATCAGTAACAAAAAAGTCAAGGAGAAGAGGCTCTGTTCTGGTAAAAAGTAGGGTAAGGAGGCAGAAATCTATTCTTTCATGCTCCACTCCCAATCCTGGATTGGCTTCTTAGGCCACTTACAGCTCAGCAGAGAGCAGTTTGAAAATGATTGATCGGATTAAGGGAACTTGGACTTTGCAGTCCAGGAGAGTTGAGTTTTAATTTTAGCTCTGACATTTATAGGAAATGTGTTCTAAAGCAAGTCAACACATTTTTCCGATCCTCAGTTCCCTCATCTGAAAATAGGGGCAATGACAACTACAGTCATGTATCACTTAATGAGAGGGATATGTCCTGAGAAATGTTTTTAAGTGATTTTGTCATTGGGAAAACATCATAGAGTTGTGCTTACACAAACCTAGATGGTATAGCCTACTACACCCCTGGGCTATATGGCATAGCCTATTGCTCCTAGGCTACAAACCTGTACAGCATGTTACTATGCTGAATTCAGTAGGCAATTGTAACACAATGGGAAGTATTTGTGTATGTAAGCATAGAAAAGATACAGTAAAATGCAATATTATAATAAGACCACCATTACATATGCAAACCATCATTGACTGAAATGTCATAATGGGACACATGACTATACTTCTAAGAGTTACTGTGAAAAATCAAATGAGATGATGTAAAGTGATTAACAGAGAGTATCTGAAATTGATAAGCACTGAATGAATGATAGCAATCATCATCATCATCATCGTCATCATCATTTCATATGTGATTAGCAAAGGATTTTCTAAAAGTGAGACCAGCTTATCACCCAATCCAGGCTACCCAGTTGCATATTCTTTTGATGAAGTTAACAGGATCAGTTCCTCAACTTTAAAATTCCAGGAAGTCGATCTCACCAGCATACCTCAAAGTGACCAAACTTTGATGGATCAACTGCAATAGCCAAACTCATAAAACAAGAATATGCAGATTGGTTACCAATATAAAATTTATAATGGGATAGAGACCCTTCTAAGAGCAAAAATAATTGGTTTTGTTATTCCAGATACCTCTTTCTAGTTAGGAGAGCTGGATGTGCTTCCAGAAACCTGGTCAGCATGCAGAATACCTCCAGTAGCCCTCAGCTATATGGACCCTTCCTGACCCAGAGTTAGACCCGGTGAACTGATTACCAGAATCCTCAAGCTCACCAGGTACTGTGCCCTTCACTCACCCAAACAAGGCCTTTGGTGGAGTACAACAAATACTGATGACCTCTTACCATGTATTCAACTTAATGACCTTAGATGTCAACTATGAGTCGGTCATAGTTCTAGATGGTTTAGATACACACATTAGCCAAGTTAAGTACGGCTAGCTGCTATGTAAACCACCTCTATAATCTCAGCAGGTTAACACAATAGACCTGCTCACAGGTCTTGCTCACATAATGGTCATTATTTCTTGCTCACATAATGGTCCAGTGTAGGCTGGGCAATGCAACTGGGTAGCTCTCCTCCAGGCAATAAGTCAGGTATCCAGGTGTGTGAATCTGCCATGCAGGCGGGGGACATGGTGCATGGAAGATTATATTAAACCTTTCATGGTCAAGGCTAGAAATGTCTTACAACACTCTGTCGACATTCAATTGGCCAGCACCCAGGCGCATGGCTCTGAGGAGGCTGTTAAATGAGCTTCCTTTATGTGTCCAAGAACAAGAAATGAGGTTGATGAGCTACATTCTGCCTCACAGTCCGTCAGATCTCTTTCCTGGTTGGGCTTACATCAACTATCTCTTTTCCTGGCTTCCAGGCAGCCCATGATTGGTTGAGCCTATTTTTGCTTCAAAGTGATAAAGGCAGTCCTGTTGAGTGGGACCTCGCTGAATTTAGTGACAGACTATCACAACCTGAACCTGAATACTTTTGGCAAGACTTGACATTTCCATCCATTTATATGGCAGAGCATGGACTATCCACCTGTAAGGGCAGGTCACTTCTAGTCACTCTCAAAGGGTCTCTATTTCTAAATTCTTGTAATATTTTATGCTATCCTCTATAGACTGACATAATCTACTTGCTTACATGTTCCTTTTTTCTGGAAGGCCTTCTCTCATTCCATAAACTGATACAAATATCTTGTCTGGGTGCATTTCTTTCTTCTTGAACCTTCCACACCATAACATCCTTTACATTTTATTGTCATTTAACCTTTTTATCTTTAAGATAGACAAGGGAAGGGACCATGTCTTGAACACATATTTCTTTATTCTTAGCATCTAATACACTACCTAAAATGTTAAAGGCACTGAAATGTTTTTAATTAATCATTTATTTACTTAATTTAGTATTATTTCTTGAATGCTGACTGAATGAATGATTGAAAAATGAAGAAAATCCAGGTATGGTGGCACTCATCTATACTTCCAGCTACTCAGAAGGCTGAGACAAGAGGATAGCTTGTAGTCAGGAGTAGGAGGCTACAGTGAGCTCTGATGGAGCCTATTAATAGCCACTGCACTCCAGCTTGGGTAACAAAGCAAGGCCCTGTCTCTAAAAAGATAAACAAATAAAAATTTAGGAAATAAATAAAGAAGATTAAGAGAGTGTATAGTTGTCATTCAGCCTGCTTTAAAGTTTCCAGACTAGCTTTGGAATTTAGAGGAAAGAAATGAAAACCTCCGGATGGCTTATTGATTCTCTACAACAAGTTTGATGGTGAATCCGTAGATTTTTACTGCCATTTTGTGGATAAGAACACTGAGGTCAACATCATACTGTGGGTCAGTAGAAGAGATGACATTTCAACTCGCATCTCTCTGGCTTTAGCCCCTGTTCTTTCCTCTCATGAGACCTCATTGCCTCCCTTCTGGTGAGTGAAGCAGTATGATACCCTTTCTACTTGTGTAGTTCTTTAGGGTGTCCAAGGCATGTCACAGCCAGAACCTCATTGGTGCTGGCATGGCAGCTGTCACTGGGAGGATGCACTGAGCCCCTGCTTTGTGACAGAGCCAGCTGCCGAAGGCACAGCCAACAGCTTCTAATCAAAGGGAATTCTGAAGAAAAAAAAAACCTTCAGCAATCTTCTGGGAATTCTTCCTATCACAGTCCTTGGCAATAAATAATACATGAAAAGAGATCTGCTGATGCGAAGGTGGACTTCAAAGCAAGTGGGGTAACAGTGCTCAAACCCACCACTTGGCATCTGTGCTGTCTGCTCATTCCAGAAGTTAATTCACAGAGAATAGCATGAGGGAATGCCTGCCTCCCTGCAGCTGATTCATGGGAACTCCAAGGCTGCATTAACAGGAGGGAAGGGCAGCTTGCTAGTCTTTCAAGAGCATTTTCCCAGCCCCAAGCCTTAGAGCTAGGCCTTGGACCGCTGCTGTGACATGTGTTCTGAGCTAGTCCCAAACAAGCGCAAACACAACAGCCTCCACTGATCAATGCAGCAGGGCTGAAGGATGGAATCCAAAGCATGAACCCTGAGAACAGAAAGTCCCAGCACTCGCTCTGTGCAAGTTGCCATGAACTCCAGCCATGCATCCTGTGGCCAAGGATGGGTGGCCCCAGAGCAGGAAACTCTTTGGCAGCCTCCACCGCGTGCTTTGCCTGCTGACAAGAGCACACCCTGGCCTTGGTTATTGCCCTTATAAAACAGCTCAAGGAGGATGTGAGCCAAACGTTTTAAATGTGCCTGGAAGAAAAATGTTAACTATGAATCCATGCGGTAGAACAGTACAGTACAACTGCAACAACACGCAGCACTGCTCTCAGAGAAGGGGCCAAGGAGGAAACTGCAACTGTTGCCCAGGTTTCCTGTGGCTTTTCCTCTTCCTGTCTCTGGGGCCAGGGCTGCTCTGAAACCCACCTTGCAACAGAATCTCAGAAATGGGTGCTTTTGTGGCTGTAATTAGAGTCATAGAATTTTCAGAATTTTCCCTGTAAGGGGAGACTTTAATCCTCCAGTTTGCATGTAAATAGAGACAGAAATTGAAGCTTATACATTCCCTTTGAAAACTGGCACAAGACAGGGATGCCCTCTCTCACCACTTCTATTCAACATAGTGTTGGAAGTTCTGGCCAGGGCAATTAGGCAAGAGAAGGAAATCAAGTGTATTCAATTAGGAAAAGAGGAAGTCAAATTGTCCCTGTTTGCAGATGACATGATAGTATATCTAGAAAACCCCATTGTCTCAGCCCAAAATCTCCTTAAGCTGATAAGCAACTTCAGCAAAGTCTCAGGATACAAAATCAATGTACAAAAATCACAAGCATTCTTATACATCAATAACAGACAAACAGAGAGCCAAATCATGAGTGAACTCCCATTCACAATTGCTTCAAAGAGAATAAAATACCTAGGAATCCAACTTACAAGGGATGTGAAGGACCTCTTCAAGGAGAACTACAAACCACTGCTCAAGGAAATAAAAGAGGATACAAACAAATGGAAGAACATTCCATGCTCATGGGTAGGAAAAATCAATATCATGAAAATGGCCATCCTTCCCAAGGTAATTTACAGATTCAATGCCATCCCCATCAAGTTACCAATGACTTTCTTCACAGAATTGGAAAAAACTACTTTAAAGTTCATATGGAACCAAAAAAGAGCCCGCATCGCCAAGTCAATCCTAAGCCAAAAGAACAAAGCTGGAGGCATCACGCTACCTGACTTCAAACTATACTACAAGGCTACAGTAACCAAAACAGCATGGTACTGGTACCAAAACAGAGATATAGATCAATGGAACAGAACAGAGCCGTCAGAAATAATGCCACATATCTACAACTATCTGATCTTTGACAAACCTGACAAAAACAAGAAATGGGGAAAGGATTCCCTATTTAATAAATGGTGCTGGGAAAACTGGCTAGCCATATGTAGAAAGCTGAAACTGGATCCCTTCCTTACACCTTATACAAAAATCAATTCAAGATGGATTAAAGACTTAAATGTTAGACCTAAAACCATAAAAACCCTAGAAGAAAACCTAGGCAATACCATTCAGGACATAGGCATGGGCAAGGACTTCATGTCTAAAACACCAAAAGCAATGGCAACAAAAGCCAAAATTGACAAATGGGATCTAATTAAACTAAAGAGCTTCTGCACAGCAAAGGAAACTACCATCAGAGTGAACAGGCAACCT
The DNA here is from genome assembly GCF_028885625.2 of Pongo pygmaeus. Lineage (NCBI taxonomy): Eukaryota > Metazoa > Chordata > Mammalia > Primates > Hominidae > Pongo > Pongo pygmaeus. Next base: position 98,593,324 of record NC_072386.2, read on the forward strand.
ACAAAATGGGAGAAAATTTTCGCAACCTACTCATCTGACAAAGGGCTAATATCCAGAATCTACAATGAACTCCAACAAATTTACAAGAAAAAAACAAACAACCCCATCAAAAAGTGGGCGAAGGACATGAACAGACACTTCTCAAAAGAAGACATTTATGCAGCCAAAAAACACATGAAAAAATGCTCACCATCACTGGCCATCAGAGAAATGCAAATCAAAACCACAATGAGATACCATCTCACACCAGTTAGAATGGCAATCATTAAAAAGTCAGGAAACAACAGGTGCTGGAGAGGATGTGGAGAAATAGGAACACTTTTACACTGTTGGTGGGACTGTAAACTAGTTCAACCCTTGTGGAAGTCAGTGTGGCCATTCCTCAGGGATCTAGAACTAGAAATTCCATTTGACCCAGCCATCCCATTACTGGGTATATACCCAAAGGACTATAAATCATGCTGCTATAAAGACACATGCACACGTATGTTTATTGCGGCATTATTCACAATAGCAAAGACTTGGAACCAAGCAAAATGTCCAACAATGATAGACTGGATTAAGAAAATGTGGCACATATACACCATGGAATACTATGCAGCCATAAAAAATGATGAGTTCATGTCCTTTGTAGGGACATGGATGAAATTGGAAATCATCATTCTCAGTAAACTATCGCAAGAACAAAAAACCAAACACCGCATATTCTCACTCATAGGTGGGAACTGACCAATGAGAACACATGGACACAGGAAGGGGAACATCACACTTCGGGGACTGTTGTGGGGTGGGGGGAGGGGGGAGGGATAGCATTGGGAGATATACCTAATGCTAGATGACGAGTTGGTGGGTGCAGCGCACCAGCATGGCACATGTATACATATGTAACTTACCTGCATGTTGCACACATGTACCATAGAGCCTAAAGTATAATAATAATAATAATAATAATAAAAAGAAAAAAAAACAAAAACAAAAACAAATTTTAATGTCTAAAAAAAAAAAAAAATTGAAGCTTATAGAGGTCATCATCAAGGTCTGTCCTTTCTTACTAAAATTCATTTTGCCTGTTTCCAATCCACATTTTGCAAAAGAAAGTTAATGCATGTAGGATGTCTTTCATAATCGGTACCTATTATCTATCAGGCAATGTCTTAGGTATTTTTCCCATAGCTTATTGAATCTCCAGTACAGCCTTAGAAAGAAATATTATTACCCATATATTAAACAGAAAGAAATAAAAATTATAGGTGTGTATATTCCAATACCGGCAAGTAATGGAACAAGCATTAGATCCTTAGTGTCCCTGACCCCAAAACCTGTGTTCTTTTCATTGTGCTAAAATGCCACTCAAACGTCATTTAAGAGACACATAAATGTCACTTACACATAAGTGTCTCTTATATCTCTGGGCTATTGATATCCATTTTTTCCTCCAATAACTCTAATAAAGATATTCAATGGAGGTAATCAGAACGATCTTTGAATACTTCCATCAGGATAAAACCTATTTTGTCCTACTTCGTGTTGAAATACGAGAAGCACTGTAGGAAAAAGGACAAGAATGCCCACCGGTGGCATTAACATTTACTTTTTTTTTTTTTTTTTACACTTTAGCCAATAAAATAGAGCAAAAATTAGAAAAATAAAGCAAGAATCCTGCTTTATTTGATAATTGATTATATAGTGTAAAACTAAGAAAAATAGCTGTAAAAACTCATAGAACTACTAAGAGAGCTCAGTAAATTAGCCAAATAAAATTTAAAATCAAATCAATGACTTTTCTACATAACAGCAATCTCCATTTAAAAGACACAATGCAAAAAGATTGATTATACTTGTATTAATATATACACCTAAGTACTTTAACAAAATTGTGTGATCTATTTAAATGAAACCACAGAGTTTTACAGAGACCCAAAAGAAAATTTTACAAAATCAAGAGAGGTTTTAAGTTTTCAGATGAGATGCATGAACAAGGATGCCAGATCTTCCCAAATTAATACATAAATTTATCATGATAGTAATAAGGTTTTTACATTAAAAACACTGTTGCAGAGTTATTCAGAAAAGACTGAATAGATGAGTAAAATAGCTAAGAACAAGTATAAAAAAAGATAAAGAAATAAGAGAGAGTTTGTCCATTGAAAGACATATAATATTGCAATCATTAAAACAGGATTATACTGTCACAAGACTGGATAGATCTACCAGTGGAACAAGACAGAAAGTTCTAGAATGATCATAAAATGATCTGGAACTTAATATATGATAATGATGGAAGTAGCAAAATTCAATGCAAAATTCAAAGGTATAATATTCACCATATAATACTAGCAAAAGTGGTTAAAAATATGGAAAGAAATAAACATTTACTTAATACTAATATCACATATCTACCAATTCAAATTCCCTATGCCTTACAGATTTATAAGAAAACAATTATTAAAATATGAAAATTACAGTAAATATTTAAATTATCTTGAAAGCAGGAAATAACTTCTTTAAACTTTTATTTTAGGTTCAGAGGTATATGTGCAGGTTTGTTACACAGGTAAACCTTTGTCACAGGGGTTTGTTGTATACATAAATAACTTCTAAATATAAAATAAATGCAAAAAACCAGAAATAACACAAGTCACAAAAAAAGACACTGCAAAAATACAAAAGAAGAAATGTGAAATTAGAAAAGCATTTTCAATGAATAAAAACAAGAGTGTAATACTTTTATATGTATACATATATGTATGTGTGTGTCTATATATATATAAATACATCTCAGAAATCATTTTTAAACAGTTTCCAATACCCATTAGCATAATGATACTGGTAGTTATGCCTCAGCCCGTTCTCACCAAGCAGAAACATTCACCTGGATGCTCTGTATTTATCATTTCATTTAAGTTTCACACTATGGCGCTGGGTTATTTATGCACACAAAATGAGAATGCTAAGACAGACAATGGTTATTTGCAGAAGGTCACACCACTGGGCCAAAAAAGAAAGAAAAAATCAAACCAGATACATCTGTCTATAAAGGTCTTACTTCTAAACATGACCCTATATAAAAGTGGCCAAAAGTGATGAGTACCTATGTCAAAGAGGAAGAAAAGTATTTGGTTAACAAACGTTTGATTAGTGTTTAGTCTGCCAGTATTCAACATTAACAGACACCATTTTTAACTATCAAATTAACCCCAAAAATGAGAAATAATAACAAGACCAATCAATGTTGGTGAAGCATTAGCAAAGACGTGGAATCAACTTAGGTGCCCATCAACAGGGTAATGGACACAGAAAATGTGGTACATATACATGATAGAATATTATGCAGCCATAAAAAAAGAATGAAATCATGCCCTTAGCAGCAACGTAGGTGCAGCTGGAGGCCATTATTCTAAGTGAATTAACACAGGAACAAGAAACCAAATACCATGTGTTCTCATGTATATGTGGGAGCTAAACATTGGGTCCTCATGGACATAAAGATACTAACAATAGACACTGGGGACTAGTAGAGGGAGAGAGAGGCAAGGGGGCAGAATTTGCAAATCTACCTATTGGGTACTGTGCTCACTATATGGCTGGTAGGATCAATCATACCCCAAACTTAGCATGATGCAATATACTCATGTAGCAAACCTGCATGTGTAACCTTTGAATCTAAAATAAAAGTTGAAATTATTTTTAAAAAATACTAGTAAAGGTGGATTCCACATAGCTGCGGAGTCAAAAATGTACACACCTTTCTGGAAAAGAATTTGGCAATATACATCAAAAGTCCTTAAAAATGTTCTTACCGAATATCTCTGCTTCTAGGAATGTACACTGAGGAAATCATCAGAGAAACTCATTCAAATGTATTCACAAGGAAATTCACTGAAGCTCTATTTATAAATTTACTTAAAGAATTGAAAGTAAAATTAGTTAAAATGTAAAGTATCCAGAACATGGATGTGGTGGGCTGAATAATCCCCCCTCATCCCCCAAAGGCATCCAGATCTGAATCCTCAGAACCCAGGAATATGTTACTTTACATAGCAAAAGGGTCTTCACAGACACAATTAAGTTAGAGATGGGGAGACTATCCTGTGTTACCTCGGTGGGACCACTGTCATCACAAAGGTCTTTTTTTTTTTTTGGAGACGGAGTCTCACTCTGTCTCCCAGGCTGGTGTGTAGTGGCATGATCTCGGCTCACTGCAACCTCCGCCTCCCAGGTTCAAGCAATTCTGCCTCAACCTTCTAAGTAGCTGGGACTACAGGCACATGTCACCACGCCTGGCAAAGTTTTATAATTTTAGTAGAGACAGGGTTTCACCTTTTTGGCCAGGCTGGTATTGAACTCCTGACCTCAAGTGATCCACCTGCCTTAGGATCCCAAAGTGCTGGGATTACTAGCGTGAGCCACCGCACCCAGCCACAAAGGTCTTTATAAGAGGAGACAAGAGGACAGAGTCAGAGCAGAGGGAGAGGAGGTGATGACAAAAACAGAGGTTGGAGCGATGTGGGGCCACAAGCCAAGGAGTGTGGGAAGCTGGAAAAGGTAAAGAAATGGACATGCCCCCAAATTTTTCAGAAGCAGCACAGCCCTATCAACACCTTGATTTTAGCCCACTGAAGCTGACCAAGGACTCTGTCCCTCAGAACTGTAAGATAATTCATTTGTGTTATTTTAAGCTACAACATTTGTGGTAATTTGCAACTGTGGCAATAGGAAACCAATGCAACGGGCTACTGAAGCATCACTAAAAATCATAGTTTTAAAAATAAACAATGATGTGGGATCATTATCAAGAGAAATGCTATTGGAATACAAAGATTATGCTAGCTGATGTAAATGTTAAATCGTGTTTCAACCATCACCAAGATTCAACAGATAAAATATTCCAAAGTGAGGTAAAGGATCAAAATGCAAATTTCTAAAGGAAATGGTTACCAAAAAATTACATGACCCCTTAATTCCTTGCCCACCTCTAGAGTATGAAAAGATCCAGTTTTGGAAATTAAGAAAGAGAAATTGGGAGGAAATTTCTTTGGAGAGACCTGTTGCTGTGGCATGAGTACCTTTCACACCGCCGTTTAAGAGTGTTTGTGTGTCTCTCTGTATTTAAGAGGATGATGCTTGAAACTGATCTCAAACCCATTGAGAAGAGTTTCAACAGGGCCTCCCTGAAAATTGGATATATGTTCCCTGCATTTGGGAGTCACAGAGTGGAAAATCTCAACGGAAAGGGCCAGCTTGGCCAGCTGTTTTAGGGGTGGGAGTCAAGAAGAGATGGGTGTGTTGGATGGCAATACTCCTGCAGGAATAAAAAATGTGTGTTTCCCATGGACCAAAGATCAAGAGTGAGGGAGAACCAGTCTGGGGCTTCAGTCCTGTCCAGCAGTACTCCTGGGGAGATGTTCCTACATTTTGCACACTAGAGGCCCCACTAGAGAGAAGCTGAAGGTAGAGTTGGTTTACGGCAGGCTGAGTAAAGAAAAAAATAAGGACTGGAAAAAGAGAGAGAACATGATCGGCATCAAGCGACCTGCAGATCAAAGCTCCTGGGGAGGCATGGTATGGGGCAAGAGTGTCCTGAAGAACACATAAAGGGCCAGTGAGAGCATGGGCTTTACACACCTGCCTGATCCAGAGAGTAGGAAGCCCACCTCTGACAGGGCTGGTCACATAAGATACTTCTAGCTCCTCCCCTGACTCCAATCCCAGAGGGGTGAGAAATTGACAAAAATTGGGAGAGAAGAGCACAAACTGAGAGTGGAAGCTAACCACACTCCATTGGCCTTCAGGTTTTCCTGTGGCTGTCAGCCTACCTGAGGAAGTAGAGAAGACCATTTTAAATCAAAATCAAAGTTTCAATGATCGTAAGGGGCTTGGAATTGTAATTTCTGAATTTCAGTTGCATATGTTGTAAAAAGGGCTATGGGATCTCTTAACTCCTAGGAATGATCAGAAAAGTAATGGGATGCCCAGTGTTTTATTAAGGACAGGGGAAGAAATGTCTCTTCTAATTAATTTTAAAGAGACAGTGGAAGAGATGAAATAAATTTGCTTTGCGATTGTATCCCAAGAGTTGCTCTCGTCCGATCCAAGAAACGAGTTATATTACATTTTTTTAAATGGGAGAAAGAAAATGAGAAAAGAGAAATAAAAGAAAAGAAAATGAAATACAGCAAAATATTAGTAGAGTTATTTTGGGTTGGTGATGCATGGGTTTTATTTTCTATTGTTTTCTTTCCAATATTTTCATACATATTATCTTTATAATAAGACAGATAATTTTTACATGCATCTACACCCTCCATTACAAAAGACTCTATTCTTGGTACCTACATGGTATACGGCCTTATTAAATGAGCATTCCAAAGAATGCTTGAGACAGATAAAAATGAAAAAGTCTCAGTCGTTAAGGGACTGGAGGAATTTCTTCACTTTTAAATACCACAGTTTTGGATAAAAGTGTTTACAGAAGCTTTGTGTGACTGATGTTGTAGACACTTTAGTATTAGACTGATGCTTCATTATAGAAAGAACCCACACATCGTGGGCAGGAAACAGTTGAACAATAAACTACTGGTGGCCCCCTAAATGAGCTGGCAGTCTTTAACTTCGGTTCATAAAACCAGGGTGGCATTTGCCAAAAGGACACAGAAAGCGCCCAGAGAGATGACAACTTCCGGATAATAGAGCGAATCTTCTAAGTAATCCAGAGTGTTAAAGAAACTATTTTTATTAACTCTCTGCAGCTGTAGCAACCACACTAGAGCACAAATGTGTGAAAATGCAAGCAGGAACACAAAAATAATTTGGAAAAAGTCCCTACCTCCAAAAGGATTATTGGGAAGGCAAAGTGCAGAATGCATCTAAAATCCAGTGTTTATCTTAATGTAGGTGTTTTAAAAAGTTACTTTTCTTCTCTTCCCAAGTCTCCTCCTCCTCCCCAGCCCCCTTCATAAACATAGGGCACCTCACTGGGGTGGCTTGGCACCAGATGTCTCCTCATCTCTGCTTTCTTTATTTCATTTCAGACTCTTGGGTGAATTGTCATGCCTGATATGGTTGATTTCAAAGCCAAGTTTAGATGATGTGAATAATTAAAATAATGAAATTTAAACTCTCAAGTGAAACATTTCTGAGTCCTGCACACAGAGGAAACTTGAATTGGACAGGCGAAGCCAAACCGCAGCCAAACGAAAAAGGCTACAAATCCAGCATTTTAGGTACCACAGAAAATTAAGCACAGCAGGCAGAAAAGCAGCAAAGTTTATCTTGAGTCTGGGCCAAGAGTGAGCCAGGAGGAATACAAACACACAAACAAAAACTCTCTAGCAAAATGTGCTATTCAACTAAGGTTTGGTGGATGCCAGTTTAACCTTTGAGTTGGTCCCAACTAGGTGAGGGTCTGCCTTCCAAGGCTACTGAGCAGACAAGAACTCGCAGCTATAACTGTGCAAGGCATGTATTCTCTTTAAATACAATAGTAAATTAAAGGTCCTTGGGGAGACCCAGAATAGTTCGTGTAGGGTTCTGTGGTTATCCTAGTGCCTGCACCCTTTAATTCTGCAAATGCACATGCTGGAAAGCTTAACGAAGATCCAACCTATTAGGCATGTGGCTTTTGTGGGATCTAAGAGCTCCTTTCATTAGACTAGAACATCCACAAGAAAAATACACGCTCCTTTCATTAGACTAGAACATCCACAAGAAAAATACACGCACACATATCCACACACATACACACATGCACACAGACCCACAAGTTCACTTCAGCCATGCATGGATGCACAGACATGCATATGCATTCTGATGCCCATTCTGACATTCACATATACACTGGCACACACTGGCATATGCATGATGTTCAAAAAGGTGGTATGAATATTCAACATTAAAAATATCATCCAAGAATTTCTTAATGGGGTAAAAAAAAATTTTCAGTGTGATCTGAAGATATATCTGATCCTAGTTTTAAGCGTTTGCCCCCTTTGGCTATACTCATTCTCACTGTACTTTGCAGTATTTAGCATAATGAGCTCTCCTCGAACTGGAGAAAGTCAAACAAGTATTCTCTGAAACTACATTTCCAGAAATATATACAAGAATATGTATTGGCATAGGTTCAGAGATATAAATAGGGTTTCCCATATCTATTGATAGAATTCTAATAGGTAAATAGTCATTTGTCTCATCCCCGCCAAAAATCAAATTAACTCTGTTCGTTCTCTCCAGTGGCTTATGAAAAAAAAGTGGAGTCAGGGAGAAAATCTTAGCAGAATTGCCAATAATTTTGCTTCCTTAGTACAGTCAAGGTCTATTGTATGGGTTATTACCTTAGAAAGTCTCACAACAACATACAAAGCAAATTGTTCTTCAAGGACCCACTCAATGCCCCGAGTGTCCACTCCCATCGGTCAGCATTATAGAAGCTGCAGGGTTCTCTCTCCAGGGGCTCACTATCCACGTGGTTACACACATCTCCACATCATTATAAATATTTGTCCCTACAACATTCACCAATAATGAGAAAAAGGGATTGCTATTTCCTCTACTTGGCAAAAGAGGAAATGGAAATGAGTCACTCCGGAAGTAAGAGGATGCACAGGAATGTTGGGACAAACTGTCCTTGCACTGGGTTGAGCCCTCTGTACCACGTGCAGTGCAGAAATATTCACTAACCAGCTGGGAAAGTACATGAACTGCCTCGTTAGGCTTAACCCTGATGGCTAGAGAAAAGCTTTGCATCTCCAGGACTGGCATTATTTTAGAACTGTAACCAACGTTTAGTAGTTTTTCCTCTCCTTAATCAACCTAGATGAGATGTTCTGTGGTTGGGCTGGCAAAACGGCAGAGCAAAGCTGGAAGGGACACTTCTGATTTTAGTTTGGCAACGGCTGCCCTGGGGCCTACTGAGAGGATCTGCAGCTGTGTCAGTCACGCTGAGGCAAATATGTGGTGATAGCAGGAGGATTCTGCCTGGGCCTCATGCTCGGTTGGCACTCTGCCCCATGTTCTGGAAGAAGGAGTAAATGTACCACTACACACCTCCATCCTTTTCCTCATGTGCCTTCACAACATGTAATTAGACACCTCTGACTCACCTCCTAAGCTGGACTTCAATGAGAAGTGTACATCACCAATGATATCTTCATTTTTAGATGCTTAGCCACCATGTTGTTTCATCATGGCAGACAAAGCCACAACTTGACCACAGCCTACTAAATCTATATGTTCGGCCATAATTCCACGCTGAGTCCCAGGCTTATATCTTGAACTTTTGGCTGAACATCTTCACTGGCATGTTCTTCAGGCACCACAAACTCAGCATATTAATAAATAGAAACTATTTTCCCCCGATATCTCCACCTCCCCCACAAAAACCTTCGTGTGCTCCTTAACTTACAATGGGGTTATGAGGATGGGTTTATAGTGATGTAACCCCATCGTAAGCTGAAGAGTGTACTGAATGTATATCACTTTTGCACTATCCTAAAGTCAAAAAAAAAATTGTAAGTGGAACCATAGTAAGTCAGGAACTGTATTTAGTAGAGTAAGATTCAGCCAACAGTTTTCTGTAAAAAGATAGATAGCCAATTTTTTTGTCTTTGTGGCCCATATGGTCTTTGTCACAACTACCTGTCTCTGCCATTATATTGTGAAAGCAACAATAGACAACATGTAAATGAATGTGCATGGTCGTGTTCCAATAAAACCTGATTTATGAAAACAAAGAGTAGACTGGATTTTCCCTGTGGGCTGTGAACCACCCACTTATAGTCACCAAACCCAGAAACTCCTAAGTCATTTTAGATTCCTCTTTTCGCCTAATCTTCACACCTTCAGTAATTTACGAAATGTTACCAGTCTTTACCTCTTAAATAGATCTCAGATCTCTTTTATTCCATCTTGTCATTGCCTTTAAATTAATTACACTAATTTGTGCTATTAGTTTATTTATTGAACATGACCAACTACTATGGGCAAAAACAAAGCATCACATATGGTCGCCATCCTATGGTCTCCATTGCTTTTTTTTTTTTTTTAATTCAGCTAATATTCAGTGGATACCTATTGGGTAACACATGTTATACCAACCAGACAGGTCAGTGATGAATAACAAAAATATAGTCCTTCCCTCACAGAGCTCCCATAAAGCATAAAAAACAGGACTTTCATCTATAAAATATCTCAAACAGTCTCTGAAAGTGGTTTGATTTTATCTACTTCTCAAAAAGTTTCCCAAAATTAAAAGCTAACTCATAAACAGAATTTGTCAAACACTTACTAAAGAGAAATACACTATATATAAACAGTCAGTTGTTTAAAGTACAGAATGAGCACAAGAGCAAAAAATCTTACTTATCAAGAGTAAGGTATTCTTTATCCTATAATAATTGCTGTGCCATGTATTAAAGAATTGGAGATATTCTTACCTCTCCTTTCAGCATTCATATCAAACTGTGTTTGTATTGATGGAAATTCCTAAATAAATTTAATTCATCACAGAAAAACCATGGCATCTTATTAGGTATGAAATGTGTTACTATTATGGAAGTTATAACTCCACTAGGATAAATAAAAGGGAGGAGTAAAGAACATTATACGAAGTCCATTTTTGTTAGAGATGGTCCAGAAAATCTTCAAAAATCACAACTGGGATGCTTTGAAACTCAAAATTATAACATATTAGGCAGAAGTTGTCTTCTGCAGCTAGAGAAAAAAATACCTGTGGGGCATAATTATATATATTTATATATAATTATGTTTTTATATAATATAATATAATATAATATTATATTATATATAATACATAATATATATTAAATTATATATAATATATAATATATAATATTAAATTATATATAATGTATAATATATAATATTAAATTATATATAATGTATAATATATAATATTAAATTATATATAATGTATAATATATAATATTAAATTATATATAATGTATAATATATATTAAATTATATATAATGTATAATATATATTAAATTATATATAATGTATAATATATAAGATTATATTATATATAATGTATAATATATAAGATTATATTATATATAATGTATAATATATAAGATTATATTATATATAATGTATAATATATAAGATTATATTATATATAATGTATAATATATAAGATTATATTATATATAATGTATAATATATAATATTATATTATATATAATGTATAATATATAATATTATATTATATATAATGTATAATATATAATATTATATTATATATAATGTATAATGTATAATATCATAATAAAGATAAATATTGGTAAATATTTATTAAATATATCAATATAAATATATACATATATAATGGATGCATATCATATACTAAGTATACAATATACTATATATAAGTATATATTATATATAGTATACAAAGTACATGTCACACAAGTATACATTAAATATATAAAATAAATAACCATATGTTGTATATAAAGTATATTTATATATATTTTGTATATTATATATTTATATAGTATCTATTATACATTTTTATACATATATACATATATATATGGCAGATTACATTTATCTTTAAATGTAGCCCCAGAATGAAAACTGTAGGGGGTATTCAATTCAAGGTAAGTCCCTCCAATTGTGCATAAAGGGAACAGACTTCCTGGGGCAGGAAGGGTTAGAGATGCACGTGATAGACCCCATGGCCTCCTGGTAGGATTCCAGAATGAGCACACCAGCATTGGCAGGGGCTGGCCTAGCTGTCCTCTGAGGCCCTGAATTGTGTGAGAGTGGGAGGGCTTTGAAGAAATCATTGTGCATGAGAATATCAAGTGACTGGAGAGATCTCATTCACCCTAACAGAAATGAAATACAAACTCAGAACGTGCTAACGCTTTGATAGAGGGGGCATTCGTGAACACTGTGAAATAGTTGGCCTAAAATATATAGATGCATGCTTTCCCTCACAATGGCATTTTTCACAGGGACAAATGAATAGATTCTAAGGTTCAACATGGGTACTAATAATATTTCCCAGCATTTGATCATTAAGAGAGTGAAGCAGATAAGTTTATTGTGTTGGTGCTGAAGTCATACTGAGTTGAAATCTTGCCTCCAGAATTTACTTTATATGGAACCTTGAAGAAGTTATTGAGATTTGTAGGTTATATTTGTTCAGTATGTTCACTGGACTTTCCCTACCAAAGAATCTTACTACTTGCCTCATTAATGTCAGACTTGGCCATGTTATTTGCATTGGGCAGTGAAATTGAGATGAAATAATAAGTGTCAATGTGTCATTTCTCAATATGTAGCTTTAGGAGCCATTGCATGTTTTAGCTGCAAACGATTCCACCTGCCAAAAGACAGCTGGGTTACATATAAGGGCAACTCTTTGAATGTGAAAGAGAAAAGAAGTGATGTTAACCTATGATGCACAAATAACATGAGTGGGAAATAAAGCTTTACTGTTGTATGTCAGCGAGATCTGGGGCTGTTTGTTACTATAGCCTAACTTAGCTTATACTGTTTAATATGCTATTTAAGAAACCACTCTCAGATTTCCTTTCTTCAATATAGGAATAATGTAAATATATATTTTAGAAAACTGTTGGAGAAAATGAATTAATTCATGCAAAACATTTGGAACAGAATCTGGCACAGGGTGAGCACTAAATAAATGTTACTTATCATTATACCTAAACTACCCCAAAAGTTCTGAAATTAATGCCCACAATTTCTCAGTACACATGTTGCAATTATTGCCAGACATGCCAGTAATAATCATCAGGAACAAAGAAGATCCCACCAGTATATTAATTTAGCAAGACAGTCCTGAATCAGCTTTCACAAAAGACATTTTATTGCTCAGATAATGTGTGAAGGCAAGGTGTACGAACACTATGCTGGGAGTGAGGAAAATTTGGTATTAGTACCTCCCACTTTCTGGGTTAATTTCCTCCTCTTTAACTAAGGATGTCGCACTAGATGGTGTCTAATGCCCTGGCAACTTGTATGTCCAATGTCATTCTAGCAGAATACATTTCAGCATTACACACAACACATTCAGAGAATGAAATCGTAGAAGGCAGCCCTGGCGTGCATTTGTTTATTCCGGCTCAGCAGCAGTGGGAATTTGAATTCCAGGTGTCCAAGCAAAGTTCTGGAGCCCAGAAAGGCTCTGGAGCATACCCAGGAGATGCCCCTGCTTTCATGGGCTCCCAAGACTTGCAGGGGATCGCAAGCAAGGAGCCAGGCCTTTGTATTCTAACTTTGTCTGCATCCTGCGGCCAAGTCTTCTGGGAACTCTGACTGGCATGTTTGACAAACATATTCCCCTCGTTTGTATCCCCAAAGCAGTGGCATGCGGGTAATAATCCAACACCTGCCGCAGAGGGGCAGATCAAACTGAAAAGGCCCCTGACATCTCCAATTTTTATCACTGGGATTTCACAGTCAGTCTGTAAGAGTTCACATAATAGCTGAGTGGTGAGTTTTTAGCCACACTTTCATTTAATTTTTAAAAATTTTCCTTAAGAACTTCGATTTAAAAGAAATGTAACACCCTATGCTGCTAAGTTCTTAGTAAAAAAAGAAAAAAAAAAGGGCTTAGGAAAGCACTGCTGGTGGCAGTGTAAATTGATAAAAAATTTTTTGGAAAGGAGTTTTATAATACCTACCAAGAACAGCAAAATACTTCATTTCATTAGACCAAGTGACTCAACTCCAGGAAATTTATTTTAACGATCAAGTTCCCTAAAAGTGTAAGTGTGAGGTAGAGGAAACAAAATACAAAACTAAATTTGTCACTTTCCATACTGGTGAAAATCTAGAAACAACTTTAAAGTCCTCAAATAAACCAGTTAAATAAATTGTGCTATATCCCCTCAACTGAATTTGAGACCGCAAGTACAATTATAATTTAAAATATTACACATTCCTGGGAAAAGGTCTACGACACAGAGTTAAGGGGGAAAAGCAGAAATACCATGTCTCTGTATGAAAAAGGAACACACAGTTAACATGTTTGATGTATTAGAATGGCAAAATAATTTGTAATTCTTCTATCTTATTTATTTCTGGCATGGTTATGCTATTGAATATTCAAGAAATAAATCTTTCTAGGTAGAAAAGATCAGAGAAGGGTCTTAAATTCATTTGGTTCTTTTTTTTCCTACCCTCTTAATCACTTGTACTATACTGTGTATTCTCTGTGGGGGAAATATATTTTAGTACTGTACATGAAGTATTATAGACCTCTAGGATTTTAAAAATATATTTGGTGTTTTTGGAAGAGAGAGCAAATTGAACTCATGAATTTATTTGTACTTCCAGTTTAACTGCAATGCAGTTTGAGTATTTTTTTTAAAATCCCACGCCAAGGCAAACTGGCCGTAATTTACAAAATGTATAACAACCATTTTCATTTTTCACTTCTAAAGTCAATACTTGTATAAAAAGAAGCCTGGGAAACATCACACAGGCAGAAAGAATCATCAAAACAAGGCAAAGTGTGTTGTATTATCCCGGGGGGGCCATTAGTTTCTATCTGCTGTGAAGAAGGCATCTTTGCCAAAAGCAATTTCACTGACCAAGATGTCAGCACAGGGCATTGCTTTTCCAGAGGGTCTTATTTAGCCAGTGCAATTCAAGACCCTCTTTTCTCTTTTCTGCCAACTCCCACTTCCTGAAACCAATCCTCAGTTTCACTTTGGAGATGAGATTCCCATTGTCTCTGCTAAGAAACTCATGAGAGCAAGGCTTTTATCTTTGAAGGAATGTGCCTGTGCAGGAAGCCAACACCCATCAGACTAACATTGACTCAGGTCTATTAAATATGGTAATACTCAGAGGAGGCGTGGCATAGGGGAAGAACTTTCTGGGTTACATAGTCAGGGTTGTGAAGGAAAGGGGGTTAAGATTGCGGTTTATCTCATTGCTTGGTTTCACAACCTTGACCAATGTCACTTATGTTCTCTGACCCTTGGTTTCCTCTTTCATCAAAGAGTGATAATAAACCCCATTTCAACCAAGTTACCACGATGATTGACCAAGATAACATATGCAAAGCATCTGACACATAGTAGACACTCAGTAAACAGTATCAATTGTTATTATCTCAAGTATTTCATTTAGCAAACATAACTAGGGCAATCTACCTCTTAATATGTGAACCAACTCTAATGATCAATAAAAGATCAACTGTATCATTGCTCCATTGCTCCATTCTGATTTTTTCCAAGTAATTTTCACTGAACAGCACCTATTTATATAATGTACGTATGTTTGAAATTGCAAGGGTGAATAGATACAGAAGGGGGAGAAGAAATACTAAGAGAGGAAGCATGGGCTAGGTAGTTTATAATTTATCAATATAAGAAGACACATAATGATTTCTATTTTTAAAAATATCATCATAAAACTAAATAAATACTACTTTATTTGAGACTTCAAGAAATATTTTTGTTGGTTTTGTGGCACTTAATACTTTCAGGTGTTATTTAATTTTGGCATTTGAATGCTAAATCTCTTCAAGACAAATGATTGATGTATCTACTAGTTTTATAGTGAATATATTTCAGCTGTCCATCATTCAGCTCTTCTGACAGCTGGGGTCTGTGGACAGGGGCCAAAGGAAGAATTTCCCATTGTGCATTTTCTTGGTAGTAAATGAAAGGTACTCTCCTCTCCCTTCCTTGGTAGCAAGGGTGCATGCACATAATCTAGATTGAGCCAAGGACACATTCCACCTAGGAGATTAGAATCAGAAGTAAGAGGTGCCAAAAAAGAAGCAAAGTTGGAACTGACTGTGGTAGCATGCAGCAGCCATGGTGTCCAATGTCAGTGCCCTGTAGTGGCTGTAATGATGGACAGTCCAAAGCAATGTCTAACAGCAGTGGAAACCAAGTGTCACCAGCTGCAGTGGTGTCCAGCAGCAGTGCTTACTTACTCTTGATAAGTAAGATGTGTGGTACTGGTCTAAGGACCTATTGCTGCCTGACTTCCAGATGCTCTTTGAATCTTGTCTATGCTCCAAAACTACCTCTCCAAGTTTCTATGAATTATAAAAATTATCTTTTTTCCTCCCCAAGTGAGTTAGATACTCTTGCTTGCAACCAAGATGTCTGGCCAGCACACAATTTTTCTCCCTGTGAACCATCTCTAACACCCCGTGTCTTATTCCCTATGGGATCCTGCCTAATCCAGATTCCTTATATATATAATTATACGTGTGTGTGTGTGTATATGTATAATTATATATATACATATGTGTGTGTGTACATATATACATATATTTACATACTCTCCATCCAGGTCTCAGACTTCAGTCTTTATTGGTCTCTCCTCTTGAAAACTGCCAGAATTAAGGACCTCACTTAAAGAGGAGTTGAAATGGATGATTAATTTTATATGTTGATGTTTAACTGTGTTCATCCTTCTTGTAGACCTAACAGGCTGTTTGGCCCTGTATCTCTTCACTTAGATTGCTGTGTTTTGTCTCTGCCCATCTGTTCACAGTTCTTAATTTATACTTATACATAACATGTTTGGTGTATGCTAGGGCTAAATTGTGTATACTAGGGCTAATGCCAAATTCTTTCAGGGCATTGAATGCACACATTTATCATACATTTGTAAACACAGTCCTCATAACTTTTGGGTTGGTTTCCTTTCATTTTTTCAGAATTCAGCCATTGTGCAGTACCCACCCAGTGTAGTCACTCTGCCAGAAATGAGCTGAGGGCTTGTCCCAGTCAACAAACACAAAAACCACAATTCAAAATGATTGACATGAAGATCCATGTAAGGGCGTTTTAGGAATGCAACTGGGTTTAATGTAGTGAAAATGACTCTTAGAGACTTTCTCTTCCTTAATTTTCCACCCCATTTTATAAACTGGGAACTACCATCCATTCACAAACATTAGGAAGTAGTCCCTCTACCCTTGATTCGGTCTCTCCAACACCCAACCCATCCTCAGAAAGTAGAAAAGATTTCTCTGAGCAGTTTTGGCTTTTCTGTCTCTTTTGGGGGGGTGTGTATGTGTGTGTTTATTGCTTTGCATCTGCCTCCCAGTGGAAGCACACCTGGATCAGAGCCCTGAGTCAGTTCTGGAGACCAACATCTCTCTGTTCTTATTCAGAGGCCTTTCAGGTGTGAGGGGCCATGCTTCCTTGAGGCTAAGCTGTCTTGTTAACTTACCCTCTTTACTGTACTAGGGCAGCTCATTCCAAAGTCTAGATGTAGGGAAAAGTAGAAGAAAGCCTGTTCAAGCTACATTCTCTCACCCAACATTACTAGTAAGAGAAAATGATTTTGATCTCCATCTCTCTGACTTCTCTATTTCCCAACTGGTTTTAAACACAATGTGTGTATACGCATCCCCAATGAGGTTACAAGAGGTGTAGTGAAAGATGCAAGTAGCTTCCATGCATTAACCCTAGTGTAGGTAGAACTGTATAGAAGTCGCTTCAAACTAAAAGAGAAAAAAATAAAAGTGAAGGTTAATGTATTCTGTTTTCTCTGTAATGCCACAAATTTTATTCTATTTCCCTGCATCATTTGGGCTGCAAGATGGCTTTCCTCATACAATATGCATTACATTGCTTATTTGACATTTACTTAGAACCTACTCTGCACCAGGCTCAGAGGTGGACACTGGAGTAATCCCTCAGAATGCAAGAATGAATGCAAGTGGCAAGGGATGGGGCTGGGAAGGAAGAAGGGGTCACATTAAGAAGGACCTTAAGTAAAGTGCTAAGGAATTTTGGCATGACCCGAAAGCTAATAGTTACTTGATATCTCAGCCACCCACTTATCAAAGCAAGTCTGTGACCTGGGGTGGTGGCGGGGTGGTGGGGGGGGGTGGCTCCAAACTGATTCTCAGAGCCCTAGGACTTCATAGATGGCACATAGGGGTCAGTCACTATGAGGGAAAGCCAAATAGAAGGATCCTGGGTTCCAGCAAATCCATTCAAGACACCCCCATTTTCACCTGTATTGTATACTGATGTGTTATGTAAGAATTGTTCTGAAGAAAGAGCTAAATACCAAACTTACTTTTTAAGGTTAAAACTGTATTTAATAGTCACATTGAAGATCCATCTGCAAGCAGCCATCTTTAAAGACTCAACTTATTTTACATGTGGAAGTGTGAATCTCAATTTGCATCTCCAGGTATCTGAGAAATATCGTATTTTTTGCCTTCTCTTGAAATAAAATTAAATGTGACCCCAAGTTATCATTCTACCAGGATGGCAAAATGCCCAATCTCAGTCACGAGGGGTTGTCCCCTTTCCCCACAAAGCCACATCAAAATCCCCCAAAAAGGAGGGCTCTTTAATTTTTAGTCCACCAGGGTCATCATGAACATCTTCACTGTCTAAGCCTAAAGCACGTCCCTAAAGCTCAGCTGCTTCCCTGCCATCCATGCCCGGAATCCTACCTTCTATACACACAAAGCAGCCAATCCCTCCCAGGTTTGGTCATTTTCCTAGAAAGCAAAACAGAACAGGGCATAAGCCTGGGCTAATCATTGGACTCATAGCCCTTCTCCATCTCTGAGATACCCTCTCTACTCCCTACTCACATTTTCCAACTCTTCCCTCCATTGAGGACATTTAGTATAATGCTTTCAGTTAAGGATTTAGCAAAATGCAAAAACAAAAAAAGAAAAAAATATTTATACAAAAACAAACAAACAAAAAAACCCTTGTGGTCTTCTAGAGGCTTCTATTTGCCATATTGAAAAACTTCAAGAAAAGTGAAATTAATTACAACCTGCTGCCTGCCTGAATTGGAGGTCAGGAAAAACAACATAAAGAGCAAAATCGCATGCTGACACTTCAATAATGTAAAATGCATGGTTTTGTTTTGACATCATTATATAAAGTGTCAGTTTTGTCTTCCTAATCGCTGACTCCCCTTCCTGGAAAATAACAATTTTGAATAACTGAAGAAATTAGTTGGCTCAGCATTTAGTCACCCCGGGGACTTGTGACCTTTTTTATTTTCTGTTTCAAACAGGGACAAAATCATCTGCCCAAGGGCAGCCTTCACAGAAGCTCCCCAGTAGGAAGCACAGCATAGTATTACAGGCTGGACTGTGCAGTCTGGGAAAGGTTTCCCTCTCTTTCTGACCCAGGGCTCTCAGCAGGCACTGTGTGGGACCAGGTGACTCTCAAAGTCTCTATTGTTGTCTCAGCTCCTCAGTCTTGGTGGGAAATCAGCCAGCTGAGACACTGAACTCTTCTGGACCAGCATCGGCACTGGAGTCCTTGGCTGTAAGAAGGTGTGGACTGGGAACAGTACATCTGCAAAAGTGTAAAGCCAAGAAATGTTTGAAAGCCCCACTAAGAACCAGACTGAAACACCAATACGATCTGGACGAGGAAGAGGTTACCAGGTATAAGAAAGGGCTAAGCTGGCAATACCAAGACAGAAAGAGCTTCAGAAAGTGCATTGCCTGTCTGTAAAGGG
Source organism: Pongo pygmaeus (assembly GCF_028885625.2). Taxonomy (NCBI): domain Eukaryota; kingdom Metazoa; phylum Chordata; class Mammalia; order Primates; family Hominidae; genus Pongo; species Pongo pygmaeus. Next base: position 98,612,798 of record NC_072386.2, read on the forward strand.
TACAGGTTGGGAGTGAAAGCTGCTACATCAGGATTCTGACAGTCATAGGGGACAAGGACAAGGCTGACACATCCAGCTCCTCTTGGGTGAGGTCCCCAAGAGCATTCTTGGTCCTTGCCCCACCCCTCACTCCACCTAATGGTGCTGGGGCATGTTACCTTTTTGGTGGACTACAGCCATTGATCTCAGTTAAGTGGAGTTAATTTTCTCAAATATCTTTAGTGTCAGAATAGATCTCTTTCCCTCTTCATGGCCACCAGGACTTGTGAGAAGGAGACAATAACTTGGGCAAGTATATCTGCTGTGCAAACACAAAGTTGCCCTCAGGTGGGCAAAGTTCAGACTCAGAGCTAGGGAGTTACATTCCATTTTGGCGCTTACATGAAACGACCACCTCAAAATAGCTTTATCTGTACCAAAAGTGGTATTTTGGTTCTCCAGCCACTGCCACATTTGTCCGTTTTCTTGAATTCTTCAAAATGGAGACAGGGGAGGGCATACCATTCGTTAGGCACCTTGAAAACCCTGACAATGGTGTCAGACTTGGCTGAATTGGATTGAATCGGTATTTAGTCAGAGGCAGGCAAAGTCTTCAACAGTTGGAACGCAGCTCCTGGCCAGACAAACGCCTTCGTGTCCTTGAAGATGTAAGCCCCAAGACCAACCATGACAGCAAAGGACAGAATAAATCACTAGCAGTTCCCAGCAAAGCCCAGGGATTGATAGAAGTGCCCCAGATCATCAATAAATGAGAGCTATGATATCATCACTTCACTGGTAGTCAATTTCAAGGAGGAGCTCCAAAGACGGCATTACTAGAAGGAACAAAAGTTTTCCTAAGAAACAGAAGAAATTAACACTTATTAACTTTCTCCTGTGTGTCAAAAACTTTCTACCTATCGCCTTATTTAAGTCTTAAAACATTCCTACAAAGTAAACATTATCTCCTTTTTCACAAGTGAGATGGGTGATTTGCCCAACGTCATCATTTAGTAAATGGTGGAAGTGAAAACTGATGCCCAGTATCCTGACTCCCAGTGAAGTGCTCTTCTCATTACACAGCTGTCCAGAAAAAGACCATCGCAAGGGAGCCGCCCATTATTTTGATACCTACATTCAGGTGTGCTGGTTAGAAGAAATCAATGATATTGACTCACAGTCACCCCTTACAGAAACATCCTAATTATAGCCAAGGGCCTGGGAAACACATGGACCAAGCTACCCATCGTTAAATCAAAATAAGAGCTTATTATGTCTCTCCCAAAGAAGAAGAGAGTGTGATTATATGGCTGCCTATTTATTCCTCAAACCCCATTTTGAAAGTTGTCTTTGAAATCGGTGCAGAGTACTTTTTAAAAATTCCCAAATTGCTGCAGCCTTGGTCCAAGGTTTCCAACAGGACACAGATGGGCAGCAAGGCCAGTTTCAGTGGTCAGGTTTCCCACTGGTGGAGCTTGTGCCAAGCAGCTCATTCATGGTCTGCTGAGGGAGTGGTGACTCATGATACAACTGCTTTATTTCAGCTTCTGGAACCACAGGAATACATGGTTTCAGAATAGAAAAGACCCACTGACCATCAGAGAGAGTTCTTCTCTGGACAACTGTATAGACTCTCTGATTTACACCAAATTATGGGCAGCCAGAGCATCCCAGAAAACACTGTCAGCATCTTCCCTGGGGGCTCATCCAAATTTTTATGTTATATCAAACCAGGTTTGGCACAGAAGTTTTAAGGGCCTAGGGGAAATGATTTAATTAATTAATTCATTCATCCTATACTCCCAGAGAACTGATTTGTTCTAGCTTCTGGAAATATTGAGGTTGGAATGAGCAATATTGGTGATAAATATATATAGTCCTTGTCTTGAGTAATGCCAGATGTATAGTAGATAATAAATATTTATTGAATAAATGCTCTTGAAAGCCACATTTAAAAGAGAACATAAATAAGTTCATGTTATTTTACTGCTATCATAGGATTATTATCAACGTAACAAAGCAAACAGAGGATAAAATACTTAATTCTGCTTTTGGTTGGTGGAAAGGGACTGTGATCTTTCAGAGAAAGCTACTGAAAGAAAAAACCCATTTAAGCTGAGTTTTGAAGCATGAATAGGAGTTTGGCAAGCTTATAAAAGGGGAAAAGAAACCCAGATAAAGGAAATGCTATGTACATAGTAATGAAGGTGGACAAGAGGATAGTGTGTTTGGGTGCCCACCAACATTCCTATGGTAAAAGATTGCAGCATCCATGGGGGCGGGTGAGGTTTTCAGGAACACAAGCAGTGAAATCAGCAGGACACCCGGCTAAGCTAAACAGCCTGGGCTTATCCTGTAGGCAGTGGGGCAGGAAGGCATCCTGCCCAATATTACTTTTAGAAAAGCAGCTTCAGAGCAAATATGGGTGACTCAGCACATCTATTGGCATCTCTGGGAGCCATGCTCAGCCCTTCCCTTGTGCTGGTGGGTGGGCGTGATGTCTGTGTGCAAGGAGACCACCCACCTGGTGTCATGGCACACATCTGACTTTGATGGGGATTTCTCTAAGCTCCATGGCATGAGTAAAGCTTATTTGGAAATATGAAGGCAAAGTTCTCTCATGCTTTTACTCACACTTTTGTTCTTTTTTTCCCCCATTTGGTTCACATTTTTATATTACCATCACAGAATTGTTTCTCTCTGCTGCCTCTAGTTCTCCATCTGAAAAACCATCATCTTTGACATATCTTTCTCTGATTGTCAGTGACCCCCACTTCAGTGATCCCCACTTCAAAGCCTAGTCCAAATGCTGCCAGGCATTTTGGGCAGCAACTGCTTAACAGACACCACTGACACCTCTCTCACCCAAGCCCTGCAGCAGAAGGGAGCCATTTTAATGTGATTCTCCCACCAGGCACTCTATAGCCACTCACTCCCCTCCAGACTCTCACATGAATGAATCTCCTCACCAAACCTTCTGGATATCACCTCACACACACTCACCTTGAACATGCTGCACATTGACCAAAACCTTGAATACAGGTAGAAGGACATAAGCAGTAAGAAACAGAAAGAATGTAATAGAGGGCTGGGTGCGGTGGCTCATGCCTGTAATCCCAGCACTCTGGGAGGCTGAGGCGGGCAGATCACAAGGTCAGGAGATCGAGACCATCCTGGCTAACACGGTGAAACCCTGCCTCTACTAAAAATACAAAAATTAGCTGGGCGTGGTGGTGGGCCCCTGTAGTCCCAGCTACTCAGGAGGCTGAGGCAGGAGAATCGCTTGAACCCGGGAGGCGGAGGTTGCAGTGAGGTGAGATCCTGCCACTGCACTCCAGCCTAGGTAAAAAAAAAAAAAAAAGAATGTAATAGAATATGTGCAAAGAGTGGCAATCATTTATTCAGTATTACTGAGGATTATTTCCATATTTATTAACGAATAATAAGATAGACAGCAATGTGAAGGCTCCAGACATGGAGAGATTCATGAAGGAGAACACAGAGAAGAGGAAAGCCTGCTGCCAGGAGAAAGGCCAACTCTCTTTCCTTCCTTTTGTAATCACACAGTCTACTGACGTCTTTGCCCAGGAATAGTCTCCCATAGACTTCTATCCACTGGGATTTCATTCCTAGTGCTTCTATTCTCATTCCTCTTTCCTAACAGAATCTCCAAGGAAGGGAGAAGCTGATACATCCAAGAAGATTTATTCTACGGGAAAGGCATCAAACACTCCTCATAGCTACTGTGTGGGAAGCATTAAACAAGTCCTATTTCCTTAACATAAATCTGGAAGGCAAGAGGAAGCCATGGAAGGTGTGAAAGAGGAAATAATATCATCCAGGTGGTGTTTTAGAATTTGTGGCGGAGGCTTTTGGTCTTCCCTGAGCTCTGGCTTCTCATGCTGGCAGAGCATTCTAAAGGAGAGCTTGAAATGATAAGAAAATGATCACAGATGCTCAGGGGAATAGCACTGATTCTAAAATTGGGATCACATCTGTTCTCCAGTGAGAGTTTGCAAAACTCTGAACACCTTGTCCCAATACCATCTGCTCCATCCCCTTTCCCCACCTGACAACCTTTTACCAGGCTGGTAGTCAATCCCAGGGAATCAACCATTCCTCAGCTTACTGGGGGCTTGATGTGGAATTGGAGCAACTCCTTTTTGCCCTCTCTGGCCCACCTTGAACTTTCTTGTCCTCACACCCTGCAGCCCTGCTACCAGCTCCTCTGCCCTCAATTGTGTGTTGACCCAACCAGTAGCCTCTTTCATCCCAAGGACCTGTTGACCATCCCTTTCTTTGCTCTCATTCTGGCTTCTCCTCCTCTCCCAGTCACTTTCTTCTTTTTCTATCAGGCATTCATTCAACAAGAGTTATTTCGCACCTACTCTATAGTGAGTACTCTGCTAAGGGCTAGGGATACAACTGTGGAAGTGCTCTCCAGAGTTTCTGCCCTCATGGAGCACAAGAAAAGTAAACTGATGTGGAAGGGGCTAAGTTTTCCTTGGAACAGGGGGAACACAAGGAGGCATGCATGCAGATAGCCATCCTAGTGTGGGAACTCAGGAAACAAAAGGACCAGAGAAATAACAAAAGTTAGACGAAAACTCAGCAGATGCCCCGAGTGCAGGTATGAATGTTAAAGTCACTTGAGTCAACCAGGAGTGAAGCTGCAACTTTAATTTCATAAAATTTAATCAAATTCATAGCAAACTTAGTTGCTTCTTTATGTAAACTTGACCAATTCAAGATAAAAGCTCAGCTAGCTCAAGATGTTTTCCTCCTTTTTTTTCCTTCCTCTCCCAGCATTATGTAAGCTGGGGTGATGATGGAGAAGTGTAGCGGGGATTGCAGCAGTGGTGTGGGGCCATATCTGAGCCACAGCCCTGCCTCTGTGCCTTCCCTGCCTCCCCTGCCACTCCGCTGCCGCCATGATGCCAGGGCTACTCCTGTCGCATCTGAGTTCCTCCTCCTCACTCTTCTCCTCACTCTATCTCTTAAAGCCCCAAACTCCAAGTTTCTGGATTCTCTACCTCCTGAGGATGTAAAACACGGTTAACAACCAAACAATCTCTCTTCTTGAAAAGGATCCTTTTAACTTTTTATGCAGAGCAACGTATCTTCCCTTTGTCTTAACATCTCTTCTTCATTCTAGGTCCAACGTCTCATTTGAATAACCAATAGCCTGATCGAAATATTTTCACAACAAAACAGCAATATTTTTTCCAAGGCAAACTCAGCTTAAGTATATAAATAGCTACAGTTCCTTAAAAATGGACTTTGCTTTTCTTTTGTTCTACTACATGGAAAAAGGTTAAAGTCCAAAGTCCATTCTCTTTCCCCTGAACCGTGCAGCTCTCCAAGCACAAAGCTGACTTTTCTACAGAAGGATTTTAGTTTCAGTTGTTTGTTCAGTTGCCCTGGGTTCCTAGGGGATTAAATATTGCATAAATTATTGGGGGGAAATTTGCCTACAGATCCTTAACAACAGTTAAAAAGCCCTGCATCTCACGTGATCTACTTTGCATCTTTCCAGTGGTACATATTCTACTGGTTGTACCATTATCATGACAGAGGTCAAGACATAAATATCAAGGATTAAAGGGTTGTATGCTTTTCTAGGTTACCTATGCCTCTGTTCTTCTCTTATCACAGAAAATGAAAAGTTAGCTCTCTCCCGTCTATTTAAGACAGCATGTTTTCAGAGAACTGTCTCCTTAAACAGTTAAAAATCAATCAACAATATAAATAGAGGAGAACTCAAAACATGGTTATGCTTTATCCTATAATTAATTTAATTTCAAGAGAGGTGCTGTAGGTTCAATCCCACCAGCTCAATACCTATTCCACCTGAACAAGTGATGCCAGGCATGGGTAAATCAAGTTGGAGAGCTGCTGTGAGAACAGCTCTGGAGTGGAAAGCTTTCTAAGGCCAAGGTTAAAGCGGAAAGAATGTTGCACAAGGCAACCTAAGGCAGCTTGACCAGATTGTCAAGGTTTTCACCAAGGAACCAAAATGTATCTGAGCATCAATAACAGGACACAATAGCAGAGCAGGTAGTGATATCACTGCCATGTGCAAGGCATGAATTGCTAGTGAGGGGTGGCACCAGAGTAAAGACACATTACTGAGCTCTAAGGAGCACTAGCCAAAAGCTGGAACTACCGCGTGCACTTTGCTTCAGTGCCCACCCTCCAGGAGGCTGGCTGACAAATGGCTTCTCCTAAAGACATCCTTAAAGGTCAGTCTGACTCTCTAAGAAGAAACAGGAGCAACACACCCTCCACGTAGTGTGCATGCAGTCAGCTGCATTCCTAGGGCCATGTGGTCCCCATCACTCACCGTCCAGGCCTGAGCTAAACTATAAATTTTTTAGAGAAAGATTCCAGATAAACACAAGCTCCTTGTTATCGGTGCAAGTTCAGAGCCCCTTTAAAGAATGATGAACAAATTATTTCCTTGTTCAGTCGCACAAAACTCATGAGTTGTGCTCACATTTCAGGATTAAAAACTATGAAGTGTGCAAACAGTCAAACTAGGCTTTGATGTATGCCCTCCAAACAGTAAAAGTTTATAATCCACCTGCCCAGAGGTAATCCTGGTATTCTGAATGGGAAGCAGAATGGCCCTGACACTCTGTTCATTCAGCCATGGACTCCAAAACATTTGGTTGTGCCTCAAACCCATTTGCCCTTTACCACTTGAAAAAATAAAATGGAGAGAGACGGATGATTGTATAACCGTCTCACATTCATAGTCCTATTTATTTCTTTCAAAAACTGGAATTAGAGCATTAACCCATTTTACATGATTCCTTCAAGGTCACACAGCTGGTGTTATGGATTTAGAAGTTAAATCCAGATCCCAAAATCAAAGATCTACCATGCACCATGTCCAAAAATGTCCTGCCAAAAGGAGTGTCTGAAGGATAGGGAATATGACTTATTTCTCATGGTTTAATATCAGGGATATCAGGATTTCACAGATAGTGCTAGCCTTGGGTAGAATGTGTGATTCTTTTGAAGTAAAGCCAAGGTAATGGGAAACACTGAATATTTCTTTGTAGGCATCCCTTCTTTGGCTCTCTCAAAGTCAAGCTTCTTAAGTAAAATGGCACGTTCACAGCATTTTTGCTTTGTTGAGTCCAAATGACCCAATGAAGCAGCAATCCAGAGTGAGGCAGGAAGAGGCAGAGTTCCAGGCATGTCCAGTGACCCAGCATCACCTCCAACCCAACCAGGACCTGCTGCTGCCAGGGCTACAGATGAGTCAGTCTTGTTCCAAACCAAATGGTAATTAAGAGGGGATGCATTTTTAGACTGCTGTGGTCTGGTATTCTTCTGGCAACTTTTGAAGGCTGTCAAAGCTCTGCCAAAGATAAAGAGAAGGAACTCCTATTTATTGGTTGAGTGGCTATGATGAACTGCGCACTCTGCTAAGTGATCTACATACATGGTGACATTCAATCTTAACAATATCCCTGCAAAATAGGACCTTCTAGCCTCATTTTTTTAGGAAGATGATATTATAATAGAGTTTGGAGAGAAAAACTGAATTGCTCAAGGTCATCCACCTAGGACACACAGCTTTTGGAATTTAATTCTAGATCCTGCCTAGCTTCATAACATATTCTAATTCTACCACCACATCAATTCTTGTCAGCCACATTTTAATGCCTATGGAATTTCTCATGTGATCTAGGTTCTGGTTCCTCAAGAAAAGACATGGAAACAACAGAGGCCCAGGCATTCTAAATTAACAATGCTAACTCTTGTTTGTTCTTCAAAATTCAACATGTGCCTGCTCCTTTAGGTTAGTGCCCCTCAATATGTAATTTATGGATGGTGCTGTCTGTAAAATGTTACCGATTGATATGCCTTGGATGTGTCCCCACCCAAATCTCATCTTGAATTGTAACTCCCACAATTCCCACCTTTCATGGGAGGAACCCAGTGAGAGGTGATTGAATTATGGGGCGGGTCTTTGCTGCACTGTTCTTGTGATAGTGAATGAATCTCACGAGATCTGATGGTTTTCAAAAGGTGAGTTCCCCGCACAAGCTCCCACTCTGCCTGCTGCCATCCACATAAGATGTGACTTGCTCCTCCTTGCCTTATGCCATGACTGTGAGGCCTCTCTAGCCATGTGGAACTGTTAGGCCAATGAATCTCTTTCTTTTGTAAATTGCCCAGTCTCAGGTATGTCTTTATCAGCAGAGTGAAAACGGACTAATACACCGATCCATTATGAGACAGGAACAGATATTGAAAGTACATAAACATTTATAGCTATTGACAGCAATTATTTTTGTAATCAATCAAATAACAAAATATTTGGGTTTATATTATGTATGTTTTTTTTAAATTTTCCTTTTCTAGTAATTCATTTTTATTGTGACTTACAAAAACATCAGTATGTAACACACCGGAAATTAAAAAAAAAAAAAACTGATTTTTCAAGTTTGAGAAGCACTGTACCAAGTGAGAGATCTTTGAAAGCAGGGGCCATCTTTTAGTGTCTGGATAAGTGAGAAATATTCCACGTAAGGGATGGCTTTTTACTGAAAACAATTTCTGACCTATACTACTAGCTGCCTCTAGCATTTCTGATCTGAAGGGACACAAACCAGGGGGGCAATTAAAAATATGGACACTGGAGTCAGCAGGAAGTGGATTTGAATCCTGCGTCTGCAACTTAGCAACTACACGATCTTGAGTAAGTTACTTAGTTTTGCTGTGACTTAGTCTCCTCCTCCATGAAAAAAGAAACATACATTAGGGAAATGCAATTCATAACTACAGTGAGATACCACTTCCCACCCATTAGAATGGCTACTACTTTTTTTTAATGGAAAATAATATGTGCTCGTGAGAATTTGGAGAAATTAAAACCCTGTTGTATTGCTGGGGGGAATGTAAAATGATGTACCTGTTATGGAAAACAGTATGGCGATTCCTCAAAAAGTTAAACATGGAATTATCACATGATCCAGAAATTCTACTCTTAGGTATATACTCAAAGAATTTGAAAGCAGAAACTCAAACAGATATAGACACTGATGATGGTTTAACTTTACCATGTTGCAAAAGTGGTACACATTCAGTAGAAACCATCCTTCAAGTATCCATACAACCATTCTTCTACACAATCTTCCATACACATATGGAAACTGTACACATTTCATCTTTCATTGAAATATGAAGATATCTGGGTGGTACCAGAGACTGACTATGTCAGACATTTCTCTTGAACTATTTCAAACCTGTTTGGGCCCACCACTTGCTCTAGCTGCTACTGTGGATTTTTTTCTCTTTCAGTACAGTATTCAATAAATCACATGAGATATTCAACACTTTATTATACAACAGGCCTTGTGTTAGATGATTTTTGTCAACTATAGGCTAATATAAGTGTTCTGAACACATTTAAGGAAGGTGAGGCTAAGCTATGATGTGCTATAGGCTACATGTATTAAATGCAGTTTTGACTTATGATATTTTGAACTTATGGTGGGTTGAAATCCCATCGTAAATCAAGGAGCATCTGTGTTTGTACACCAATGTTCTTAGCAGCACTATTTACCATAACCCAAAAGTAAAAACAGCCCCAGTGTCCTTCAACAGATGAATTAATTTTAAAAAGTGATATATCAATACAGTAGAATATTATTCAGCATTAAAAAGTAATGAAATTCTGGCATACTCTATTAAATGTCACAAAGATTATGCTAAGTGAAATAAGCCAGACAGAAAAGGACAAACATTGTATGATCTCACTTATATGAGGCACCTAGAATAGGTAAATTCATAGAGATAGAAAGTAGAATAAAAGTGACCAGGAGTTTGAAGGAGAAAGAAATAGGAGGCTATTGTTTAATGGGTGTAGAGTTTCAGTTTGGGATGATGAAAAAGATCTAGAAATGGATATTGGTGGGATTGGTTGCACAACATCATGAATGTACTTAATGTCCCTGAATTGTACACTTAAAAAAAAGTTAAAATGCTAAATTTTATGCTATATGTTTGGGGGTTTTTTTGCTGTTTTTTAATTTTAATTTTTATTTTTTCCACAGTGAAGGGGAAGGAAGGGAAGGAGAGAGAGAGAAAGAGTACAAGACTACCTTATAGGTTGCTGTGAGGATACAATGAGAAGGTGTCTGCAAAACGGCTAGCTAAGAGAATGCATTTTATACATATGTCAAATTTTATTATTAAATTTAAAAAGCCAGAATTTAGTCCGTACAGGTAGTGAATTTATCTTTTATTTATTTTTTATTTCTATAGGTTTTGAGAGAACAGGTGGTGTTCGATTATATGGATAAGTTCTTTAGTGGTGATTTCTGAGATTTTAGTACACCTATCACCCGAGCAGTGTAAACTATACCCAATGTGTAGTCTTTTATCCCTCACCCCCCCCACCCTTTGCCCCAAGTCCCCAAAGTCCATTGTATCATTATTATGCCTTTGCATCCTCATAGCTTAAGTTCCCATTTATAAGTGAGAACATATGAAAGTTTGTTTTTCCCTCCCTGAGTTACTTTATTTAGAATAATATTCTTCAACTCCATCCAGGTTGCCGCAAATGCCATTATTTCATTTCTTTTTATGGCTGAGTAGTATTTCATGGTAGGTATCTCACATTTTCTTTATCTACTCATTGATTGATGGGTTGGTTTCATATTTTTGCAATTGTGAATTGTGCTGCTATAATCGTGTGTGTGCAAATGTCTTTTGTGTAATGACTTCTTTTCCTCTGGGTAGATGTCCAACAGTGGGATTGCTGGATCAAATGGTAGATATACTTCTAGTTCTTTAAGGAAACTCCATACTGTTTTCCATAGTGGTTGCACTAGTTTACCTTCCCACCAGCAGTGTAAAAGTGTTCCCCTTTCGCCGCATCTACGCCAACATCTATTATTTTTTGATTTTTTAAAATTGTGGCCATTCTTGCAGGAGTAAGGTGACATTGCATTGTGGTTTTGATTTGCATTTTCCTGATTATTATTGATGTGGAGCATTTTTTCTACATTTGCTGGCCTTTTGTATATTTTCTTTTGAGAATTGTCTATTCATATCCTTAGCCCACTTTTTGATAGGATTATTTGTTTTTGTCTTGCTGATTTGTTAGTGTTCCTTGTGGATTCTGGATATTAGACCTTTGTTGGATGCATAGTTTGAGAACATTTTCTCCCACTCTGTGGATTGTTTGTTTACTCTGCTGATTATTTCTTTTGCTGTGCAGTTTTTTTAGTTTAATTAAGTCCCATCTATTTATCTTTGTTTTCATTGCATTTGCTTTTGGATTCTTGGTCATGAAGTCTTTGCCTAAGCCAATGTCTAGAAGGGTTTTTCCAAGCTTATCTTCTAGAATTATTATGGTTTCAGGTCTTAGATTTAAGTCTTTGATCCATGCTGAGTTGATTTTTGTATAAGGTGAGAGATGAGAATCCAGTTTCATTCTTCTACGTGTGACTTGCCAATTATCCCAGCACCATTTGTTGAATAGGATGTCATTTCCCCACTTTATGTTTTTTTCTTTGTCAAAGATCAGTTGGCTATAATTATTTGGCTTTATTTCTGGGTTCTCTGTTCTGTTCCATTGGTCTATGTGCCTATTTTTATACCAGTACCATGCTGTTTTTGTGACTATAGTGTTATAGCACAGTTCAAAGTAGGGTAATGTGATGCCTCCAGATTTGTTCTTTTTGCTTAGTCTTGCTTTGGCTATGCAGATTCTTTTTGGTTCCACATGAATTTTATAATGTTTTTTTCTAGTTCTGTGAAGAATGATGGTGGTATTTTGATGGGAATTGCATTGAATTTGTAGATTGCTTTTAGCAGTATGTTCATTTTCACAATATTGATTCTACCCATCCAGGAGCATGGGGTGTGTTTCCATATATTTGTGTCATCTATGATTTCTTTCAGCAGTGTTTTGTAGTTTTCCTTGTAGAGGTCTTTTGCCTCCTCGGTTAGGTATATTCCCTAAGCGTATTTTTTTTTTTTTTTTTTTTTTGCAGCTATTATAAAAGGGGTTGAGCTCTTGGATTTTATTCTCAGCTTGGTCACTATTGGTGTATAGCAGTGGTACTGATTTGTGTACATTGATTTTGTATCCTGAAACTTTGCCAAATCCATTTATCAGTTCCAGGAGCTTTTTGGAGGAGTCTTTAGGGTTTTCTAGGTACATGATCATATAATCACAGTTTGACTACTCTTTACCAGTTTGGCTGCCCTTTATCTCTTTCTCTTGTCTAATTGTTCTGGCTAGGATTTCCAGGTAGTGCATTTATTATTCAATCTGATATTTATCGTATCAAAGGTGAAGGTAGAAGTTTGTGGTAAGGAAAAGGTGAATAAAGGTTGGGGGAAAAACACCATCCACCAAGAACCAGAGGGATTCATTTGAAGAAACTAAGCTAGTGTCTCACACTTCCTTATGCTCTTATCTCCAATGTGCTCCCTTAGGCATAGGGAAGCCTCAGTTTTCTCATCAGTAAAATGGACAGAAGAGCCATGTTTTCAAAGAAAGCACCAAGCTCTGGAATTTTTTCATTCAATTGTTTTGAAGACAATGGAGAGAATAAATGGAGCAGTAGCAGGAGCCGGCTATTTATTGAGTCCGCGGAATATGAAAACTGCACTTATTTTCTAATCTTCCATTGAGATAAGAAGAGATCTGGGTGGTACCAGAAATTGACTGTGTCAGAAACTTCCTGTGCCCCATTTCAAGCCTGTTTGGGCCTACCGCTTCCTTCAGCTGCAACTCCGATCAGCTCTCAGCAGGTGTCTACTAGCTTAGTTCAGCTGCAACCAGTCTGCAATATATCCAAGGCTTTTCAGTTCCCTCACATCCTTCCCTGGAACTCCCATGGTGCCATAACATGTGATGCCATAGGCACTCACTTGGCCTTCACATATGAACATCTGGGAAGTGGAGAAGCACTCATATGTGCAGGTCTGCCTTTAACCCCTGGGCAATGGGACTGATGGATCAATGCCTTCCTCTTTCATTCCCCAGGAAGACCTGAGACTTATTTCATAACACTCCTCAGAAGCTCCCAGAGGCATCTCATCAGTGATCATTAGTAGTTGTGATCTACTGGGGATGTGTAAAATTTTATGTAATTTTTATCTACGTTTTGGTTGGAAATTGCCACATTTATTTTGATCTCAGTGACCAAATCACTCACATATACCAAGATGCTCTACTTAACCCAGCATTGTTAGAGGACCCCTATCTGTCTTGGATACTTGAAAGTTGACATGGATCTTCTTTCTGCATATTTCTTATCAGTGTATTTCTGATCTAACATCATGAAGTCTCACCCAGGCTGGGTATTTAAGACTCGTGTTCACTCTAGTCTACCGTCATGGAGTTCTCCCTTCAGGTATATGTGGAATAGGAGGTCATTAGGGGAGAGTGTGTGCATCAAAGGTGGGAGGATTCATTCTCAGCGGGGCCCCCTTCTCTCTGACCCCCAAGGCTGAATTAGAGGTCTCTCGCCCTCCCTCCTATCTGCCCCTATGATTGTGGTCAAATATACACAACATTAAATTTATCATATTGACCATTTTTAGTGCACAGTTCAGTAGTAAGTTCTAATTGTTGTCCAATCTCCAGAACTTTTCTCATCTTGCAAAACTAAAACTCTATAGAGTGAGCTCTTCATATCCATGGGCTCCACGTCTCCAGAATCAACCAATCATAAATCAAAGACACTAGAAAATATTTTTTTTAAAATACAACAATAAAAATAATACCAACAAAAAACCAATAGCATGTAACAACTTCCTACAAAGCATCTACATTCTATTAGGTATTCTAAGTAATCTAGAGATTATTTAAATTATACAGGAGGATGAGTTATATGCAAATATTGTATCATTTTATATAAAGGACTTGCTTATCCTTAAATTATGGTAGCCACTGAGGGTGTTGGAACCAATCCCCCATGGTTACCAAAGAACAACTGTACCTATTAAACAACAACTCCTCATTCCCCTCTACCCTGACCACCTGTCAACTACCATTCTACTGTCTCTATAAATTTGACTACCCTAGGAACTTCATATGTACGTAATCATGCAGTATTCGTCCTTTTGTGACTGGCTCATTTCTCTTAGCATAATGTTTTCAAGGTTTTCCATATGTCAGAATTCCCTTCCTTTTTTTTTTGAGATGGAGTCTTGCGCTATCGCCCAGGCTGAAGTTCAGTGGTGCAATCTCAGCTCAGCGCAAGCTCCGCCTCCCGGGTTCATGTCATTCTCCTGCCTCAGCCTCCCAAGTAGCTGGGACTACAGGTGCCCGCCACCATGCCTGGCTAATTTTTTGTCTTTTTTTTTAAATTTTTTTTATTTAGTAGAGATGGGGTTTCACCATGTCATCCAGGATGGTCTCGATCTCCTGACCTCGTGATCCGCCCGCCTAGGCCTCCCAAAGTGCTGGGATTACAGGTGTGAGCCACCGTGCCTGACCCAGAATTCTCTTCTTTTTTAAGGTTGATAATATTCCACTGTATGTATAGACCACATTTCTTTTACCCATTCATCCATTGAGGGACATTTAGGTTGCTCTCACTTCTTGGCTATCATGAATAATGGGGCAATGAATATGGGTAAGCAAATATCTCTTCATGTCCCTGCTTTCAATTCTTTGGGGTATATACCCAGAAGTGGTATTGCTGCACCATATGCTAATTCTATTTTTAATTTTTGAGGAAGCACCACACTGTTTTTTGAATTGCTTGCACCATTTTATATTTCTACTCACAGTGCACAAGCATTCTAATAGTTCTCTACATCCTTACCAACACTTGTTATTTTTTGGATTTTTGATAGTAGACATCCTAATGGCTATAAGACCCTTATGTTTTTGTTCTGTCAATGATAAATGCCTTGAAAGCTGGAACTAGCCTAGGGCCTGCCACCAGTTATATGCTCAGTACAGGATCATTAAATGAATGAAAAAGACAACCAGGTATGGCCTGACTCTGACTGCGGGCAAGTCAGTTTCCCATTCCCAATATCAGCATCTTCATTCATCAGGTGAAGGAATATATCAGGTCATCCCTGATGACTCTGCCTGACCTCAGAAGGTCAGTATTTCTAAGACATAGAGCAGAAGGCAGACTTTGACCACTTCATTCTTTTTGCCAAGGCTCAATCTCTCTCAGGAGAAGACACTGCAGGAAACAAAATAATCTTTGCACCATGTTGCTTTCTAGTTCACAAAACCCTGCCACAAAATTTTCCCAGAGAGCACTCACCATATGCACAAGTGACCAAATCTCTACTTTGGTGAGATGATGTCCTTGCACCGGTAGGACTTTTTTTTTTTTTTTTTTTTTGAGGCATGTCCTGAAGCTATATGCTTAAGATTTAAATAATCTTAGGCATTTATTTAAATAAATAATTTAAATTATTATTATTTAAATAATTTTCTTAAGCATATATCTTCACAGATTTTCACATGTGAATACATTGATATAACCATGGCACAGATCAACACACAATATTTCTAGCACCCTCAGAGATTCCCTCATGCATTTTCCTAGGCAGAAATCATCCTACATCTATCCGTAAGGAACCACTATTCTTATTACTACCATAATCAGTTTTACATGTTCTTTCATAAAAGTGGAGTCATACAGTCTTCATCCTGTTGAGTCTTGATTTTTTTGCTTAATATAATTTCTGAGTGATCTATTCATTTTATTGTATGTAGCAACAGTTTATTCTTTTTAAGTATGGAGTGTCTTAGTCCACCCAGGTTGCTATAACAAAATGTTACAGCAATTTGTAAACTGGATAGCTTATAATGTAAACTGGATGGCTTATAAATAACAGAAATTTATTTCTCACAGTTCTGGAGGCTGGGGAGTACAAAATCAGTGTCAAAGATTTAGAGTTGGGTGAGGACCTGCTTTCTTGTTCATGGATGGTGCCTTTTTGCTGTGTTCTCATATGGCGGAAGGTGTGAAGGAGACCTCTGGGGCATCTTTTATAAGGACACTAATCCCATTCATGGGGGCTCTGCCCTCATGACCTAATCTCCTCCCAAAGGTCCTACCTCCTAACACCATTACATTGGTAATTAGATCTTAACATATATATTTTGGGAAGACACAAATATTTACACCATAGCATGTACTATTCTATTATATGAATATACCATAATTTAATTATTCATTCTTCTATTGTTGGCATTTGGGTTGTTTCCACTTTGAGACTACTATGAATAAAACCATGAACACTCTTGTGCATGTCTTTTTGTAGACATATGAAGCATATTATCTTGGGTTTAGATCTTGGAGTAGCTTGCTGAGGCACAGGGTAAGCTTGTGTTTAATTTAGTAGATACTGCCAAACAGTTTTCCAAAGCAGTTGTACGAATTTAAACTCCCTGTTGAGACTTTAAAGATTATATACTTGAACATACAGATATATATATACATAGATATAGATATAGATATATAGATATGTAGCTATAAATACAGATGTAGATTCTCCTCCTTTTCCTAAAATGAGAACTTGAAACTCAACAAAATTTGTATCTAAGATGTTGGTCACAACATTTATATCTATAGATGTGAAAATTTTGAAATGCCAAACAATTTAAAAATTATTAAATAAGTTATTCTCCATCCAGAAAATATGACTGTATCATTAGTAACATTCACTAACATAAGGTTTTTAAAATATGGGGGAAATGTTTTTGATGTAGAAATTAACGGAAAATAATTTTTTAGAATGCAACGTTGCCTATTCATTGATGTTTGTTTGCCTAGAAAACAGGCCCAAGAAACGTGCATCAGAACATTAACAGGCTATCTTTTGGGGGTTGGATTATGGGTGATAGGCATTTCTTTCCTATCATTTCCAAAATTAGAATATTTTGTTTTCATAATCAGATAAAAGTAAAAATGTATGCAAAAAGGCAAAGCTCTCTTCTTGGAGTCTGGAGAGCTACTTTGATAATTCTCTGTATAAAAAATAACAGCAAAACGACTGTGTTTCCCCGCTCTTCTACTTCTTCCTAACTCTGCTTGTCAGCATGAGTTGGATTGGGAAACTAGAAGGAAATATGCCAAAACATTCGATGAGGCTCTTTGCAATTTTCTGTACTTTCCAAATGTTCTCTAGTAAGCAAGTATTCATTTCATGATTGGAAAATAAAGAATATGTAAAAAAGAGTTTTTTTTTTTTAAAGTAGGATTGAAAAAGTGATTTTTCCCCCCTCCATCAGAACTGAGAGGGCTTTGTCTTCCCTGTGGGATCAGACCATAGAGTAGCTATTTTTATCCATCGGCATCACCACAACCAGCTAAACCTAGCCACATTTTGTGTACGTTCGATGTGTTATGGACTATTTTTCAGAAGTCTAGATGACTGGAGAAACCCCAAAGGCGCTTGTCTGGAAGATGTTTGCACTTAATTCCTAAGGTAAATTTAATGCACATGTATTAACCATCTCTCTCCAGTCCTCTCCCTTTGAAGTGGGCTTGCCACTGAGCTCAACTTCAAGGTTTCCCGTGATGCTTCCTTGGTCTCCCTAATTCACTTAACGCGGGTGGTTGGTGGTAGAAATGCAGACAGCGTTTGGAGGGTGCAACTAGATGTACTCATTCAGCAGATTCCAGGGAAGAAGCCATGCTGTCCCAGGCTCTAGGGATGCGTGGAGCACTGAGGGAGGGTTTCTTCTGAGGAAGAGCTCCCAGTTGACCAGGGGAGACAGAGGAATAAATAAATAAATGAAACAGGACCGCCTTAATTTTAGAGCTAGCAGAGTGCTGTGAGATTACAGCTAGAGACTGAACAACTCAGGAAACCCCCCTGTAGCTACTCGAACAAATGTGGAAGTGTCTGGCAGCCCAGCCTTCTCTTTTTCTCCCACAACCATCTGTCCTTGAATGTCACATCACCTTATATAACGTCGTTCACTGCTAAAGCTCAAACCAGCCATCTTGTTTATTTGTTACTTACACTGTGATGGCAGCCCCAGGAATTAGGACACCTTGTTTCTCCCAGTCACTGTTATGTCTCCCATGAGAACTGAGGTTAGCGCTGGACAGTGACACTTCCAGAATTCCAGCCCAGGAGCTGTTTAGAGATAGCAACCTGAGCGGAATGAGAGTAGGACTGAAGCTCCATTTTCATAGCAAATCCTGTGTTGCTTATTTTGACACTCGCAAGTTTATTTGGCATGGCGTTGGTAGGAAGAGTGTCAGAAATTAGGGAAAAGCAGCTCAAAACACTCCTAGCCACCCCTTGAGACACCTCTGTCCCGTAGCCCCTTAGAAGTTCAGAGAGGCCCATTTTCACTTATTTTAAACTTCTAATGTAATTTTAAGATGAAGCAATGCCAGGAAGAGATTACAAAAATCATGCTGTTTTAAATATTTGCACATAACAAATTAACATCTTGAAACAGAGCACAATGTTATCTTTTTAGTCACAGGATAATTCCAATATTTAAAAAAAAATTGAACTACAGTGCACCTTGGACAGTATGTTCCAGTAACGAGACACAAATTTAAAATTGTAAAATAAATGATTTGTCTTAATTTCCTCTCTCTCTCTGTTTCTCTCTTCCCATGTGACATGCTTTGTCTTCTGCCCTTCTACCCTTGGACATCAGACTCCAGATTCTTCAGCCTTTGGACTCTGGGACTTGCACTAGCAGCCTCCTGGGGGCTCTCAGGCCTTCAGCCTCAGACTGGATGCTGCACTGCTGGCTTCCCTGGTTTGGAGGCTTTGGGACTTGGATTGAGCCATAATACCCATTTTTCTCATTCTTCACCTTGCACACACCCTATCAAGGGACCTTTGTAATTGTGTGAGCCAATGATATAAATATTTATATAAACATATATCCTCTTTGGTTCCGTCCCTCTGGAGAACCTTGACTAATACAGATTTTGGTACTGAAAATAGGGTCTATCTATTCATGTGAAGCCCAGCCAAGCAATCCCCATGTCCCATCCGCACCTCACCATTCTCTGTATAAACTCTTTCTGGCACATAGTAAGTGCTTACCAAGTGGCTTATCCATAAATACTGACCAAATCCACAAACAAAGGAATGAATGAATAAAGTTGGAAAAGAAGGGCACAAGAGTTGAGGCTTTGTGGTGGGAAGATAAACAGCCTTCTAAGCCCAGTAGACAGGTGTGCCTACAGATGGGATTGACAAGTAGAACCATGTGTTCTGGGAACTGCAAACAAGACAGAGCTGCAAATGCTGCTGGGGACATAGTGCAATCTTCAGTGTGAGAGGTGGCAAGGAGCCAGATCCCACACAGCTTTGAGAAGAGCTTGGAGATGATGGGGAGGCACTGAAGGCCTTTAAGCAAGAAAGGAGTTGTGACTTGACTTGCCTTTAAAGATCACTTTGGCCCTGGTGTAGATCAGGAGACATGAACCTTGGTCTGTGGGACAAGTCTGGCCCTCTACCAGGTTTTGTGAATAAAAATCTTGTGGGAACAGAGCCACACTCATACATTTGTGTATTGTCTGTGGCTGCTTTTGCACCACAACAGCAGAGTTAACTAGTTGTGATGGAGTCCATCAGCAGGCAAAGCTGGTAATATTCACCACCTGGCCCTTTAGAGAAAAACTTTGTTGACTGCTGGTCTACAGGAAAAGGGAGAAGAATTCAGAGACAAGGAGATCAGTTACAGCTTGCCAGTAGCCAGTATAGAGAGAATGGAGAGGAGGCGGAGACAGGAGAGATGCTAAGAGGTAGAATCATCAAGACTTAGGTCTTAGTGGGAGATAGGGGAAGGATGTTCAGGATGACTCTCTGTTTCTCTCTTGCATGACCGGGTACACATTGTATCATTGATTAAAATAAGAAAGAAAACCAGGTTTAGGGATGGGGAAAGAAGAATTTGTCTTTCAACATGTTGACTTTGAGGCTCCTTAAGGATGTTCAGCTGGAGATGTCCTCCAGGCAATAGAATAACCAACGCTGGAGCATCTTGGAGACACAACTCTTAAGTCCTCAGTGTGTCAGAGGGGGTGATTAAAGAGGCAGGAGAAAGGATATGCAAAGAGAAGAGCTGTGGACTGAGGATAGGGTTCTGGGAACTTTCCAGAGCTCAACTAGGGGCAGACAGAAGCCTGAGGAGCCCAGGGCTCTAGGGAAGGCTGTTTCCTACACAGGAGCTCAGAACCCTGTGTCCTACTTCCTCTCCCACCAAGACCGAGCATGGCTGGCAGCTGAGGGGAACCCCCTCTCTGCCTCCACTCTGGGAGCTGTGGGGAGTTGTAGGGAGCTCCCATTTGCCTTTCTGCTCTAGGGAACCCACCATTCCCACCTAATAATTGCCCCATTCTGAGGGATCCACAGGATCTTATCATTTTCCATATAACCACCTGAGCATTGCTGCCAGGTCACATCCAAGTGATGCCAAATGCCAGAATGAAAAATGGACTTGCTTAGTAGCCCGCAATGCCAGATCAACTTTCTCTCTTTTTATATTAAATATTATCAGCAAAATATTATCAGTGGGCTTTGCTCTATCAATGCCCAGCTAAGGAACAGTCTGCACTTTTTTTTTCAGGAACATTTCAGCTGGCTTTTCTCCCCGAGATCATCACCTTAGCTCTGGGCTTAGAAGAATCATATATATGAGACATATATATATATACACATATGAGCTATATATTGTATGCACATATATATGATATATACCGTATGATATATAATATATATGACATATACAGACACACTTTTTTTTTTTTTTTTTGGCTCAACTGACAAACTGATGACCAAAAGAAGGAGGAGCTTCCAAGAAGCTCAACAAGCTTATGGCAAAGCTGAAAATATCTCGTGTCTTTCCACTCTAAACTTGATGCTCACTTTCCCCCTAACTCCTCATCCGTGTTCCACCAAAGGACTCCACCACCCCAATGTGGCTTTTGAAGGCTATTTTTCTCTTCTTTGCCTGTGTTGCATTCAGGCCCTCCCTCCCCCAGAATGATGTCACGTACACACACAGGCAGGCATAGCATTAAGGTTTCAAGGGGTGGAAAGCTTATTCTCCACACCTCTGAATTTCCTTGAGCATTTTGGCAGCCTGCCTCTCCCTGAGTCCTCCCTTCGGAGGTATAGTAAGCTCTCTGGCTAGAGGAACAGCTGTCATTCGATCGTTCCCTCTGGGTACCTTCATCAGAAACCCTGACCCTGGGGGTTTGCTTGACTTCTCACCTCCAACCCCACACAAGATGAGGCAGTGATGATAGCTTAGTGGGTCTGCTCTGCAAACTTGAACTTTCTCACCATTTAGCTGCTCTGAGGTCAGATGCGTTTGACTCTAAACACCATGTATTTCAATAAGGTTTTATGATATTGAAAGTCATATTTTGATATCCATCTTACTTACTCCTTTGTCTACCTTTCAATTTGTTCCAACCATAGGTGGAAATCAGGGAGGGTATCCACTTTTCAGGAAAAAAAAAAAAAAATCAAAACAGGGAAGCAGAGATATTCAATACAAAAACTGTGTGTCCGTGTAAGGTGTGGAGAGAAGGGAGGTTGGCTCTGACATTTCATCTTCATGGTAATTTATGTGACTTTCGCATGCTTTGTCCCTCTGAGAAAGAGGAAGTCCAAAGCTGAGGCTCTTCTATTTTGTTTGGGAATGAGTCACAATCTGGCCCTGGACTACCTATCTAGCCTCATTCACCATGGCTGGCTGTTCTGAAACCAGACTCATTTTTTTCCCTAAACGTGATCCCATCCTTCCAGCCACCAGGCCTTGGCTCACACGGGGCTTCCCACATCTCCACGCTCAGTCTCAGTATGAGACTCGGTGCAGCAGGGCTTGACCCCGGTCTGCAGGAGACATACAGAAGAATGTGCCATCTCAAGACACAAGCTCTCTGATCCTAGTTTCCTGGGACTGCCAGGACAAAGTGCCACAAACTGGATGGCTTACAACAGAAATGTACTTTCACATAATTCTGGAGGACAGAAGTCTGAAATCGAGGTGTCTGCTGAACATGCTCCCTCTGAGAGGTAGAATCCTTCTTTGCCCTTTTTGAGTCTCTGGTGGTGGCTGGTAATCCTTAGTGTTCCTTGTGCAGCAGCATCGCTCCCATCTCTGCCTCCGTCATGTTGTGGTGCTCTTCCTTTGTAGGTCTGTGTGTCTCTGTCTTCATGTGGCATTCTCCTTTTGTTATAAAGACACCAGTCACATTGGATTAAGGACCCACCCTAATGACCTCATCACAACTTGATTACATCTGCAAAGATCCTATTTCCAAGTACAATAGTCCCCTCTTATACATGGGGGATACATTCCAAGACCCCCAGTGGATGCTGAAACCATGGACTGTACCAAATCTGATTGCGGTCAATTGGAACATCTTTCTGTTTATGTCTTCTACCCACAAATGCAATGCCTTTGTCATCTTAACTAAACACTTATCACATACTGTGGCCATAACTTCTGCAGTTTGAGGTATGACAGTAAAACCAGTGTGAATTTCTTTTTCCTTCCTCATGATTTCACTAATGGATTTGTTCTTACCATAGATCTTAGTGATCTCAGTAGGCAATTTTTTTCTTTCCTTAATAAGTCAAGAACTTTCACTTTTTGGCTTCTCTTTGGCATATCCAAATTGCCAGCCTCATTACTCTTCCCCACTGGGGACATTATTAAGTAAATTAAGGGTTACTTGAACACAAGCACTGCAATACCATGACAGTCAATCTGATTTCCAACATGGCTAATAAGTGACTCATGGGCAGGTAGCTTAGGCAGTGTGTATATGCTGAATAAAAAGACAATTCATGTCCCAGGTGGGACAGAGCAGGATGGTGCAAAATTTCATCAAGCTACTCAGAATGATAAACGATTTAAAACTTAGGAATTCTTTATTTCTGGATTTTCTGTTTCATATTTTTAGATCATTGTTGCCTGAAAGTAAAGGAAACCACAGAAATCAAAATCATGGAAAGGGAAATCTCAGATAATAGGGAACCCATGTAGGGTCATATTCATGTATACCAAGAGTTGGGACTTCTGCATATCCTTTCGGAAGATAGAATTCAACTCCTAACAGCTCTCATTCACTTTTCAAGGCTCAGACTCCTAACAGTGGGAAATGCTCCCTGAGGCTGCAACCAGGTAGGACCTTTCCTTCATCTGCTGTCCCAGGAATTGGTCTCCATCTTTTGATATTTGTACCGTGTTCCCTCATAGATGTGGTAATTTGAAAGACGTGACAGAGAAATCATGTGTGCAAGGAGAAGAAAATATTACTTCGTGCCCATAGATACTCTTTTGCGCTTTGCATAGTCTCTCACAGATTACGGTTTCTGTAATCATTCTTCGGCCTGACCTGAAACTGTGGAGGGATCTGGCCCTAGGAAGCCTCTGGAAGAATTCAGGATTGAATGATTGAATGAAAGCACTGGCACAAACTCACCACAGCTGGCCAGGAAAGCCCTGACCAACGGGTGTCCCCAGGTCCCTCTGTGGTGTGTGCTTCAGCCTGCTGCCAGCTGAGGAGTGTCCCCCCGACTGATTTCTCCGGATAGAGCTGAATCCAGAAAGCGAGCTGTTCAAGAGAAGCATGTGGCTTGGCTGAGTCAGGCCCACTTACTTTCCCCACTCTGATATTTATGGCTCCCTGCAGCAGCCTAGTTGGCAGGCCTGGACTGCTTCTCCACCTACATTCCTAAGCCACACTGCTTGGCCAAGATGCATACCTGCAACCTGGCCTCCAGTGTTGGACAGTGTTTGTGGGAGTCTTGCTGCTCCTTGGGAGATCAGCACCTGGTGGCTGGGAGTGAATTTTGGATACCCACAAAGCCTCCAAGTTGCAGCCATTATTTTAGCCCAGGCCACAGGGCAGGAGGACTTTATCATATAGAATGCATCAGAATGAATACACCGGTGTTCCAGATCCCAGCTCTGTCCTTTAGGGAAGGCTGTGGCCTCAGACAGGTCATGTGCCTCTCTAACCCACTGTGATTGATCTCATGTTGAAAATGGAACATCACACTTCGGGGACTGTTGTGGGGTGGGGGGAGGGGGGAGGGATAGCATTGGGAGATATACCTAATGCTAGATGACGAGTTGGTGGGTGCAGTGCACCAGCATGGCACATGTATACATATGTAACTTACCTGTACATTGTGCACATGTACCATAAAACCTAAAGTATAATAATAATAATAATAATAAAAGAAAAAAAAAAAAAAAGAAAATGGGTTCATTGGCAATTTCCTTGCAGCATTACTGGAAGGCAGCTTGGTGGTAAAGGACAAGTGTTCTAGAATCAAGCAGCCTAAATTCAAACTCAGGCCACAGACTTGGAGCAAATCACTTAATTCATCCAGCTTTAGTCACCTCAGCTGGAAAACTGTATTTGTTTCTTACAGCCATGCTAACAAATTGTCATAAGTTTGGTGGCTTAAAATATGCAGACTTATTTGCTTACAGTTATGGAGGCCAGAAGCCCGAAGTCAGCTTTACTAGGCTGAAACAAAGGCATTGGCAGGTCTGTGCTCTCTCCAGAGGCTCTAGGGAGACTCCATTTACTGGTCTTTTTCAGCTTCTAGAGCTGCATTCCTTGAATTATGGCCATTCCATCCATCTTCAAAGCCAGGAGTGTAGCATAGCATGTTCAGATCTCTCTCTGCTTCCATCATCAGAGCATCTTCAGCCTTCTGTGTCAAATCTCCCTCTGCCTCCCTCTTTTTTTTTTTTGAGATGGAGTTTCGCTCTTGTTGCCCAGGCTGGAGTGCAACGGCACAATCTCAGCTGATTGCAACCTCTGCCTCCCAGGTTCAAGTGATTCTCCTGCCTCAGCCTCCCAAGTAACTGGGATTGCAGGCATGCACCACCACACCCAGCTAATTTTTTTGTATTTAGTAGAGATGGGGTTTTACCATGTTGGTCAGGCTGGTCTCAAACTCCTGACCTCAGGTGATCCACCTGCCTTGGCCTCCCAAAGTGCTGGGATTACAGCTGTGCGCCACCGTGCCTGGCTTCTGCCTCCCTCTTCTAAGGACACCTGTGATTTCAGTTACGGCTCACCAGGATAATCTCCCCATCTCCAAATCCTTCACTTAATCACATCTGTGAAGTCTCTTTTGCCACCTACGGTGACATTTACAGATTCCAGGAATTAGAACCTGGCTGTCTTTGAGGACCATTATTAGGTCTATAACAACAACGTTAAAAATATGTATCAACCAATATAGCATGACACAGATCCCTCAGCATGGTCCTCTGCTTTCCTGCCTCATGAGATGGGCAGAGACCACTTAGGGAGCTCACATTAGCAGTATTTACTAACCAGGTTTGAACTATTTCAATATTTTAACACCCAGGCATACCAGCTAAATATGAACACTGCTATTAGGAAGTGCCTCAGAGAGCAATTATCATGATTAGATGCCACAATCCACGTCAAGAATACTAAGCACAATGCCTGGCATACAGTAAATGCTTAAGAAATGCTAGCTATTAACATGGTTATTAATAGTGAGTTGGTGCCTCCCAGGGGCCTGAACTCTGTTCTGAGTGGATTCATTTCACTGAAAGATGACAGCTCCCCTGCCTCCAGCTGCATCTCCACTGTCTCTTCAGGCAGCATAGATATTCCCACATGCCTGGGCCTTTCCCTCCTGGGTACCAGTCCTACTCATTCTTCTCTATTTCCTCCACCTTCTCCCTGGATATGCTCTCACTCTCAGCTCCCCCAGATTCAGGACACAATCTATCTTCTGCAGTTGGGATTCTAATCAGAAATTGGGTCAACACACCCATTCACCAGCCCCCAGTTTGCCCAAAGAATAAATTATGCTTCCCACTTCCTCATCTACGTAAGATGTGCTGTGGCCAAGAATGCACTGGATGCTTCCAGCAGCCTGGGAGGTGGCCAAGTATCCTGAGCCTGGAGTGTGTGCACTGGAGCCAGGCTTTGACAGCTGCAAGAAGTCCCCTGCTGGAATATCCATTACTCTGAGCTGACTGGCCAAGCCTGGATGAGGGCACCAGGCCATACCCATTCCTGTGAGCTGACTATAAAGTTAGTACTCTAAAGCTACAGTCTTCTCTTGAAGCCAAGTAGATGAGGGCCTATTGGAATCCTCTGTACAAGGAGGAAGGTTCCAGGCCACCCTCAGTACCGACGGCTAGTTAATCTTTGAAGTTTGGCTCTCCAATCACCCTCCTCAATTGTATTTTTCCACCTTTAATTTAAGAGTGTCAGTCCTGGGTCAGAAACATAGCCAGGCTGTAGAAATCCAAACTCAATGATAATAGCTATTGCTTATTAAGTGCTTATTCTGTGCTAGACAAGGGGCTTACATCAACCTTCCAGTTGTAATAAGATGCAGAAAATGATGCTTAACATAGGTTAAGTGAATTGTAAATGGTGCTGCCAAGTCTTCAACTCAGGATGTCAAAGTCTTACTATTGTTGTTTTTTCCCCCATGATACCATACTTCCTGTGAATGAAAAGCAATCCTGGCTCTCAGAAGGTTCAATCCAGTGGGAACATGCTCCATAATTAAATAACTGCAACCTCCTATATGCTAAGCAAGATGGTAGGAGCAAAAAGAAAAAAAACAACCTCTCTCCTATGCCAATGAAGTCCTTGGAGACTACCTGATTCAACCCCTCGCTGTGCAGATGGGGAAACTGAGTCAAAGGCCTCACAGTGAATATGTAGAAGAGAGCTAGGACCAGAGCCCAGCCTCCTGCTGCCAGGGCCACACTACCCTCCCCAGTGGCCCTTCCTGCTACCTGGACCCCCAAGGAAGGAAGGAGTTGGGATTAGGATTGTTAGATTCAGCAAAAACCAAAACAGATGTCCAGCTCAATTTGGATTTCAAGTAAACAACAAATAAAGGATGTTTTTTATACTTATGTGTGTGTGTGTGTGTGTGTGTATACACGTATATACACATATATACGTGTATATACATATATATACACACACATAAGCTAATATCATAAGCAGTAACTATCACCATTTACAAGTGTGTCCCAAATATACTTGTAATGTCTCATATACGTATATATATATCCCCAGAAATATTTGGGACATACTTATACCAACAAAATATTTATTGTATATATGACTATTTTCTTCATTTGACAATTCTGGTTGGGCTGGATCCCAGGCATTCAGGGCTCTAGGAAGGGGGTTAAGCTAAGCAGGCCTGGGTTGTGGGGGAGTAGCATCCACTCTTTGGTTGACTTATGGCTGATTAGGTGAAATTCAGAGAAATGGTCTATAAAGCCAATGCAAGAGGAAGACAAGAGAGAGACTCCTGTTATGTACAACAGGAATCTGCAGACTCCAGCCAGCCAAAAGGGCCATATTCACACAAGAACCATTCCAGGAAGGGAGAGGAGAAGGGGTGTAGGAGTGACTGACAAAGCAGCTACAGGGGCCCAGTGAGGGCAGCACAGAGAAGGCAGAGAGGGACTCTGCCTGGGCGGAAACCTCCTGTAGAAGTGGAGCTTCTCCAAGTAGTGGTGGTCACCAGGAGGATAGGGTAGTGATAGCAGGGGGACATCCTACATGTTTTTATGCCCACCCTAGCCTTCTTCATGTCTGGTAGCTTGGGATAATGAACAAAATGCCTAAGATTTGGCTTCAGAATTTCAAGTCACATTAGCCCATGTCCCAGCTATGTGACCTGGACACATTTACAGAGCATTTCTGAGTTCAATTTTTTCCTTTATAAAATGGGATTCACTGGGCTATTGTTCAAATCAGACAAGAAAATGAGGATATGACTTTATAAAGTGCTTCTATAAATGCTGGCACTTATTGCAGTAAATGCTCAGTGTCTACTGAATGAATGTTGTTTTTGTATTTTCTCTCTCTCCTCATCAAAAACACGTCAGGATCCTAAAACAAATCCCATTTGTGAATCCAGTCCTCTGCTGCTCTATCATTCCCTTGCCATTCCAATTGGAGAAGAGGATAATTGAATGATTTGAAGCTGTGAAGGGGCCAGATTCCCCTGGCTTCGGGTTTCCATTGTCATTTGGGAGAGTTGCTTTGGCTCTCGGAAGCACACTGGGCACTATTAAATAATTTCCTATAGCAGGAGCTTGTATGAGATGGTCCCTTAGTGCATAATAGTTTTGAGGATGAGGTCAAGCCAGTATTATGGGTGTTAAAAAGTAATTATGTGGAGCCGCAGAGGTGGAGGCCTAGACAGTGGGGAGCCAAGATAGGAGGAGGAGGGTAGGAGGAAGGGGGAAAATGGGAGGAATGAGGAGAAGGAGATAGGCTGTCGTAGGATCTGGTTACTCTCTGCTTGCAAGTTCACCTTTGGGAATTAAAGCAAATCATTTGAACTCCCTGAATCATTTTCCTGATATATAAAAAGAATAGACCCTGCTTACAGATGGGTTGAACTGATAATTAGCAGAAAGTGTTGGACATTTTACTATATGTATATAATAATGTCATACGGTACTATAGCATCCTACTTGAATTTCATATGACTCTGGAGTGGGCAGAGGAAAAAACATAGCTGAAAGCCCTAAGATACAAAACTGCAAGGGCTCTAGTGTGGCCAGGATGTATTTTTTCAAGGGGGAGAGTATTGTGAGATTAGGTGGAGTATCACACAGAAAGGTGGCCCTCAACACTGGCTTCACCTAAAAATCACCTGGCAGCGGGGAGTGGGCGGGCTTTGAAATAGTATCAGTGTCCAGGACCCACAGGTAGAGATCAGAGTAGTTGGTCTAAAGTGGGTTCTGGACAAAAGAATTAAAAAAAATTCTGTCCCTTCTAGATTATTATTATTATTATTATTTTTTGAGACAGTCTTGCTTTGTTGCCCAGGCTGGAGTGCAGTAGTGCGATCTCAGCTCACTGCAACTTCCATCTCCCGGGTGCAAGCGATTCTCATGCCTCAGCCTCCCGAGTAGCTGGGACTATAGGCATCTGCCACCATGCCCAGCTTATTTTTCTATTTTTAGTAGAGATGGAGTTTCACCATGTTGCCCAGGTTGGTCTCGAACTCCTGACCTCAAGCGATCCACCTGCCTCGGCCTCCCAAAATGCTGGGATTACAGGCATGCACCACCATGCCTGGTCCCCTCTAGATGATTCCAATGTACAACCACGATTAAGACCCACTGGGCTAAACCTTTTAGAACAGAATAAGTTGTGTCAATTTATTCTAATGGGAGTGTATTGAACATTTTAAAGCAAGAGGTGGAGTGATACCGGATTTGCATCTTTAAGTGTCACTTAGGATGCTGTGTAAAGATCAAAAGTGGGCAGGCAAGTAAGCAAGCTTGCAATAGCCCACGTGAGAGATGTGGAGGGTAGGACTGGGGCTTCAGCAGATGGAGGTGAAGAAAAATGAAAGGAGCCATGATGTATTTGGGAGGTAGATTGGATGGGTAATGGGTTTGTGTGAGAATCCTGCAGACATGATTTTCGAAATTATGGTATTTCTGAGATAATCATCTGGATGGATGGCAGTACCATTTATTGAGGTGGAGAGAATTGCAGAAGGAGCATGTCTGGCATGGTATTGAATCTAAGTTTAAGATGCCTGTGAGACATTCAAGTGGAGCTGTCAAAGGGGCAGTTTGATGTCCAATCCTAGAGCTCCAAAGAGGTCTGGGCTGGAGATGTGAGCTTCAGAGTTGTCAGTAGGTAAATAATCTTTAAAGATTCGCATACGTGAGTGAGATTACTAGTGATTGTAAGAAGAATGAGAAGAGATCTTGGAACTGCATCCCTAGGATCTCCAGTGTTTAAGGTGTAGAAAGACCTAGGGATGCTGACTGGTGGAACTAAGAAGAGGGAGAGGGGACATAGCTGTGGGAATGTGGTACAACCAGAAGCAAAGGACAGGAGTGTTTGAGGAAGGAGGTGTCTAAGGCTGCTGGGATGGCAAGCTGGATGGCAGGCTCCATCCGATACATTCCACTGGATGCTGCAGCCAGGAGAGTTTCAACGACTTTTAAAGGAGCAGTTTTGGAGAAGTGAGGGGCCAAAATCCAGCGTGCAGTAAGTAGGAGAGTGAATAGGTACCCTGTGACTCAGCATGGCCATTCATAGTCTGTGGGAAACCCTTGCCCATGAGCACAAAGGCCTATGTGGAAGTATGTTTATCAAAGCCGTGCTTGTAACCAACTTAAACACCCATCTAGAGTAGAATGGAAAATTAAGCCAGGGCAAGAGAGGCAGCTACAGAGTGCAGTGGTACAGGCAGAGACTCTGGAGCCATATTACCTGATTTGAATCTTACATCTTCTTCTTACTTGCTGTGTGCCCAGGAGCAAGTTACTGGATCTCTCTGTGCTTTAATTTTCTCCTTTATAAAATGGGGGGTAATAATACCTGTATATCTCATAAGGATGTTGTGAGGATTAAAATAAGTTAAAAATATAAAATGAGTTAACATAAGCATAATGGGCAAGGCACAGTGGCTCATGCCTGTAATCCTAGCACTTTGGGATGCTGAGGTGGGCGGATCACTTGAGGTCAGGAGTTCAAGACCAGCCTGGCCAACATGGTGAAACCCTGTTGCTACTCAAAATACAAAAATTAGCCGGGTGTGGTGGCACACGCCTGTAGTCTCAGCTACTCGGGAGGCTAAGGCAGGAGAATTGCTTGAACCCAGGAGGCAGAGATTGCAGTGAGCTGAGATCGTGCCACTGTACTCCAGCCTGGGTGACAGAGTGAGATTCCATCTCAAAAAAAAAAAAAAAATAAATAAATAAATAAAAATAAAAATAAAAAAAGACACATCTAGAATTACTAAATACCATGGCATAAAGCAAAGGGTCTTGAGATAATTTTTTTACCTCCCCATTTTACAGATGAGTGAAAGAAAGTTATATAAGGGGAAAGTGGCTGGTTTAAATCATTGAAAGCTAGGAGGAGCCTTTTCCCCAGGTGCTTTCAGTACCCAGCCCCTTCACCACACCACTCTGCCCCCAGACTGCAGACTCGGGTCTTATGAGTCTTGTTCAATGCTTTGGTAAGGCAAAATGTTAAGGAGGCCACACAAATATGGCAAAAAAGTCTTAGTCTGGAAACATGATTTTTTTTTTTTTTTTTTTTTTGTCCTTTGTAGTTATTTAAGGTTGAGAGCATTTACTTTGGTGGCCCACTTGCGTGCTTGTTGGTTAATAAAGTCATCTGGGTTCAGCCTAAATTAAAGTGAGTTCATCCCCTCCTTCTTCATCCACCTTTTACATTGTAGAGGTCCATTCTACTTCCTGATTCTCTCCCCACCCTCAGAGCCTCAGTTTGCCTATTTTGGAGCCTAGCAGCCTCCTCTCCTTTCTTCCTTTCCCCAGACTCTGCCTTTCAATGCACCCTCCTCCACATGGAGCACAGATAAATCTTTGTAAAACACAAATCTGCCTGTACCTCTTGTCTGCTTACTCCCTTCAGAGGCACTCTATGGTCCTCAGCATGAAGTTCTTAGCTTGGCTGCTAAGACCTTCTGTGACCCTGCTTCTAGCTACCTTTTGGGCTCACACTTCACTTGTTGCTATGATTCTCACCTCCATCACACCTTATGCTCCCACCACACAGAAGGACTCACCATTTCTTCACTAGGCTCTTTCTCACCCCCAGCCCATGTCCACGTTTCTCTCTCTGTTTTTCCCCTCTCTTCACATGTGTAATTCCAGCTCATTTTTCAGTCATGCCTCCCATCTTCAAGGAAGCCTTTCCTGGGACCCTAGCTGGTATACCTCACCCACCCCTCCAGGAGCTGACTGCCCCTGTGAGGCTCCCATAGCAGCACCCTGAGTTTGCATCTATCTTTAGCACTTATCACACTCAATTATCAGGGTCTATTAATATGTCTCTCTTCCTCTAACAGCCTAGGAGATCCTTAAGGCTGAGACCCTTTCTTATTTCTTTTTATGTCTCTAGCAGGTCTGGAATGTGCTATGCACAGACATCACAGACTAGATACACAAATGAACTTTATTACAGAACGAAGAATTTGCTTTGTAACTGGGAAGGGACATGCAAAAGTCATGGCTTCCCGCTTTTCAAAGATTTCTGATTATACCAGTTACGCACTGCATTTATACTTGCTACATATTGTGGAGGTGCTAAGAAATTTGTTTTGCCTATAACTGCATTTTTTTAAAAGCCTGTGTTTATGTTTTCTAAGTAAGATAATTAGAAAGGCTTCACATGGTATAATTCCATAGATACTATGCTGCTCACTAGTTATAAAAATAATCAAATATGTCTCATAAAGATTACTTAATTTCACGAATGAGTTGTACTCAAGTAAATATTTACTTCTAAATGCAATTTTGTTGAAAAACCTTTCAGAACACTTTCATTAAACTTGTATGATGCATAAGCTGTGTAGTTATTAAGTCATTATTCAAAGGATGATCATTTTTAAATAAAAAGAAACACATGTTTTCAATGCATCAAACACTTATTTAGAGCTACTTACATGCCAGACCTTGAGGTGACCACAATTCCTTCGATTTCTGGCAGTAGTCTTTATTTTACACACTCACACAAACACACATACACACTCCACAAGCAAATCCAAAACAGAGCAGTGATCTCTTCCTTCTCTCCATTTTACTGTTCCAACTCTGATCAATTACCACTTAAATAGATCTTTGAAGATTTCAACATTTTCTAATTCGATTTTTGTCATCTTTCAATCCATTTTCTGTATAATAGCCAAGTCAACTTTGTAAAAATTAAACCATATTATGACACTCACTTGCTTAATACCTCCCAGTGACTTCTCGAGATATAATTTGTTATATAAGGTAACTTCGACACCCCCACTAACCCCTGAAGCTCTCTGTTCTCCAGTTGTACTGGGCATTTCTTTCTGCCTTCATCATCCAAGCCGATTCTTACTCCGGCAATTCTGCAATCACTATTCCTCCTCTCTAGAATACTCCTTCCACAGATCTTTGCATGGCTGCCTCCCCATTATTCAGGCCTCTGAGAGTTTCCTTTCCTTCACTCACTGTCTTCATCACATAACCCCATTTCATTTCCTTCAGAACAACCACTTTTCACTGTTTGCAGTTAGCTCATTTCTTTGTTAACTTTTTATTGTTTGACTCCCTCCCTCCACCCCTTTGAATAAATATTTCCATAAGAAGAAGGATCTGGCTTGGCTTGTTCATAGCAGTACCTCCACAGTTTAGAAAGTTCCCTGGTCTATCACAGATGTTCAATAAAATTTCTTGAATGAATAATTTAAGACATAATCCCTGCCTGAAAGATCATTCACTTTTAAAATTAAATTGAAAAGAAGGCAATCTGGGACTAGTGCTGGAATGGGGGTGAAAGAACCATGGAACCTTCATCTCCTCAATGTTCCTTCTCTTCCCTTGATTGTTATGAGGTCCTCTAACAGCCTCCCTGCCTCCAGTCCTGCCTCCTCCAGCTCATTCTCTGCAATACAGTGGGTACTCCATACTATGCTCATGGCCCTTAAGGATAAAATATAAACTCATTAGCACCCGTATAAGGTATCTTAAGTTCTAGTTTCAACTGAGCTCCATAGTTTTCATTTCTCACCCCCTCTTTAAACATGTCCCTCAGTCTTCTGAAAACCCAGCACTAGCAGATGACAGTCACCCTCTGTTGGTCTTCCTTTTGTTATAAACATGCTGTTCTCTCTACTTTCAATTCCATTCTCCATGTCTTAACCTAGATAACCCCAGACCTTTTTCGAGGCTGAGCCCAGATGATTTCACTTCTAGAAAATCTTTGCTGTTTCCTCGCTTCTCCTCCTCTTTTCTTTAAAACTCCTAGTACTTACCTCCATCCCCATTCCAGGACTCAACCTACCTCTTTTTTTTTTTTTTTTTTTTTTTTTTTTTTTTTTTTTGCCTTTTTGTGGCTCAGTTTTAACCACCAGACGGGAAACTACAGGAGGCAATTTGATTTATCTGATTTATCACAGTATCATCCATGTCTAACGCAATATACAATAAATATTTACAGATGAAGTATTTGAATCAATGAATGGGTAAAATAAAATTCTCAAGGGCAAAGAAGGAGAAAGCACTGAGAAGAGAAGGGGCCAACTCGGGGAGGCTTCCAGAAACAAGCAGAGCAGGTCTCTAGTCATTTATAAGTGATTCCAAATTCAACAGCTCTAAAAACCAAAAATCTTTCTTCTCCCATTAGGTGGTAAAGCCTCACTTGGCCTGCTGTGTCTTTACTTATTCCACTTAGTGTGAGTACTCATACGTTTTGCTGTAAAACATTAGTACCCATTATTGCAAGGTTGTCCTTGAGTACATTGAATATATTTTGTAATACACAGTATATGAATTCTGTTCCCTTTCTTAAATCCAAAAAGATTCAGGACTCCAAAGCATGTCTGGCCCCTAGGGTTTCACATAAAGAATGATGGCCCAGGATTTGAACTGTCTTAGAGGATGAATAGGATCCCAATAGGCAGAACTGTACAGGAACAGAATATGCAAGGGCAAAGCAGCCAGTGTAACAAGGAGTAGTAATTTGTCTGAAGTCATCAGAAGGCAGAATCTTTAAATTTATAGGAAATTCATGCTGGGAAGATGTTTTGAGTCTGATGGGGTCTTGAACATCAGGCTAAGGAGGCTAAACTTTATTCTGTAGGTGATGGGAAACTAGCAAATTGATTTTCTTTTTCTTTTTGAGGCAGGGTCTTGCTCTGTTGCCCAGGCTGGAGTGCAGTGGCATGATCACAGCTCACTGCAGCCTTAACCTTTTGGGCTCATGTCATCCTCCTGCCTCAGCCTCCTGAGTAGCTGGGACTATGAGTGTTCGTCACCACTCCCGTTTACTTCTTAAAATTTTTTTTTGTAGAGATGAGGTTTTCCTGCGTTGCCCAGGCTAGTCTCAAACTCCTGGGCTCAAGCTGTCCTACCACATGAGCCTCCCAAAGTGCTGGGATTACAGGTGTGAGCCACCACACCCAGCCAGCAAAGGATTTTTAACAGACAAATGAGAGCAGGTAAAGCAGATGTGATGAGTGGGAAGCAATCTGTACTTAGCTTCTTAGTTATGTGACATTTAATTGCTCCGAGTCTCAATTGCTTCATTTGAAAAGTGAGGATAATTTAAAATGAAAATCAAATGCAAAACGTATGTGAAAAGTTTTTCTAAAATGTAAAATTGTTTTAAGATATAAAGTGTAATTATTAATTGATAATGAAGACCGAAGAATAGGGAGTGGGGCAGGGTTTAGGAGTTGAATGTTCCCTGTGCTGAGTTTGTGTGATATCTGGCAGGGTGTAGGAGTTGAATGTTCCCTGTGCTGAGTTTGTGTGATATCTAAGAGGCAATGTTCTATAGCCAGGTGGCAATGTGGTTCTGGAAATAGGTAAGAGCCAGAGTGATAAGAATTGGCAGCTGTCTTCATAGAGGAATGAGTGGAGGATACAAGAGTTGATGCATTGCGCCTTAAAGTAACTGGGATTAGTCACAAAAAGGCCCCTCCTAAACATCAAAAAAGGATGAAGTGTCCCTTTTTTCATTTACATAACTGTGACATTTGTGTTTCCAAATTTTAGTTTCTTATGAGAGATAGGTAAGGAAGTAATAACTTAAAAATATAAAATCTTTGAAAGGATATACTATGAAAAAGCTAGAACATTGAACAGGTCAAGCCCTTCATGCAGAGCGTTTGTTGCTAAGTCAGTTGCATTTTATTGAAAAAATGTATTACAGGAAGTCACTGGATAATAAAGACATTGTTGGAATTTGTATCTGTATTTTTTTCCCCTAAGTGAAAGTATTGAGGGTTTGGTTTGCTTCTGAACTCTCTTTTAACTTCTTTTTAAATTTTTTCTTCCAAACTACATTTGTAAGAACACATTGAAATTTAACAGATTGTGATAACTGGAAGGACTCTTACATATCAAATCCCAGCCATTTTATAGATGGTGATCAAGGTCTAGAGATGGGGTGTAACTTGCCCATTATCACACCATTAGTCAGTATAAGAAAATGGTCTCATAGCCAACTAAAGCCTTTTCCATTTACAACAGTGCCAGAATCTATTGTGCAGCTGGAGAGGAAAGCATGAGTTTGGATAAAAAGAAACAGATGATGTCAATCATCCTCTTCCCCAAACCAATGAGGAGGCAGGTGTTTCCCTTTTTTTCCCTGTATCTTCCAGCTTCACCTGGCACATCACATGACCACATGTCTAATTGATTCTTTTCAGCCTACTTTCTGCTTTCTGAACAGCTTCTGCATGTCCAGGTGCCCACCCCTCCCAGATCCAACACAACCACCTGATAGCAACAATGATGTTCTAGAGGGGACATCTAGGAAAATCCTAGTGCATCTTCATCTCCTGCTATTAAAAGATGTGTGCTTAGCAGTGACTCATTCTGTCCCACACTGCTCTGATGTGAATATTGGAGGCTCAGGGCTCCACATGCATGATGATAACAAGTTCAACCAGTGTCCCTGAGGATGGATACAGAGAGATTTGGGGTGTCTGGTAGGATGAATGAATGTGTCTGTGAGAGACCCATCCTGGTGGGAGAGACTGGGCTGATCCTAATCAGGGGAGCATGTGACAGCTGGTGTGCAGTCACGAGAGGCAAGTCTCAAAGATCCATGATCATGCAGGGAGGAATAGCAAGATGGTGGAATAGAAGGCTCCACCAATCATCCCCCTCCTCCAGCCCTGGCAAGGACACCAAGTTAACACCTATCTACAAAGAAACAACATCTTCATAAGAACCAAAAATCAGGTGAGGACTCATAATATCTAGTTTTAATTTCATGTAGCTGAAAGAGGCAAAAAAAAAATACAGAAAAAACAGTTCTGAATCACCAATGCCACCCCCTGCCCCACATACCAGCAGCAACGGTATGGTGCTGAGAGCAGCTTGTCTCTGGGCATTGAGGGAGGGAGAACACAGCAATTATGAGGAACTGAACTCAGTGCTGTACTGTTAAAGCAGAAAGGAAAACAGAACCAAACTCAGCTGACACCCACCCATAGAGGGAACATTTAAACCAGCCCTAGCCAGATGGGAATTGCTGATCCTAGTGGTCCAAACTTGAGTGCCCACACACCTTGCCACTGAGGGCTGCAGTGCTCTTGTCTCCAAGTAAACTTGAAAGGCAGTCTAGGCCATAAGAACTGCAACTCTTAGGTGAGTCCTAGTGCTGAACTAGGCCCAGAGACAGTGGACTGGGGTGGACACACAACATATTGAGACACTAGCTTGAACAGCCAAGGGAGTGCTGGTATCACCCCTCCCCTAACCCCAGGCCTCACAGCTCACAGCTCCAAAAGCAAAACCTCCTTCCTTTTGCTTAAGGAAAGGAGAGGAAAGAGTAGGGAGGTCTTTGAGCTGCCACAGCAGGATAGGGCACTAGGTAGAGTTGTGGGGCCCCAGCTCCGAGGGGACATTTCTAAACACACCCTGGGCAAGAAGGGAACCTACTGCCTTGAAGAAAAGAACCCAGTCCTGCCAGCATTCATCACCTGCTAACTGAAGAGCCCTTGGACCCTGAATAACCAGCAGCAGTGATACCCAGGTACTACATCAAGGACTTTAGTTGAGCCTCTGAGATGTGCTGGCTTCAGGTGAGACTCCGCACATAATTAGCTGTGGTGGCTACAGGGCAAAATTCCCTTTGTTCGAGAAAAACAGAGGAAAAGTAAAGGAGACTTTGTCTTGTACCTTAGTTACCATCATACCCACAGGAGAGGTAGAATACTAACTGAGCCCTTGGGGTTCCCAATTCCAGGGCTTGACTTTCAGATGGCATTTCTGGACTTTCGTTGTGCCAAAGTGGAGCCCACTGCCCTGAATGGTGAGTCCCAGGCCAGGCAGCATTCACAACAAGCTGACTTAGAACCCTTGGGACTTAAGAGAGCTTGGCTGGTAGTCTGGAAGTACTCCTCACAGCCTCGGGTGGCAGTGGCTAGAGGGAGAGGCTCTTCTGCCTTAGGAAAGGGGAGGGAAGAGTGGGAAGGGCTGCATCTTATGTTTTTTTGTGTGTGCTAGCTCAACCATAGTACAACAGAACACCAAGTAGACTTCTAAGATTTTTGACTCTAGTCCCTGGCTCCTGGACAACACCTAGGTCCTGGGGGTCCTTGCCACCCTGAAGGAAAAGACACAGTCCTAGCTGGCTTTGCCACCTGCTGATTGTAGAGCCCCAGGGCCTTAAGCAAACATAGGTAGTACCAAGGGAGTGGTTACAGCAGGCCCTGTGCAAGACCCAGCACTGTGCTGGCTTCAGTTCTGACCCAGCATAATCACAGTGGTGGTGGCCGCAAGGGTGCTTGTGTCATTCTACCCCCAGCTTTAAGTGGCTTAGAACAGAGAGACGATGGTTTGTTTGAGAGAGGGTAAGGGAAGAGAATAACAGTCTGTGCCTGGTAATCCAGAGAATTCTCCCAGATCTAGTCCAAGACCATCAAGGTGGTACCTCTACAAATCTGCAAGAATCACAGTGTTACTGGACTTGGGGTGCCCTCTAAAGCAGATACAGCTTAGATCACAACACCCAAGTCCTTTCAAATATCTGGAAAGCCTTCCCAATAAGGACTACTACAAATAAGTCCAGGCAGTGAAGACACCAATAAATACCTAAGCCTTCAATGCCCAGATACTGAATAACATCTACTAGCATCAACAACATACAGGAAAACACGGCATCACCAAATGAACTAAATAAGACACTAAGGACCAATCTGAGAGAAACAGAGATATGCGACCTTTCATACAGAGAATTCAAAATAGCTGTGTTGAGGAAACTCAGAGAAATTCAAGATAACACAGAGAAGAAATTCAGAATTCTATCAGGTAAATGTAACAAAGACATTGAAATAATTAAAAAGAATCAAGGAGAAATTCTGGAGCTGAAAAATAAAATTGGCATACTGAAGAATGCACCAGAGTCCTTTAATAGCAGAATTAATCAAGCAGAATAATAAAGAATTAGTGAGCCCAAAGACAGGCTAATTGAAAATACACAGTCAGAGGAGACAAAAGAAAAAAAAATAAAAAACAGTGAAGCACACCTACAGGATTTTGAAAATGGCAAATCTAAGAGCTACTGGCCTTAAAGAGGAGGTAGAGAAAGAGATAAGAGTAGAAAGTTTATTCAAAGGGATAATAACAGAGATGAACTTCCCAAACCTACAGAAAGATATAAATATCAAAGTACAAGAAGGTTATAGAACACCAAGCAGATTTAACCCCAAAAAAGACTAACTTAAGGAATTAATAATCAAATTCTCAAAGGTCAAGGATAAAGAAAAGATTCTAAAAACAGCAAGAGAAAGAAACAAATAACATACAATGGAGGTCCAATACGTCTGGCAGCAGACTTTTCAGGAGAAACCTTACAGGCCAGGAGAGAGCGACATGACATATTTAAAGAGCTGAAGGAAAAAAAATTCATCCTAGAATAGTATGTCCAGTGAAAATACCCTGCAAACATGAAGGCGAAATACTTTCCCAGATAAACAAAAGCTGGGGGATTTCATTAATACTAGACTTGTCCTACAAATGTTAAAGTTATTTCTTGCAGGACAGGTCAGAAATAAAAGGACATTAATGAGCAATAAATAATCACCTGGAGGTACAAAACTCACTGGTAATGGTAGGTACACAGAAAAACACAGAATATTATAACACTGTAACCGTGGTGTGTAAACTACTCTTATTCTAAGTAGACTAAACAAGGAACCAATCAAAAAGAATAACTACAGCAATTATCTAAGACATAATATAATAAGATATAGTTATACACAACAAAAAGTTAAAAAGCAGGGGGACAAAGTTAAGGTATAGAGTTTTTATTAGTTTTATTTTTGCTTGTTTGTTTATGCAAATAGTGTCATCATCAGGTTAAAAGAATGGGTTATAGGAAGTATTTGCAAGCCTCATGGTAACCTCAAACCAGTAAACAGAATGGATACACAAAAAATATAAAGCAAAAAAACTAAATCATACCACCAGAGAAAATCACCTTCACTACAGGAAGACAAGAAGGAAAGAAGGAAGGAAGAGAAGATTACTAAATAATTAGAAAACAAATAACAAAATGGTAGGAGTAAGTCCCTACTTATCAATAATACATTGAATGTAAATGAACTAAACTCTCCCATCAAAAGACATAGACTGAATGGATGAAAAAACAAGACCTATTAATTTGTTGCCTACAAGAAACACACTTTACCTATAAAGACACACACAGACTGAAAATAAAGGAATGGGAAAAGATACTCCATGCCAATGGAAACCAGAAAAGAGCAGGAGTCGCTACATTTGTATCAGATAAAATAGATTTCAAGACAACACGTATGAGAAAAGACAAAGAAAGTCACTATATAATGATAAAGGAGTCAATTCAGCAAGAGGATATGACAATTTTGAATATATATGCACTCAACACTGGAGCACCCAGACATACAAAGGAAATATTATTAGAGCTAAAGAGAGAGCTAGGCTCCAATACAATAATAGCTGGAGACTTCAACACCCCATTTTCAGCATTGGACAGATCTTCCAGACAAAAAATCAACACAGAAACATCAGACTTAATCTGCTTTAAAGACCAAATGGATCCAATAGATATTTACAGAACATTTCATCCAAAGGCTGCAGAATGCACAATCTTTTTCTCAGCACATGGATCATTCTCAAGGACAGAACATATGTTAGGTCATAAAACAAGCCTTAAAACATTCAAAAAATTGAAACAAGGTCAAGTGTCTCCCCTGACCACAATGGAATAAAACTGCAAATTAATAACAAGAGGAACTTTGGAAACTATACAAATACATGGAAATTAAACAATATGCTCCTGAATGACCGTGGGTCAATAAATAAAGAAGAAAATTGAAAATTTGCTTGAAAAAAATGATAATAGAAACACAACATACCAAAACCAACTGGATACAGCAAAACCAGTACTAAGAGAGAAGTGTACAGTTATAAGTACCTATATCAGAAAAGAGGAAAAACTTCAAATAAACAATCTAATGATGCATCTTAAGGAACTAGCAAAGCAACAGCAAGCCAAATCCAAAACTAGTAGAAGAAAAGAAATATAAAACTCAGAGCAGAAATAAATGAAATTGAAATAAAAAACCAAAAAAGTTATTTTTTTAAAGTTAAACAAAATTGATAAAACTTTAGCAAGACTAAGAAAAAAAGAAAATATCCAAATAAATAAAATCAGAAATGAAAAAGGGGACATTACAACTGATACTGCAGAAATTCAAAAGATCATTAGTGGCAACTATGAGCAACTATATACCAATAAATTGGAAAATCTAGAAGAAATGGTCAAATTCCTAGACACATACAATCTATCAAGATTGAACCAGGAAGAAATCCAAAACCTGAACAGACAAATAACATTGAGGCTGTATTAAAAGGTGTCCCAATACAGAAAAGCCTGGGACCTGTTCACTTCATTGCTGAATTCTACCAGACATTTGAAGGAGAACTAATACGAATCCTATTCAAATTATTCTGAAAAATAGAGGAGAAGGGAATACTTCCAAACTCATTCTATGAGGCTAATATTACCCTGATACCAAAAGCAGACAAATGTACATAAAAAATATAGGACAATATTCCTGAAAATATTGATGCAAAAATCCTCAACAAAATACGAGCAAACCAAATTCAACAACATATTAGAAAGATCATTCATCATGACCAAGTGGGATCCATCCCTGAAATGCAAGGATGGTTCAACATACACAAATCAACCAATGTGGTACTCATATAAACAGAATGAAGGATAAAAACCTTATGATCATTTCAACTGACACTGAAAAAGTATTTGATAAAATTCAACATTGTTTTATGATAAAAACCCTCAAAAAACTGTGGATAGAAGGAATATAACTCAACATAATAAGAGCCATATATGACAGACACACAGCCAGTATCATATTGAATGAGAAAAACTGAAAGCCTTTCCTCTAAGATCTGGAACATGTCAAGGATGCCCATTGTCACCACTGTTATTCAATATAGTACTGCAAGTCCTAGCTAGAGCAATTAGGCAAGAGAAAGATATAAAGAACATCCAAATTGGAAAGAAATATATCAAAGTATCCTTGTTTGCTGTTGATATGATATTATATTTGGAAAAATCCAAACATTCCACAAGAAAACTATTAGAACTGATAAATTTAGTAAAGTTGCAGGACACAAAATCAACATGTAAAAATCAACAGCATTTCTATATGACAATAGTGAACAATGTAAAAAAGAAATAAAAAAGTAATCCCATTTACAATAACCACACTTAAAATTAAACACCTAGGCATTAACTTAAAAAAAGTGAAAGATCTCTAAAATGAAAACTATAAGTCACTGACTAAAGTAATTGAAGAGGACACCATAAAATGGAAAAATATTCCATGTTTCATAGATTGGAAGAATCAATATTGTTTAAATGTCTGTACTACCCAAAGCAATCTACAGATTTAATGCAGTCTCTATCAAAATGCCAATGACATTCTTCATATAAATAGAAAAAAAATCCTAAAATTTATATGAAATCACAAAAGACCTAAAATAGCCAAAGCTATCCTAAGCAAAAAGAACAAAAGCGGATGAATCACATTACCTGGCTTCAAATTATACTACAGAGCTATAGTAATCAAAACAGCATGGAATCTGCATAAAAACAGACACATAGACTGATGAAACAGAATATAGAACCCAGAAGCAAATCTATCACCTACAGTGAACTCATTTTTGACAAAGGTGCCAAGAACATACACTGAGGAAAAGACGGTCTCCTCAATAAATTGTGCTGGGAAAACTGAATATCCATATGAAGAAGACTGAAACTAGACCCTTATCTCTCACCATATAAAAAAATCAAATAAAAATGGGTTAAAGGCTTAAATCTAAGACCTCCAACTATGAAGTCTCTACAACAAAACAGCATAGAAAATCTCTAGGACATTGATGTGGGCAAAAATTTCTTGAGAAATACCCCAGCAAACCAAAGCAAAAATGAACAAATGAAATAACATCAAGTTAAAAAGCTTCTGCATAGCAAAGGATAAAATCAGCAAATTAAAAAAGAGACAATCCAAAGAATGGGAGAGAATATTTGCAAACTACCCATTTGACAAGGGATTAATACCCAGAATATATAAGGAGCCTAAACAACTCTACAGGAGAAAAAAATGTAATAATCTGATAAAAAAAAAATGGGCAGAAGATTTGAATAGACGTTTCTGAAAAGAAGACATACAAATGGCAAACAGACATGAAAATGCGCTCAACATTGATAATCAGAGAAATGAAAATCAAAACTACACTGAGGTATCATCTCACCCCAGTTAAAATGGCTTATATACAAAAGACAGACAATAACAAATGCTGGTGAGGTTATGGAGAAAAAGAAACCCTTGTATACTGTTGGTGAGAATGTAAATTAGTACAACCACTATGGAGAACAGTTTGAAGGTTCCTCAAAAACTAAAAATTGAGCTACTATATGATCCAGCAATCCCATTGCTGGGTATGCACCCAAAAGAAAGTGAATCAGTATTTTGAAGACATACCTGCATTCCTATGTTTATTGCAGCATTGTTTACAATAGCTAAGACTTGGAAGGAACCTAACTGTCCATCAACAGATGAATGGATAAGGAAAATGTGGTACATATACATAACGAAGTACTATTCAACCATAAAAAAGAATGAGATCTAGTCATTTGCAAAAATATAGATGGAACTGGAGATCATGATATTAAGTGAAATAAGTCAGGCACCAGAAAGACAAACAGTGCATGTTCTTACTTATTTGTGGGATCTAAAAATCAAATCAATTTAACTCATGTTCATAGAGAGTAGACTGATGGTTGCTTGAGGTTGTGAAGGGTAGTAGGGGGTTGGGAGGGAGGTAGGGATGGTTAATGGGTATGAAAAATAGAAAAAATGAATAAAACCCACTATCTGGTAGCACAAGAGGGTGACTATAGTAAATAATAATTTAATTGTACATGTTAAAATAACTTAAAGAATGTAATTGGACTGCTTTTAACTCAAAGGATAAATGCTTGAGGGGATGGATTCAAAAAAGATCCATGATTAAATGCCACTGCAAGGAAAGAGAGGACACAGCCTACACAAATACAGCAGGATGGGTGAAACTTCTGGAGTTACCTTCAATGTGGTCACCAAAGAAACATTTAGAACATATTTAGGCAGAACTCTGGAGAAACACAGTGAAGGTCTGGTTGAGTGGCCAAAGGAAGACAGAGGCATGAACAATTGAAGGATAGCTCAGAAATAGAGCTCCTGACTTTAATTTGCTATCTTGAGGGTTTCTCTTTCATGGGC
Organism: Pongo pygmaeus; assembly: GCF_028885625.2. Taxonomy (NCBI): domain Eukaryota; kingdom Metazoa; phylum Chordata; class Mammalia; order Primates; family Hominidae; genus Pongo; species Pongo pygmaeus. Next base: position 98,657,099 of record NC_072386.2, read on the forward strand.
CTTGACCTATCCTTAATGCAGCAAACCATGTGGAAGAAAGTGAACAGAAACCTGTCGTATTAGTCAGGGTTCTCTAGAGGGACAGAATAGGATAGATGTATATATAAAGGTCCCACAGTAGGCCATCTACAAGCTGAGGAGCAAGGAAGCCAGTCCACATCCCAAAACTGAAGAACCTGGAGTCCAATGTTTGAGACCAGGAGCATCCAGCACGGGAGAAAGATGTAGGCTGGGAGGCTAAGCCAGTCTAAACTTTTCATGTTCTGCCTACTTTTTATTTAGGCTTCACTGGCAGCTGATTAGATTGTGCCCACCCAAATTAAGGGTGGGTCTGCCTTTCCCAGCCCACTGACTCAAATGTTAATCTCCTTTGGCAACACTCTCACAGACACACCCAGGATCAACATTTGGCAACCTTCAATCTAATCAAATTGACACTCAGTATTAACCATCACACCTATCAATGTGTCTCTTTTTTCTCATCCAATCTTCTTTTCAAGCAATAATCAAAGAAAGTCTACCACAGGTGGCTGGGGTGGATTGAGTTTACTCTTTAGGTTACACAAAAATCAGTGCTGAAACTAAGCCATTATTAGTATCATGCTTCCAACTGCTGGGCCAAGTAGAGCAAGCCCACTCTGCAACTATGTTCATTTCCACATATTATACACACGACATCTGCCCCCACATACTTTTTACATATGCATATACATGTATTTGCAGGTCATATAATAAATCATTCATTCATTTACTTCATCAATATGTATTTAGTAGCCAAGTGCAGTGGCTCATACCTGTAAATCCCAGTGCCCGGAGAGGCTGAGGTGGGAGGATCACTTGAGCCCAGGAGTTCGCAACCAGACTGGGGAACATGGAGAGACTTGTATTTACAAAAAATATAAATAAAAAAAATATACCGAGGCCTGGTGGTGCACACCTATAGTCCTAGTTACTTGGGAGGCTGAGGGGAAAGGACCACTTGAGCCCAGGAATTCAAGGCTGCCATGAGCTATCATTACATGGCTGCACTCCAGCCTGGGCAACAGAGCAAGAGCAAGACTCCGTCTCAAAATGTATGTGTATATGTGTGTGTATATGTATGTGTGTACATATATATATTTAGTGAAATATACTGGATGCTCAGAATACAAAAAAGCAGTCCTAGCTGAATATTTACCATGCTGTATTTCCGTCTTAAAGAAACTTAGAGGGTTTTTGTTGTTGTTCTTTGTTGTTTTTTGTTTTGTTTTTAATTGCCTTGATGGGCTAATGGAATTAAGCTCTTAATTACCTACTGCTCTTTATTGTTTTAACTAAGAGTGTCCTTTGTCACATTTCACAGTTTCAGGTAGGCCCCTTACTTTGTCCAAAGTTGGTTTAGTTTTGCATTTTCCAATTGCTTTGTCAGTGCTGTAATTAATTTTCCTTCCTTCATAGAAATATCAGTCTCTGTGAAACTTTCCCTGCTTTTGACCATCTCAGTATTAATGGCCTCAATATTATTTATCACCAGGAATTTCTCCCTCAATGCCCCATAAACACCCCAGACATTGCATTTCACTCACTTGATTGACATGCATTTGCTTCCATGTCAATTGTGAAAATTAATTTCCCTCTAAGCTTCAGTGCTTATTCCAGGGTTTGTCACACAGTGGGTCCTCAGTTACTGTGGTCCTGAATAAATGTAATTAGGGACAAATGTACTTGCTCTATTGAAGTCACTGCCTAATTCGAAAGAGCAAATCAGGTAGTCTTGGGGACAGACATATTGTGCCAGCTTGTTCATCACCTCAAAGTGTGGGAAGGTCCTGAGTCTCGGTATAAGAACCTCGAAGAGACGTAAGACCTAGCAGGTATTGATGTTTTGAGCCTCAGTCTTAGTTATCATGGGAAGGACCCCAAATAAGCCCCAGACCAGAGTGAGTGGAATGGGAGGATGTTAAGGAGTAGCCTGGATATTCGAATTAGACAGGCCTGGTTTGCTTCATATTCAGCCTGATCCAGTTTCCATCATCTTAGAAAAATAGGACAAATATTTAGGCAATGTTGCAATGCAAATAAAACAAAAATGTTTTGTGATGTATGTGGGGTCAGCAAAGGAGCATATAGAGTGCATACCAAATGCCCATCTGGGGGATTGTTCACGGGAGCAGCAAGATGTCTTGGAAGACTTGGCAAGAAGACAGCTAAGAGCCGTGTGCAGCCCATCCATGCACCACAATTCTGTTTCTCGGCTTATGTAACACAGTGGAAACAAGGTCCTCGCCTTCCTCACAGAGGAGAGCAAGGCTGAAAGGCATGAGTAGGAATCACTTTGGCACTACTTAGTATTCATGCCACTCCTTACTGCTTCTAATAAAATCCACAAGCTGGCAGTTTGTTTACCATCTCACAAAAGGCGATCTCACCAGAGGAGAACAGTACATGGCCAATCTAACATTTCCTTTGCTTTAACTTGGTAAATGTTAGGAACCTGAAATGAATCAGAGATGCAAGAGCTTAATTAGACACATATTGTTCCATCAACTCATTGTTTATTCAATGTGGCTCATTCAAATGCAGGGAGAAAAATACTGAAAGGCAACCAAACAAAAGCGATCCTCCCTCTCCTCTCCCTCATTCATTCCATTGTACTTTTTTTTTTTTTCAAATTATTATTATATAATTGTAGATTTAAATGAAGTTATAAGGAACAATACAGAGAGATTCCCTAGTAGTTTTTACTTAGTTTCTCCCATACATAACATTCGCAAAACTATAGCACAATATCACAGCCAGAATACTGACATTGACACAATCCACCAATCAGAATTCCCGTCTTATTCGCACTCATTTGTGTGCATATGTGTTTAGTTCTACGCAATTCTATCACATGTATAAATTTGTGTGACTGCCACCACAGTCCAGATACAGAACAGCGTACTTTTACAGAAGCCACGAGTGAAACAGAAGAGGGGCGAGAAGTGTGTTTTCTTACTGCAAGGAAATACACCAAGGTGTTTTCAACAGTAGAGTTGAGCAGTAGACACATGGTGCTTTATTTTTTTTTCTCCTGTTATCCTTTGTGTTTTTTTAAAGATTTATTGTGAGATGATATATGTACATAGATAAAGCGATTTAAACTTATACAGTATTTAGTGTTATTGAAGGAATAACCACTACCCAGATCAAGAGGCCATCACCAGCATCTCAGAAGTTACCCTTCTGAATCACGATGGCTGTCTCTAAAAGCAGCAGCCCTCTGGCTCTCAGGGTCATAATTTCATCTTTACTGCTTTATCACTTTTCCATACCTCCTAGAACAACATGCTCTTTGTCTATTTTATTGTTTTTTGTTTTCATTTTTGTTTTTTGAAATGGAGTGTCACTCTGTCACCCAGGCTGGAGTACAGTGGCACGATCTCGGCTCACTGCAACCTCTGCATCTTCAAGTGATTCTCGTGCCTCAGTAGCTGGGATTATAGGCGTGCACCACCATGCCTGGCCAAATTTTGTATTTTTTTTAATAGAGATGGGATTTCACCATGTTACCCAGGCTGGTCTCACACTCCTGGCCTCAAGTGATCCACCCACCTTGACCTCCCAAAGTGCCAGGATTACAGGCATGAGCCACTGTGCCTGGCCCTGTCTGTCAATTTTAAAGCAAGATTTGCTCTGTCCTTACTAACTTTGTGGCCATGGGCAATTAATGTCTCTGGGCTTCAGTTTTATCATCTATAAAATGAGAAAGAGAGTTAATAATAGTACTTCCTTACAGGGTTGTTTTGAGAACTGTGTGGTGTGTGTGTATGTGTATGTGTGTGTACACATATATACATGTACTGCTTAGTGTGATGCTTGACACATACGTATGCAATATGTTAGCTATTTCATTTGTTACTGTTGTTACACCAGATAACCTCAAAGATAACTTCAGATGCCCATGTTCTGTATTTCCACAGAAGTAATGAGCAGAACACAGATTTCTTTGACAAAGACTGGGGCCTCCATTCTGGTTGCTCCATTTATGAACTGCATAAGCATAGGCAAATTCCAAGGCTTTCTGAGCCCCAGTTCCCTCTTCTGTAAAAGGGGAGCAGTCATAGCTCTGCCAAATGGCGGCTGGAGGGACTGTGGGGTAAGCGATGTAAAAAGTGTAGCATGATGTTGGGATCCAAATGGCCTGGGTGCCCTCCTTGCTCCTCGGCAAGCTACTTAATCCCTGTGAAAATCTGTTTCCTTTTGATAAAATAGGCCTAACGATACCTGCTAAAAATTAACAGGTAAAGCCCTTGGCACAGGGCCCAGTCTGTAGTAGGGCCTCAAAGCCTTTCTTTCCTTTCTTGGCCTTTGTTCCCCTTTTGGTGAAATGGAGAAAGTAGTGTGAGTCTTTTTGAACTCATAAAATTGTTATAAAGATCAGATAACACAATGGACATGAAATCACTTTTTAAATTGTAGTGGCACGACAATAAAAACTCAAGTTAGTACCTAAGTTACCAGGGCAGGATTTATATTGCCCAGCTTTATCTGACGAAAATGAGTATGAATAGAAACATTCGAGAGTCCTCTAAACAGTGTATTCACTCATTGATTTATTCAACAATTATTTAGTGAGTATATACTACATCAGAATTTTTGCTAGCAGGATTCTTTTTAAAAATTATTCTGATCTAGTTAAAAAGATAGTCTTATGTCAATAATTAGAGAAAGATCGATTTAAAAATAGGTAACAGAAGAAATTGGGGTTAAGGAAAAATAAAGACAGAAAAATAAAATGAAGCCAAACATAAGAGTAACTCATGAGAACTAAGATAAAATTCTATATACTGATAAAGATGGGCTAAATTTGTACTCATAGGAAACAATGCAAAGAGAAAGACAATCAATTACTGAGTGTTTTTCAAAATGTCATCCATGGGTCCTGCATCACCATGATCATAGATGCCTGTTTCCATCTTCTATCCCCTGGCCACCTGAAATTCCATGCCTGCTCATTGTGTCTGGGAACATTTTACAAAAGCTCTAGTGCCAACGTAAGGAGGTCCTGCTACTTGAAATTAAGGATGTAAGTAATGGTACCTATAGTAACACTTGGCAAAACTCTTTTAGAATATAATTTGGTAAATGTGGTAGAAGTGTTACCAATTTTCAAGATTTTAAAATCATATTTTCTAAGAAAGTGATTCAATCAAAAACAAAACAAAAAGGCCAAAGGATAAAGACGGTCATTGACGTTTTATTTATGACTGGTTATAGTGAAAACAACCTAATTATGCAAAAATGAGAAAATAATGAAGTAAACTACAGAAGAGTCTTACTTTAAAAATAAATAAATAAATAAATAAAAATAAAAAAAACAGAGTTTTGCTCTTGTTGCCCAGGCTGGAGTGCAGTTGTGCGACCTCAGCTCACTGCAACCTCCACCTCCCTGGTTCAAGCAATTCTCCTGCCTCAGCCTCCCGAGTAGTTGGGATTACAGGCATGTGCCACCACTCCCGGCTAATTTTGTATTTTTAGTAGAGACGGGGTTTCTCCATGTTGGGTGGGCTGGTCTCAAATTCCTGACCTCAGGTGATCTGCCGCCTCAGCCTCCCAAAGTGCTGGGATTACAGGTGTGGGTCACCACGCCCGGCCTGGAAGAGTCTTTCTATTAATTACTATAGAGACATACAAATTATAATCATGACTTCCAGTTGGCTCAGTTTCTTTCATAAAATTTGGAAGGTAAAATTGAAAATGATTGTATGGATGTAAAATATATAAACTAAAGACTAGAAAATAAAAATAAATATGATGTTTTATTATAGATGGATTACAGATGATTTTGCTTCTTATTTTAAAAATGTGTCTTTCAGTTTGGTTTGGTTTGGTTTGGTTTGGGTGGGTGGGTGGGTGTGTGTGTGTGTGTGTGTGCACATGCACTTTTCTCACCGAAAATAGGGCAAGTTTATCTCTATTATCATATATCATTAGAAGATTAAGAATAAAACTTTATTTCTAGTCATCTTTCTGGACAAGGTTAAAATGAAAGTAAGCAGTGAGGGAACTAGGTAAACCTTATAACATCACTGACAGAACCAAGAAAGACCATGAAAATATAAATTCTGTTCAAGAGAGTCACAACTCTCGACTCCTCTTGGACATTTTTTAAAGCATGCTTTTTTTGGCAGCTGCATTTATCAGCATATGTGAAAATATTATCCAGTGTGCATTCTGTATTTTCAGAAATGTGACATGATAGCATCCCTTAAAGAAAGGGATGTGGTGGTGAACATCCATCAATTTTCACTTGTTGGACTCCCTGAGGCATGACCCTGTGTCATGTCAACATTTTTTCCCTCCACCAGCAAAATTGGAAGATACAAAGAAAGATAGCACTGCAACATCCTGTCATCATTGCCTTCCTCTCCCCGTTCCCCAACCGCCTTCCCCTTGGTGCTGGCCAAAATGACAGGGGGAAAATTGTTGCTCGTATTGCCTTTTTATTTCAGGGAAATAATGTCAAAGATAAATAATACTTACAGATTTAACCCAAATGTTAGTCATAAAATGATCTTCCAATGCTTGGATGTGTAATAAGGTACCTAGAGCCAAGTTAATACTGTCAACAGAAACCCCATCCAACTTTCTAAACCGTCTTCATCTGAATGAGGCACAGCTCTCAGGATACTATGAGGGGTAACCCTATAAAACAAATCAAAGGGAACATTTGCCTAGGTTTTATACTGCTAGATCCTAATCTGCATTTCTGCTATGACAAGAGAGCTTAGAGTTCTCTGGAGGATGGTATGGGTGGAGTGGGGTCCCTTATTCGAGCTGCCTTTCCAGAAAGAATAAAGGATTTGCACTGGACTCCTCTTTTCAAGACCAACACCCTATTTGAAAGGCAAGTGAAGCTCTCTTTCTTGAACTACTGAAATATTTGACTTACTACTTGATAGTTATGTCTAATTGAGGATGGTGAAAGGAAAAGACACATACTGGGAACTGTGAGGTCTCAGTATTTCCAGACCTGGGGTGGACAATAGGGTTTACAGAAACTGCAAGCTTTGCTCAATTTTCTTGGGGCAGCAGCCTGAGCTGAAGTGACTGCCTTTTCCTTAATTAACGGGGCTGTTATAGCTCTTTTCCCACAAAGAGGTTTCCATTGGCCCAATTTGCTGCCACTCAGTATAAAATGTCCCCGTTGGTCAAAGTTCCCAAGAAGACATCCCAGAAGTAGTTGGCCTCCCTCCAGCCCAGTGATTTTTCCAATCAGCTGTGTCCAGGAACAGAGTTAGCATTTCTCAAAACACAATGGAAGACTCACAGTCATTTCTGTAGAAAATATTCCATCTAAACACTCTTTCATCCTAAGGAATATGGGTACATGCAATTTTGTGGCTCTGCAAACTCTCCCTAAAACCTCTTTATTGTAGACATGGTTCCATAGGTATAAAAGGATGCTTAGAATTAGACTTCTGCTAGACGGGATTAAAAATTGGAAGGAAATTGGTGAGAAGTAACTGGTCAGTCCCATGTTGGAGAAAGCAAATAAATGAAGGAGGTTGATGCAGACCCCCACATTTCCAAATGGAGAAAGGCAATAAGGGGACACAGGATACACAGGAAGCTTTGTATTTGGAGCTTTTATGGTAATTATCAGAGTTCTGAGGCAGCAGCTTTACCAGAAATTAGGAAAGGAGATGACTTTTCCTCTATTTATAAAGCTGTGGTAACTGGCTACTGCCATACCTTGTACCTGGACAAGAAACAAGATCAAATTAAAAAACAGATGCAGAAAAAGGTGACCTTTGGATCAATGATTTAAACAAACACAAAGAACAAGTGATGATGAGAAGGCTTAGGGCTTCAGCTCTTTTCCCTGTCCCCTCTGACTACTGGAAATAAACATGTCCACTCACCCTGCAGCCTGTGATGTGAGGAACCAGGTGAAGAGTAAGGGGAACCTGGGCCACTCATTCACCTTTGTTCAAGGATGAATGGGAAGCAAAGGTCCTCCATTCACCCATACGCAAGGTTGAATAAATCCATATTGGGAATGTTCCCAGTGAAATACAAATTGTAGGGATAACAATAAATAATTTAGTACTACAGAGGCAAAGAAAGCACATATACTTGAGAAAAAAATGTTTTATATATAAAAAAGGAACTGTATCTACTTTGTACTCTCAATAAAATTCTAGAGAAACTTGGGCTATAAAGTAAAAGATACAAGATGAGAAAATAATAAAACAGTCAAATACCTGTTCTAAATTTGGAAAAATTTGTCACCTACAGGAATCTCCCCCACTTAATTGCTTTCTCAGATGTGGGTTCAGAGTCAGGCATAAATAAATGGGAGCTGGATAAAATAAGAAAATTCTAAAAAAAAAAGTAAAATGCAATCGTAGCTTTAAAATTTGCTTTAGAAGCAGTAAAGGACAAAATCGAAATTGCGTGAATTCCGGGCTATAATGTAGAAGAAAGAGGAAAAACATCTGTTGAAAAATGCAGAAGAAATAAAAAGGGGGAAGTGAGAGAAGAATGACGAAAGAAAAAATGGTACATCTATAGGACAAAGAACAGTGACACTTCATTGGTGTTTCTGAATAAAACACTGGATCAAACAAAAGGGAATAAATACATAAAGTTATAATGAAAGAACTGAAGTCATCAGCATACTTAATGTGGAAAAAACATACACACTTCTGTTAAGGCAAAAACAAAGCCTGGGGAACATGGTGAGACCCCTTCTTTACAAAAAATGAAAAAAATTACCAAGGGTGGTGGTGCACGCCTATAGTCCCACCTACTTGGGAAGCTGAAGTGGAAAGATTGTTTGAGCACAGGAGTTCAAGGCTGTAGTAAGCCGAGATCATGTCACTGCACTCAGCCTGGGTGACTTTGAGACCCCTGCCGGTTTTGAGACCCTGTCTCGATAAAATAAAAAATGTAAAAAGCAAGACAAAGATACACCTCTCTCAGCTTTTATTTTATTTATTTAATCTCTCTCTCATTTCACTGGTTTCTTTTTATCCCTATATCCAAGTCCCAGTCCTCTCTCTCCATATAGATATATATTTTTTTTAGCTTTATTAAGGGGGTAATTTATACACAGTAAAATTTAGTGTTTTGAAATATACAAGTCAGCCAGATGCGGTGGCTCACACCTGTAATCCCAGCACTTTGGGAGGCCGAGGCAGGCGGATCACGAGGTCAGGAAATCGAGATTATCCTGGCAAACACGGTAAAATGCCATCTCTATTTAAAAAAATACAAAAAATTAGCCAGGCATGGTGGCAGGCGCCTGTAGTCCCAGCTACTCGGGAGGCTGAGGCAGAAGAATGGCATGAACCCAGGAGGAGGAGCTTGCAGTGAGCCAAGATCACGCCACTGCACTCTAGCCTGGGTGACAGAGTGAGACTCCGTCTCAAAAAAAAAAAAAAAAAAAAAAAGAAATATACAAGTCAATAGGTTTTGAAAAATGCACACAGTCATGTGGCCACTAACAAAATCAAGATATAGTACACCTCAATTACCCCCAAAATTCTCTTCTTCTCCTGTGCAGCCAACTCATTCCCCTACTCTGGCTCCTGGAAGCTGCTGTTGTGCTTTTACTTGCTACAGATTAGCCTTTTCCAGATTTAATTTACGTGGACTCACAGAGCATGTAGCATTTTGTGTCAACCGTCCTCCATTTAAAAAGATGTGTTTGGGGTTGGCACAGGTTGCTGTATCAGTAATTAAGGCATCACTTTTTGCTCTCCATCATGTTTGTGCTTCCTTATTTCTTGGACAGCACCCCACTCTCTTTCCTTCTACGTCATGGCATTCACCCTGGGTTACAGGCAACCACCTCCTCATCGAGTCTATTGATCCCCTGCCCCCAACTCCCCGCCCTTTCTGGTAAACCCCTGCTTTTCCTTTACCATGTGGCTCAAAAATCTCTCTCCTTATTGAGGCTCCCCAAATTCCCACACATGCCTTCTTCCATAAGCTTGTGCCCTGGGTTCCCTATTTACTGCAGTTATCATAAGTTGTTTCCATGCCGGTTTCTTTACCAGGCTGTGGCTGTGCTCTGTCCCTGAATCCCCCACTGTTGCATAGTAGATGAACGCAGCACGCCTTGCCCTGTGTGGCTGTTCCTGAATGTTCACCGTGACTTCTGAATGTGGCTTTGGATAGAAGTAGTCAGATGAAGAACTTGAGACCCAGAGATGTAGAATCTTGATCAAGATCACACAGAAACCCAGATCATCATTCTTGCACATATAACCCAGGACATCTTCCAGGAGCATAACTTTATCTCATTTGTCCTGAAAGAGAATTGGGTGTTGGCCAGTAAGAGTTGAGAAGAAGCAGTGAAGGAGTAGAAGAAAAATGTCTTTGAGCACAGGCCTGAATAGGCCACCCTAGGTTTTGTTGGTGGTAAGAGGTAGTGAAGCATGTAGTCACGGATTAAACAGTTTTTCTCAACCAGGGTTTGGCAAGAGAATTAAGCCCAATTGCCCTAAGGCATCCATTGTTAGTAGTGAATGAACTTCTCCCCAGTGTATCTAGAATGCCCTAGACGCAACCTTGGGAGAATGGAGATAATAGCTATTCAGATTGTGTTCTCTCTCTCTCTTTTTTTTTTTTTAAGGCAGGGTCTCACTCTATTGCCCAGGCTGAGTGCAGTGGCATGATCTCGGCTCACTGCAGTCTTGACTTCCCAGGCTCAAGCGATCCTCCCACCTCAGCCTCCAGAGTAGCTGGGATTACAGGCAAGCACCACCACGCCCAGCTAATTTTTATATTTTTTGTAGTGATGGGTTTTTGCCACGTTGCCCAGGCTGGTTTCAACCTCCTGGCCTCAAGTATTCAGGCCACCTCAACCTCCCAGTGTGCTGGGATTACAAGCCACTGTGCCTGGCCTCAAATTATTTTCTTTATTTTGTGGTTCTAATGAGAAAGCCCAGTCAGGAGAAAGAGCCTAGAGGGATGAGTTAATAACAGAACAAAAATAATGAATCAAAAAAGCCAGGAACCTATAGCTAGGACACCGTGGTTTGAGTCCCAGTTTTAATATTCTATGACATTAGCTTATCTGAGCCTCAATTTCCTCATCTATTAAATCTGATAATTCCCACTACTGACCTCACAAGGTGTGTTCCAAATGAGATAACATTTCTGAAAGTGGTTTGTAATCTGTCCCATATGGTTCAGATGTAAGCATTGTCCATGAACTAGAAGGAATCTCAATGATTAGGCCAACAGCCAACTCCCAAACAACTCTTTTAATGATCAGGAAAATTTCACACACCTTCTGATTTCTTCCCTCCAACCTTACAACTCCTACACTTCCACGTCTGAATACATATTTCTGCCTTAAACCAAATACTGAGAGATGACAGATTTACCTTCTTCCTTGTTCAGGGAAGCAATGAAAATGGGGAAAGAGAGCATATTTGCTTATCTTGGGAGGTGTAGCCTGTTAATGAGCAGTTACTTTGTCAAAGGCAGAGAGGGCATTGTACATTGGAAAGGTTAACCACAAAAGGCAAGGCCACCACATAGAGTTGAAAGGTTGTGTCCTACACAAGGGTACTCAGCCAAGACAGTGAGAAGGCACTGAAAACCAGCCCATGTTCCTCTTGCCAAGCCATATGCTCTAACTTAGGGCCACATGCTTTCAGAGGAAGGGAAAAAGAGTTGCCTTTTTCTCTGGACAAAGGTGCCACCTGCTACCAAGACTTATCCTTAAGGTGGTGTGGTCCACTCAGTGGCTGGAAGGCGGGAGGCAGGGAACACACATTATTTTATTTTACAAAAATGGGTAATGGCTCCGACAAAAGCCATAAATCAGGGCTGGGCATGGTGGTTCATGCCTGTAATCCCAACACTTTGGCAAGCTGAAGCAAGAGGATTGCTTGAGGCCAGGAGTTTGAGACCAGCCTGCATAACATAGCAAGATCCCATCTCTAAATAAATAAATAAATAAAAAGACATAAATCTGCGGGAAAGAGGGAGAGAAAGTTGAACAGAGACTTTAACAGTATTCCCTGGCTTCCAGTTGATAGCTCAAAATCAGCATGGTGAAATTTTTACACCACGGAAATAGGCAAAGGCTATAGATCAGGGGTCCCCCTCTTACCCTTTGGAGAGGCAGTTGTTAAATATTTGCCACCACTGAATTAAAAAGCAGGCTCTAAGAGGAAGATGAGAACTAAAATGTATAAAGCGCCTTTGGTGTGATCCCTGACACTCATGAAACCTTGTGATATAGTTATTATTACCTGGCATTATAGAGCAAGTAGCTGAAAGTTTTAGAGAAGTTAAATTATTATCTCAAGGTCCCACCCAGTTAGAAAGAGGCAGAACTTGGACTCAAATTCAGCTTTTTCTGGCTGACTCTGAAGCCCATGGTCTTTTCACCACACTATGTGGTTTTGCTAAAACCCCAAGCCCGTGATTCTGAGATGGCTCACCGACAGCACTTGCTTATCACATTAATTCTCCTTAGCATTTTTATTTCCCCCAGTGACATTCAGGCATTTTAAAGGCCACTGCGGCACTTCCAGCACATTCATCAGATTTGCTCCCATGGCTCCAACGTCAGCCTCCCCATTAAGATTCATCTTCAAAGAAGCCATCTGAGAGTCAACCAAGTTGGAGTTCAGTAACCACTCTGCGCTTTCTGACATTGGGAAGATATATTACTGTACTCCGGTGACTGCAACGTTTAGAACAGCTTTGGAAGAGTATTGTATCAATTATATTGTCCCTGTGGGAGCCCTATTAACATTAAAATGTCTTATGAGATGAGCTAAACACTTGCACAAAGAAAACCTTTCATATGAGGACTTCTTCAAATTTATAGTTGTTAAAGCAAAAAAAAAAATCGCCTTGCCTCTCCCTTTGCACACGACACAAGGATAGATGACTCTTCTTAGACTATTTTAAGCAAATTATCTTAGAAAATGAGAGCCCATCTCAGAATATATTACTTCAGGCCAAAGGCAACACCGTGTAGGAGGAGACAGCATGGATTAAAATCACACACATTATCTCGGTTCAGATTCTGGCTCTCCTACTTAGGATATCAACAAAATGATGACAATTGTAGCAATAATTTAACAAGCAAAAATTAGGGACCAGGGGCTTTCTATAGTCCAGGTTGTTTAATTTCCACAATAACAGTGCAATGGGTATATTATTCTGACTTTAAGGATGGGGAAACCAAGGTTAAAAGAGGTTAAAGCACAATTGCAACAAAAGCAAAAATTGACAAATGGGATCTAATTAGAATAAAGAGCTTCTGCACAGCAAAAGGAAACTATGAAGAGAGTGGACAGACAACCTACAGAATGGGAGAAAATTTTTGCAAAGGAGGCATCTGACAAAGGTCTAATATCCAGCATCTATAAGGAACTTAAACAAATTTACAAGGAAAAAAAAAACAAACAATTCTATTAAAAAGTGGGCAAAGGACATGAACAGACACTTTCAAAAGAAAACATACATGTGGCCTACAATCATATGAAAAACAGTTCAACTCACTGATCATTAGAGAAATGCAAATCAAAACCACAACAAGATACCATCTCACACCAGTCAGAATGACTATTATTAAAAAGTCAAAAAAATAACAGATGCTGGCGAGGTTGTGGAGTAAAAGGGATGCTTTTACACTGTTGGTGGGAGTGTAAATTAGTTCAATCATTGTGGAAGATAGTGTGAGGATTCTTCAAAGACCTAAAAACAAAAATACCATTTGACCCAGCAATCTCATTACTAGGTATATACTCAAAGGAATATAAATCATTCTATTATAAAGACACATACACGTGTATGTTCATTGCAGCACTACTACAATAGCAAAGACATGGAATCAGCCTAAATGCCCATAAATAATAAACTGGATAAAGAAAATATGGTGCCTATATATGACAGAATACTATGCAGTCATAAAAAAAGAATGAGATCTTTTCTTTTGCAGGAACATGGATGGAGCTGGAGGCCATTATTCTCAGCAAACTAATGCAGGAACAGAAAACCAAATACTGCATGTTCTTATTTATAAGTGGGAGCTAAATGGTGAGAACACATGGACACATAGAGGGGAATAACAGACACTGGGGCCTATTGGGGAGTAAAGGGTGGGAGGAAGGAGAGGATCAGAAAAAATAACTATTGGGTACTAGGCTTAGTATCTGGGTGATGAAATAATCTGTACAAGAAACACCCATGACAGAAGTTTACCTATATTACAAACCTTCACATGTACCCCTAAACTTAACAGTTAAATAAAAAAGTTTAAATTTAAATTTAAAAATGAGGCTGAGTAAATTCCACCAGCTCAGACAGGATGGTAGGCAGCCTCTGAAATGACCCTCAATGACTTCTGCTTTTTGGTATTCACACCTTTTTGTCATTTGCTGCCCTTTTGTGTGGGCTGGACCTAGTGACTTTTAGCTAGTAAATAGAATACAGCAAAAGTGATGGCATGTAATTTGCAAGCTTAGGTTATAAAAGACTGTTACTTCCATCTTGCTTGTTCTCTCTCTTGCTCTCTCTTCCTCTCTCACTTGCTTGCTTACTCTGTTGGAGCCTGCTGCCATGTTATGCGCTGTCTTATCAAGAGACCCATGTGGCAAGGAACCGAGGGTAGCCTCTGGCCAACAGCCCATAAGGATCTAAATCCTGCCAACAACTACTGAGTGCTCTTGGAAGCAGATCTCACCTCCATTGAGCCTTGAGATGTCCATGACAACTGGGTTTCAGCCTTGTGAGAGGCCAGAGGACCCAGCTAAACTCTTCCCAGATTTCTGACCCACAGAAACTGTGAGATAATACATGTGTGTTCTTTTAAGCTGTTAAGTTTTTGAATAATTTGTTACATAGCAATAGATAACTAATACAGGTGGTAAGACACAGAGATGAGGTTTCTAGCCAACTTTCCATCTTCAAAGCACAATCTCATTTTCTTGCCCTAAATTAATTCTTTACAAGCCATATGACCTTGGGCGAATTACTAGAACTCTAAAACCTCTTACCTACATTAATAAAATAGGAATGATGCCCACAGCACATTGATACAGACCAGCATAAATGAGGCGATATATCTCATTTCATAAGAAGAGATAATGCCTTTGGCTGGCCTGCTGGCTGAAATAGGAAAGATGAGAAAACAGGAAAATGTTGCCACAGGAGAATGTCTTAATAATGTCGGCTATATACAATGGTGAGTTTTGAAAGACAGTATCCTGGGAAGCAAAAATTTGGGAGGCACAGTAGCTACATGACCATAGTCCAGGCATTCTACATCACTGATTTTATTCTCATTGGTAGAGCGATAATCATGCCCACCTCACTAGGATGTTCTGAAGGTTAATAATATGACATCATGTTTGTACAATACTTCGAACAGGACTTACATATAAAAGATACTCAATAGATTCTAGCCATTATTGCAGTAATTTTCTAGATAGTATTAGTTTTACTAATAAGGATGGCATTCCAGGGACCTGCTGCAAGTGAGTAAAGAAGAATTTCTGGATTGAGGCCTGTAACCCTCATCATATTTTGCAGCTCCTCTTTACTTCTTAAATGCATCAGCTAAGTCCAAGTATTTATACTTTGGTTCCCCATCTCAATCTCTTTTCCCTTACCTATATATCAGATCTTTTTTCTTTTTTTTCTTTTGAGACAGAGTCTTGTTCTGTCACCCATGCTGGAGTGCAGTGGCTCAATCTCGGCTCACTGCAATCTCCACCTCCCAAGTTCAAGTGATTTTCCTGCCTCAGCCTCATGAGTAGCTGGGACTACAGGCATGCAACACCACACCCGGGTAATTTTTTTTGTATTTTTAGTAGAGACGGTTGGTCTCAAACTCCTGACCTCAAGTAACCCTCCCATCTCAGCCTCTCAAAGTGCTGGGATTACAGGCATGAGCCATGGTGTCTGACTATGTATCAGATCTTATTGCATAGTTTCTCTATCAGTAGCTACGCTCTACAAAAAAATTTAAAAAGAGAAAGCCCCCACTTAAATTAAGTGCTTGACTGCCTACTCAGAGATGCTTCTGAAGGATCAAGCATCAAACATCTGAGCCACTGCTAATAGCTATGACTACTGTTAATAGAAAACTTGATCGAAAACATGTGGCACTTAGTAGGAACTCATGGTGATCTTCTTAACTAGCAAGAGTAATCACATCTGTCTTGTTTATCTTCATGCCTCCAAGGTCTAGCAGAGGGCCTAGCTTACAGTAGGTAATCAATCAACATGTGCCATGCCCATAAATACACTGGACTAACACTATGTCTTTTTATTCTCCCTAGACAATCCCTATTTATTTTCTAAAAATTACTTGTTCATCCAAAGTTTTGGTGTAGAGAATTTATTGGTGTACTGGATACATGGGGGGCAATTTTCCTCCCCCCGACCCCATTATCTGCTCTTAGGTCCTGGCAAATCTGGTTAGAAAATACAAGAATTCCCTTCCCATTCACAGACTCAATGTTCACTCAGTTTCCTAGGAAATGAAATAAAAGGAGACAAAAAAGTGAATAATAATTGAATAACAACTATGTGTGCTTTGCTGAGTTATGTATAGGGATCTACTTAGGTACTGGAACCACTCAGGCCTAAGTTAGCCAAGGCTCATTTCTACAGCCACAAACGACAGTCCTACCGAAGCGTGCTGTGCCCAGTTGCCTTGTTTTTAAACCTCAGATATAATGTGGACGTATTTAAAGGACACTGATGAGAAAAATCACGGATACTAAATTTTACATACCACTCATTTATTTCCCTTTGACTGGTAATCAAAATGGTCTCTCATAAGACATAATTGTGTAGACCAGAACAATTTGCACAGACGATTTAGGAATGATTATTTTATGAAGGTCATAATTTCACTGATTTCTCTTTTTTGTGCATTTGTTTAATGGAACTGGGGTGCTAAGGAGTTAAAAACAGAGAAAAGACTTACTCAGTTTTTAAAAACCCAGCAAGATGTGAACCATATTTTAGAATTGGAAACACGGCAGTTATATTAAAAGAAAAAAACCTCACAAGACTTAGAATCTAAAATGTATGTGTATGTGTGTGCACACGTGTTCTAATCCTTGCCTTCCTCTAACTCGCTGAGTAAACCTGAACAAATCACTTCATCTCCTACAACCTCAATTTCTTTATCAAATAGACAAAAGCATTCTAAACTCTCTCTGGCCCATCTGTGAATCTTAAAGGAAACATTGCCCATCACAGCACCTAGCATAGCTTCAGGGACATAGCAGGTTATGTATTCAGCCTTTGTTAAATTTGCTAATGGCAAATGAGGTCTAGCTAGAAAGTAGCATTGCATAAACCAAACATTTGAGTGGTTAATGGAAAAAGAAATAGAAATCTCCTTTTCCCCTGCATGGTTTGGATTTGGTTTGGCCCCACCATGTCTCATGTAGAAATTTGATCCCTAATGTTGGAGGTGGGATATGGTTGAAGGTGTTTGGGTCATGGGATTGGTCCCTCTTGAATGGCTTGGTGCTGTTCTCACTGGAGTGAGTTTTCACTCTTAGTTCCTGAAAGAACTGATTGTTGAAAAGTTCTTGGTACCTCTTCCTCTCTCTCTTGCTTCCTCTCCTGCCATGTGACCTGCGCACGTGCTGGCTCCCCTTCCCCTTCCACCACAAGCGGAAGAAGCCTGAAGCCCTCACCAGAAGCAGACGTTGGAGCCATGCTTCTTGCAGATCCTAAAGAACCATGTGCCAAATAAACCTCATTTATTTATACATTACCCAGCCTCAGATATTCCTTCATAGCAACACAGACTAAGACATCTCTCTACTCCATTTTCTATTTAACATTGGATGTACTGTCACAATTAAGAGCCAGAACTTTGTGAAAATTACTACCATAGAAATATGGAGCCAAATTGATAAAAAACAAAATAAACAGCTATTGCATTCAAAATGTTTGTGTTATTTAAATTGAACTTCAATCCTGTGGGTTTTGCTAAAAACATACTGAAAATTTCCACTCCCTCAAAAGCAGTTTTAACTTTTCAGCAAATATTTTATGTCCTCCATTGTTAGACCTAATAGAAGTCCCAACAATTGGAAAAATTGATGCTTGGAAAACTGATAGGTTTACAATAATTCTAGTTCTTCATCCCCCAAAAGAAGTTGATTTCAAAGAAGGAAGAGAAGCTGCAGGCTACCAACGGGACCTCATGCTGTTAGGCACCCTGCTTTATTCAGAGTTCAAGTCTCTACTGTGAGTTCACCTGTTCTGACAACCCTATAAATGCTGTTGCACCCAAGGGTCTAAGAACTCAATTCTTCTCTCGCTACACACTTGTCTGAAGTGATGGCTTCAATAAACTCATATATGCTTACGAATTCCAAATCACCTTCCCAATGTGCTCAACTCCCCATCACCTCATGTGTAAGGGCACAATGGATACTTGTCCCATTGTGTCCCATCATGTACTAAACCACTGTCACTTATCTTTCTCTTCACTAAACCTGATTCTATCTCCTCGAGAGTGGCACCATCATCCACTCAGGGAACACAAGCCAGAAACTTGAGAAACTTTTTATGCTTCCCATCTCCCTAACGCAAGTCATATCGACCTTGCCTTCTGCATTTTCATGAGTCAAACCCATCCCCACCCTGTCTACTGTCACTGCCCAGCTTCACGCTCACAACATCTTTTACCTGCCATATTGTAGAATGTTCCTAAACGATCTTCCTTCCTCTTGTCTTGCCTGCACCAACCCATTCACCATATGGCAGCCATAGTGATAGTCCTAAAAGGCAAGCCTGACCATGTCACCCTGCTGCCTACAATCACTGCATTGTCTCCTGGGTTGGAGGCAACGTGACTTGGCATCTTACATCTTATGTGTGTTCGTGTCAGATTCTCCAGCCTTAGCTTCTATCACTCTCCTCACTATAATTCTCAAATAATACTGAATTTCTTTGAGTAGCTTTCTCAATAATTCTTGCTATTCCACGGACATGTGCCCTTTTTCCTGGTGTTCCATTTCTTTATATAGAATATCTTTTCTATACCAACTCAAGCTTTGCTTCCTTCAGGAATCCTTCAATGCACCCCACTGCAGTGAGTCCAACAATGGAGAGCATAAAAAGCATTCTGAAAAGTTAAAATTGCTTTTGAGGGAGTGGAAATTTTCAATATGTTTCCTTCCACACTCACCTGAGGTCTGTTTTAGAGCAGATAACTAAGCAACATTGTAACCTTTAAGAATATGGGCTCCGAGTTCAAACCCACGGGGTTAGAATCCTTTCTCTACTAGTTACTAGCCAGTTATCAAACTATCTGGACTCTTTAAGCCCAGTCTCTTGATCTTTTAAAAGGTGATAATAATGACACTGAACTCAATGAATAATTATCAAAATTAAATGAGCTGAGACCTAAAGAATGAGAAGGAGTCAGCCATGCCAAGACTTGGAGGATGCACTTTTCATGGAGAGAAAATGGTGAGTACAAAGGCCCAGCTGATGAAACTTGGGGTACTGAATACTTTACAGCCGACAGCCCCATCCCTGCAGCAATATTCAGTCAGCCTAGGATTATAGTTTCTAAGAGAGAGCAGTAAAAGCCCCAGAATGAACATGTGGTGCTTAGCAGAACCTCATTAGCTGGGATCTGCTTCATTTCCCCTGCCCCATTTGGCTTCTTTTCAGACTCTACTATCACATTGAAGCCTTGGGTGAAACTTGAAAGCCCTTAAACCTAGTGAAAGGGCTACATTGGTAGGAACCTCAGGGATGAACTAAATGCTGAGTCCAGCACCCCTGCAAAAGCTGCTCCCTGAGGGCATTATCCAAAACGGTATGCCTCTAGATGAACACTGCAAAGTGCATACATTCAGAGAATGTGGACTTCTTGTCAAACTTGACAGCAGGTTTATTTCAGCATGAGATGCATTTGCCAAATGAACAGAGACTCAACGATTGTGCTGGTTCTAAAAATGGGTTTTGCTTAATAGTAGAGAAATAAAATGATTTATGAGTTTGTCAGGGAACGGATGTGGCCTTTTGGAAAAAAAATCCTCCCAGCTCCAGAGTGTCATGAATTGCAAATGAACCAATGGGTGATGTATGTGTGTGTATGTCAATACATGTACACACACATGTATCTCAGTGCGTGTCCCCTTTCTTCTTTGCTTCTGTGGTTTGGACCACTGTGTGCCTTCACTGACGCTGCAAGCAAATTGTAATTATAATGCTGAACAGTTACTTCCAAGGCAAACCAAATCTGTGTTCCATTAAAGTCACGGAATAGTTAAACATTATTTTTTTTTATTCCCAACCATAATAAAAAACAGGTTCCCCATTCAATCTGATGCTCCAGAAGTCAGAGGATTCCATACAATCCCTTCTGAAATATTTGGAAATAGATTCTGATGGTGTCCCAAGCATATCAGCAGGAGGTCAGCTTAATTTATGGTTTATCGGGCTTACTGTGGTTTGGACAGCAGCTGCATGGAAGTCCTCAAATGTAATAGATTTCCTCCCTAAGACACTAAGCCTGCTTGCCAACTTCTAAGCATATTCCTTTAGTGTGTCCTTTTGAGATGTTAGATGAAGTCACAGAAATGAAAGCTATTCTTTCTTTCAAATGAGAAACGAGAAAATGCTGCCCTTCAGGATTTGCTTCAAAAGAAAAAAACAATGCTCCAATCTTTCTGTTCACCAGTTTGTAACAATTGTTTTGGTATGTTTTTGTAAAACTATCTTTGAAATGAAATTTTCCTCTATAATTCACCAGTGATTTTATCCCAATGTCCTAAATTTGTGTGCATTCAGGTTGCATTTTAATGGTAAAAGTAACTCTTTAACAAATATCTGGATTAAAAAACACAAACAAATGCTCTGCAACCATTTACCTCCTACAGGAAGTCTAGCTTACATTCAATATGTATACTTTCTTCAACATTTCACAATCATGCTGAAAATTACCAATAGACTTTACACTGTAATTTTAAAAGACCACTTCCCCAATTTGCTAGATTTTCTGTCCCCATGCCTTTGTCCAGGCTTTCCTCCTGCATCGAACACTTCTCCCCCTCACTCTACCCTCTCTATCTGAGGATTGTTCGTTCATTCCACAAAACTCAGCTCAGCCCCTACTTCTTCCTTCCCCAGGCTATGGGGGAAGGTCCTCTATATCATGCCATGTTCTCTCTATTACAGCACTTAGCACACGGCCTTGTAACTGGCTGTCTCTCCCAATCCTATGAGATCCTTTCCACTTCTAAATTCTCAAAGACTAAGGCAGAAGGGGTGTTTAGTGAGTATTAATTAAGGACTTAGTTAACATATTAATTTGATCCCAAGCACAGCCTCTTGTGCTACCTTCAAGGCTAAATCACTTGAATTTTCTCAAATCAAAAGGATATGAAGGGGATGTCCCTTTCTTTTATCCCGTGAAACTTCCTTGGTCTTTGCCTAAGCAAGCCAGCCTCCTGTTCCATTATGAGAGATTTATTCAGCAATGCTGTGAATTGCTTCAGTGTGCTTTGGATTTGGATGGATATGGGTGTGTGTGTGTGTGTGAGAGTGTGTGTGTGTGTGTGTGTGTGTTTGTTCTCAACTTCCATTTGCCTTTAGATTCCTCAGTTTGAGTCCATGTCCAAAAAGACAGCTTATCAACTCCTGGATTTATCTACACTTGAAGCAGTGGAATGTGGTCCAGATGGGGATTTGTATCCAAAGGGGAAAGTCCCTCCTCACAAACTGGAATCGAGCTCCAAACTAGAGCCTCTGGAGGGTGCAGAATTCCTTAGCTGTCAAGGAGATTGGGCTCACCATCAGTCAGTGGGGTCAGAATCATAGCCTATGCCTTCACTCCCCAGTCACCAAGTCCAGCACCTTCTCCTTTTTCCATGTCTTATACCAGGCACTTTGCTGCAAGGATGGCCAGAGTCAGGTCTTGCCATCAAAGAACTTGAGAAGTTTGTGCAAGTGAAGACCAGTAAACAGGTAATTAGAATAGAGTGTAATAAGAGATGAATATGAAAGTAAGAAAGACAGAATAGAAGGCTTAACAAGGCCTGATGTAGGGAGAATAGAATTCACAAGATCAAGAGGGAGATAAATGTTTTTCCAGATATGTCATATGAAAAATGATTTTGGAATACCCAAAGTTGCTGAGGGCCCCAAATTTTGTCCCTGTGGGTATGCATGACACTTAATGCAAGACTACTTGGTATACTCTGGGGAATCAGATAGGACAGCGGAGCAGGTGGTAGAGAAAGAAGGCAGGATGGAGGCACGGTTGTGTGGAGAAGAGAGGCCTGGAAAGCTCCCTTCTTTACTATGCTGGCTGCTTGTTGAATAGAATGAAGGGAGCTAAGAAGAATTCAGCCTCAATATTGTGGAGCAGTAACTAGAAACCAGCCCCTATCATTCTAAATTCCCTGGTTGTCCTACTTTCACCATGGAAAATGTGACAAATATTATGGTGAAAATAAACAAAGTGACTATCAAAGTTGCTGCCATGTAGTCACTCTATACTGAGACCACTAGCTGACTTCAGGATCTATTTTGTAGTAATTAAGGAAACTCTTCAAAAGCCAAAAGGTCAGGATGTGATTATCTATGCTCCAGACAGCCCTAAAGCTGTGCAGTAGTTTGCCTAAAATTGCTATTGATTTTGTTATTTCCCCATGCACCTCCCCCCACTCAAAAAGTCCCTAAACATAATTTCCTGTGGCTCAGCCCCTAGGCCCTCTCTGGTTCTTTTATTCTTTAACATATGGCCTTTCTTGGGATCATTTATATAAAAACTACTACATTGAGTTACAGGTTACTTGAGCTGGGTACAAGCCCTCACTGCACACATATAGGACCTTAGCTTCCAAGAAGGGAAGGGACTTCACTAAGACTACACAGTTTTGAGCAGCCTTATTCCTCCCTTCCACATCTTGTCCCCTGATGCTGAGCCTTCATTTTGGGAGATCCAGTCTACTGTCTTGAACATTCCTTTCTCAAAGATGATAGGTTAGAAACTTGGGAAGAGTTTTGCTCCTTGAGTATTATCATACAGATAATAAATGATGGAAGGAAGCATTTAAATCTGAGATCTTTTAGTCTACCACTTTTTTTTTCCTTGTATACTATATTGGGAAAACCTAGGAAAACAGATCAATGCTAAGAATCACTCATGTCGAGATCATGGCGAATGGGAGGCAGAACTAGATTGCAGCTCTGACATGGATGGACACAGCAGCTTGCAGAGGCTCCTGTCACGAATTCTAGCTCCAAAGTGACTGCAAGAACAAACGAGCAATCCCAAGAGGACCCCCAGATCCTCTGAAGGAAGCGGACTGCTCCTGCGGGATCCAGGAGACACCACAAATACTGTGCTGGTATCCACAGCTGAAAGACCCATAGACAGTTCACATCACAGGACTCTATGCAGACAACCCCCAATACCAGCCTGGAGCTGGGTAGATTTGCTGGGTAGACGCAGAAGACAGGCAACAATCACTGCAGCTCAGCTCACAGGAAGCCACATCCATAGGAAAAGGGGGAAGAGTACTACATCAAAGGAACACCGCTTGGGACAAAAGAATCTGAACAACAGCCTTCAGCCCTAGACCCTGCCTCTGACAGAGCCTACCCAAATGAGAAGGAACCAGAAAACCAACTCTGGTAAAATGACAAAACAAGGCTGTTTAACACCCCGTAAAAATCATACTAGTTCACCAGCAATGAATCTAAACCAAGAAGAAATCCCTGATTTACCTGAAAAAGAATTCAAGAGGTTACTTATTAAGCTAATCAGGAGGGACCAGAGAAAGGTAAAGCCCAATGCAAGGAAAGCCAAACAACGATACAAGAAGTGAAGGAAAAATATTCAAGGAAATAGATAGCATAAAGAAAAAACAAAACTTCAGGAAGCACTGAATGCACTTATAAAAATGCAAAATGCTCTGGAAAGACTCAGCCATATAATTGAACAAGTAAAATAAAGAAATTCAGAGCTTGAAGTCAAGGTTTTCGAAGTAACCCAATCCAACAAAGACAAAGAAAAAAGAATAAGAAAATATGAACAAAGCCTCCAAGAAGTCTGAGATTATATTAAACAACCAAACCTAAGAATAATTGGTTTTCCTAAGGAAGAAGAGAAACCTAAAAGTTTGGAAAATATATTTGGGGGAATAATCAAGGAAAACTTTCCTGGCCTTGCAAGAGACCTAGACACGCAAATACAAGAAGCACAAAGAATACCTGGGAAATTCATTGCAAAAAGATCATCACCTAGGCAGATTGTCTTCAGATTATCTAAAGTTAACATGAAGGAAAGAATCTTAAGAGCTGTGAGACAAAAGCACCAGGTAACCTATAAAGGAAAGTCTATCAGATTAACAGCAGATTTCTTAGCTGAAACCCTACAAGCTAGAAGGAATTGGGGCCCTATCTTCAGCCTACTCAAACAAAGAAATTATCAGCCAAGAATTTTGTATCCAGCAAAAGTAAGCATCATATATGAAGGGAAGATACAGTCTTTTTCAGACAAACAAATGCTAAGAGAATTTGCCACTACCAAGCCACCACTACAAGAACTGCTAAAAGGAGCACTGAATCTTGAAATAAATCCTGGAAACACATCAAAACAGAACCTCTTTAAAGCACAAATCACACAGGACCTATAAAACAAAAAATACAAGTTAAAAAGCAAAACAAAAAACAAAAAAAACAAGGTACACAGGCAACAAATAGCACAATGAATGCAATGGTACCTCACATCTCAATACTAACATTGAATGTAAAAGGCCTAAATGCTCCACTTAAAAGATACAGAACTGCAAAATGGATAAGTACTCACCAACCAACTATCTGCTGCCTTCAGGAGACTCACCTAACACATAAGGACACACATAAACTTAAAGTAAAGGGATGAAAAAAGGAATTTCATGAAAATGGACACCAAAAGTGAGCAGGGGTAGCTATTCTTGTATCAGACAAAACAAACTTTAAAGCAACAGCAGTTAAAAGAGACAATGAGGTATATTATATAATGGTAAAAGGCCTTGTCCAACAGGAAAATATCATAATCCTAAACATATATGTATCAACCACTGGAGGTCCCAAATTCATAAAATGATTACTAATAGACCTAATAAATGAGACAGACAGCAACACAATAATAGTGGGGGACTTCAATACTCCACTGACAGCACTAGACAGGTCATCAAGACAGAAAGTCAACAAGAAACAATGAATTTAAACTGTACTTTGGAACAAATGGACTTAACAGATATATACAGAACATTCCATCTAACAACCACAGAATATACATTCTATTCAACTATGCATGGAACTTTCTCCAAGATAGACCATATGATAGGCCATAAAATGTGCCTCAATAAATGTAAGAAAATTGAAATTATATCAAGCACTCTCTCAGACCACAGTAGAATACAACTGGAAATGAATTCCAAAAGGAACTTTCAAAACCATGCAAATACATGGAAATTAAATAAACTGCTCCTGAAAGAGCAGTGGGTGAAAAATGATATCAAGATGGAAATCAAAAAATTCTTTGAACTGAATGACAATAATGAAACAACCCATCAAAACCTCTGGGATAAAGCAAAGATGGTGCTAAGAGGAAAGTTCATAGCCCTAAATGCCTACATCAAAAAGTCCGAAAGAGCACAAACTGACATTCTAAGGAACTAGAATGTCTAAGGACCTCAAGGAACTAAATAAACAAGAACAGGCCGGGCACGGTGGCTCACGCCTGTAATCCCAGCACTTTGGGAGGCCAAGGCGGGTGGATCACAAGGTCAAGAGATCAAGACCATCCTGGCCAACATGGTGAAACCCCGTCTCTACTAAAAATACAAAAATTAGCTAGGCATGGTGGCGTGTGCCTGTAATCCCAGCTACTCAGGAGGCTGAGGCAGGAGAATTGCTTGAACCCGGGAGGCAGAGGTTGCAGTGAGCTGAGATCACGCCACTGCATGCACTCCAGTGTGGTGACAGAGCAAGACTCCATCTTAAAAAAAAAAAACAAAAAAAAAAAAACAAGAAGAAACAAGAACAAACCAAATCTAAACCTAGCACCTAGCAGAAAAAAAAATGAAATAACCAAACTTAGAGCAAGACTAAATGATATTGAAACAAAAAAAAATACAAAAGATAAATAAAACAAAAAGCTGGTTCTTTGAAAAAATAAACACAATTGATAGACCATTAGCAAGATTAACCAAGAAAAAAAGAGAGAAAATCCAAATAGCCTCATTAAGAAATGAAACAGGAGATATTACAACTGACACCACTAAATTATAAAAGATTATTCAAGGCTACTATGAACATCTTTATGCACAAAAACTAGAAAACCTAGAAGGGAAGGATAAATTCCTGGAAAAATACAACCCTCCTACCTTAAATCAGGAAGAATTAGATACCCTGAGCAGACCAATTACAAGCAGTGAGATTGAAATGGTAATTCAAAAATTGCCAACAAAAAATGTCCAGGATCAGACAGGTTCATAGCAGAATTCTACCAGACACTCAAAGAAGAATTGGTGCCAATATTTTTGACACATTCCACAAGAAACAGAAAGAAGGAACCCTCCCTAATTCATTCTATGAAGCCAGTATCACACTAACACCAAAATCAGGAAAGAACATAACCACAAAAGAAAACTATAGACCATATCAATAACCTTGATGAACATAGATGCTAAAATTCTTAACAAAATACTAGCTAACCAAATCCAACAACATATCAAAAAGATAATCCGGCCGGGCTTGGTGGCTCATGCCTGTAATCCCAGCACTTTGGGAGGCTGAGGCGGGTGGATCACAAGATCAGGAGATCAAGACTATCCTAGCTAACACGGTGAAACCCCATCTCTACTAAAAATACAAAAAATTAGCCAGTGTGGCGGCGTGCGCCTGTAGTCCCAGCTACTCGGGAGGCTGAGGCAGGAGGATGGCATGAACCTGAACCTGGGAGGTGGAGCTTGCAGTGAGCCGAGATTGCATCACTACACTCCAGCCTGGGTGACACAGCAATACTCTGACCCCCCCCCAAAAAAAAAAAAAAAGATAATCCACGATGATCAAGTGGGTTTCATACCAGGGATTCAGGAAAGGTTTAACACAGGTAAGTCAATAAATGTGATACACCACATAAACAGAATTAAAAACAAAAATCACATGATCATTTCAATAGATGCAGAAAAAACATTCGACAGCATCCAGCATCGCTTTATGATTAAAACTCTCAGCAAAACTGGCATACAAGGGACATACCTAAGTGTAATAAAAGCCATCTATGACAGACCCACAGCCAACATAATACTGAATGGGGAAAAGTTGAAAGCATTCCTTTTGAGAACTGGGACAAGACAAGGATGCCCACTCACATCACTCCTCTTCAACATAGTACTGGAAGTCCTAGCTAGAGCAATCAGACAAAAGAAAGAAATAAAGGGCGTCCAAATCAGTAAAGAGGGAGTCAAACTGTCACTGTTTGCTGAGGATATGATTGTTTACCTTGAAAACCCTAAAGACTTTTCCAGAAAGTTCCTAAAACTGATAAATAATTCAGCTAAGTTCTCAGATACAAGATTAATGTCCACAGATCAGTAGCTCTTCCGTACACCAACAGTGAGCAAGCAGAAAATCAAATCAAAACTCAACCCCTTTTACAATAGCTGCAAAAAAAATAAAATACTTAGGAATATACCTAACTAAGGAGATGAAAGACCTCTACGAGGAAAACTACAAAACACTGCTGAAAGAAATCATAGATGACACAATCAAATGGAAACACATCCCATGCTCATGGATGAGTAGAATCAATATTGTGAAAATGACCATACTGCCAAAAGCAATCTACAGATTAAATGCACTCCCCATCAAAATACGACCATCATTCTTCACAGTTAGAAAAAACACTTCTAAAATTCATATGGAACCAAAAAGGAGCCCGCATAGCCAAAGCAAGACTCAGCAAAAAGAACAAATCTGGAGGCATCACACTACGTGATTTCAAACTATACCATAAGGCCACAGGCAACAAAACAGCATGGTTCTGGTATAAAAATAGGCACATAGACCATTGGAACAGAATAGAGAACCCAGAAATAAAGCCAAATACTTACAGCCAACTGGTCTTCGACAAAGCAAACAAAAACATAAAGAGAAGAAAAGACACCTTCTTCAACAAATGGTGCTGGGATAATTGGCTAGCCACATGTAAGAGACTGAAACTGGATCCTCATCTCTCACCTTATACAAAAATCGACTCATGATGGATTAAGGACTTAAATCTAAGGCCTGAAACTATAAAAATTCTAGAAGATAACATTGGAAAAACCCTTCTAGACATTGGCTTAGGCAATAATTTCATGAACAAGAACCCAAAAACAAATGCAATTAAAAAAAGATACATAGTTGGGAGGACTTGATTAAACTAAAGAGCTTTTGCACAGCAAAAGGAACTGTCAGCAGAGTAAACAACACACAGAGTGGAAGAAAATCTTCACAATCTATACATCTGACAAAGGACTAATATCCAGAATCTACAATGAACTCAAACAAATCAGTAAGAAAAAAAACAAACAATCCCACCAAAAACTAGACTAAGGACACAAATACACAATTCTCAAAAGAAGTATACAAATGGCCAAAAAACATATGAAAAAATGCTCAGCATCACTAATGATCAGGGAAATGCAAATTAAAACCACAATGCATTACCACCTTACTCCTGCAAGAAAGGCCATAATCAAAAAGTCAAAAAACAGTAGCTGTTGGCATGGATGTGGTGATCAGGGAACACTTCTACACTGCTAGTGGGAATGTAAACTATTACAGTCACTATGGAAAACAGTGTGGAGATTCCTTAAAGAACTAAAAGTAGAACTACCATTTGATCCAGCAATCCCACTACTGGGTATCTACCCAGAGGAAAAGAAGTCGTTATATGAAAAAGATTATGTGCACAAGCATGTTTATAGTGGCACAATTTGCAATTGCAAAATTATGGAACCAATCCAAATGCCCATCAGTCAACAAGTGGATAAAGAAACTGTGGTATATCTATATGATGAAATACTAATCAGCCATAAAAAGGAATGAATTTATGGACTTTGCAGTGACCTGGATGAGATTGGAGACTATTATTCTAAGTGAAGTAACTCAGGAATGGAAAACCAAACATTGTATGTTCTCACTGATATGTGGGAGCTAAGCTACGAGGACGCAAAGGCATAAGAATGATACAATGGACTCTGGGGACTTGGGAGGAAAGGTGGGAAGGGGGTGAGGGATAAAAGACTACAAATAGGGTGCAGTGTATACTGCTGGGGTGATGGGTGCACCAAAATCTCACAAATCACCACTAAAGAAATTACTCATGTAACCAAATACCACCTGTACCCCAATAACTTACGGAAAAATTAAAAATTAAAAAATACATTAAAAATAAATAAATAAAGAATCACGTCTCTTGGAGGAAATTCATCTCTTAAGTACCTTGAACTGTCCTCAGACATGCAAGAGGATGTACCTTGTTGTGCCCTTCAAACATGTAAGATAATGATTTGCAACAGACTTTCTCCCTTAAGAAAAAAATAGGCATAGCGCTATGGGAATATTTTCTTATCCATTCTTCAAGGAGTTTTGTGTGGCTGGATTGCATATTATAATGGCCGGAGTGCCTCAGGGAGTGTTAAATATTTGAATTGCTGCAGTAACTTATGCTGTCTGAATTACATCCGGTCCTCTGACTCTTTACATAGCTGGAAAAATTTGTCATATGTTTATGGTATTTTGACAGTAGCTGGATTGAAATAATTCAGAGGCAAGCCATATTTTTGCTTCACTGACCGACCTACCATGGAGTAGGGAGGTTCTTAGCAAGTCATTAAATAGCTGGAGCAAATGGCTTGGATAAAGGCACGTAGTGGGGCTACAAGAGAATCTTGTTTGATGGGTGATAAGGGCACAGGAAAGCAGAGGCTGCTATAATTGATAAATGCTGGGCACCAGTGAGTGATTTCATGCAGTGTCTGGGCAAGAAGATACCTGAAACTTCATCTAATCCGGAACTCCTCATTTAAAAATGGAAAGACTTCAATGGAAGACTTGAAACTATAAAAATCCTAGAAGAAAATACAGGGAAAAAGCTACGTGACATTGGTCTTGACAATGAGTTTTCTGGATATGACACCAAAAGCACAGGCAACGAAAGCAAAAATAAACAAGTGAGGCTACATCAAATCAAAAATTTCTGCATAACACAGGAAACAATCGACAAAATGAAAAGTCAACCTATGGAATGGGAGAACATATTTGCAAACCATATATCTGATAAGGGGTTAATATCCAAAATATATAAGGAACTCCTACAGCTCAATAGCAAAAAACCAAATAACTGAATTAAAAAGCAGGCAAAAGACCTGAATAGACTTTTTTCCAAAGACATACAAATGGCCGCTAATCATCGGGGAAATGCAAAGCAAGACCATAATGAGATATTACCTCACACTTGTTGGGATGGGTGTTGTCAAGACAACAAAAGATAATGAGTGTTGTCAGGGTATGGAGAAAATGAAACCCTTGTGTACCATTTGTGGACATGTAAATTGGTACAGCCATTATGGAAAACAGCATGGAGATTCCTTAAAAAATTTAAAATAGAACTATCATATGATTCAGCAATTCTATTTTTTGGTATTTATCCAAAGGAAACAAAATCAATATATTGAAGAGATGACTGCATTCCCACATTCATTGCAGCATTATTCACAATAGTCAAGATATAGGAAAAAACTAAATGCCTGTCAATAAATGAACTTATAAGGAAAATGTGGCATACACACATATATATATACACACACACACATATATAAGCATACACACATATATATATACACACATATACATAAACATAATGTAATATTCACCTTAAAAAAGAAGGAAATCCTGTTATATGCAATAACTTGGATGAACGTGAAAGACATTATTCTAAGTGAAATAAGTCAAACACAGAAAGGCAATTACTGCATAATCTCTTGTATATGTAGAACCTAAAAACATTGAACTCATAGAAACAGAGTAGAAAGGTGGTTATTCAGGAGTCGAGGGAGGGAGAAACGGGGAGATGGTGGTCAAAGGGCACAAACTTTCACTTATAAGATGAACAGCTACTGGGGCCCTAATGTACAGCGTGGTGATTAAAGTTAGTAACAATGTAGTACATACTTGAAGTTTGCTAAGAGAGTAGATATTAAGTATTCTCACCACAGGGGAAAAGAAAGATAACTATATAAGGGATGGATATATTAATTAGCTTGATTGCAGTAATCATTTCACAATGCATACATCTATCAAAACTTCACATGTATACTGAAATATATATTACTTTTACAAATTATACATCAATAAAGCTGTAAATAAAAAGAATTTTAAACTCATCTGACCCAAAGTTTGAACCTCTGGCTCAAGCATTTTTATGAGCTAAGTAGGGTCAGGTGCAATCTCATTTACAAATAAGTAACTCAGTTGTCTGAGAGATTGTGCTGTCACAGGGTTTTCATACAGTTCTACTGAGTCAGGCATGCAGACACTGTTGACTGCCTAGCCCAACTGTCATACCCCACTTCTTCCTGGCTAACGAAACTCTGATTTCATTCATGTGGCCAGGTGTACAGGCCCAGATAATCAATTGTGGTTGGTGTGAACCAGTCATGACAACCCCATGTCCTTTCATCAGTTATTTACTCAGAGTTGAACAGGTGATCCAGTTCTGACCATTGAGACATATGGAGAAGTTACTGTGGAGTTCTGTAAAAGGAATCTCCGCCCCCACCCCCACCTCCATTAACACAGAGATACAGGGGAAGAAACTCATTTTGCTTTCTAACCTGCACCCTCACTTCCTACTTTTGAGGTTATTCCATTAGAAAATGATGCTTGGAGCTGCAGCAGCCATTTTGTGACTATGAGGAGAGACACTGCATACAAATTGAGGATGATAGAGCCAAAGGACCAAAGGAATCACAATCTTTGATGGCACTGTCTAGCTGGAAACCAAACCTGAATCCTCACACCCCTAGATAGCCTAATCCAAAAGCAAATGACCTTAGAGGTTAAGCCATTCATGCGGAGATTTATGTTACTTGCACTACCCTTATTTTAAGGATATACTAAGAAAACTTCCAATGGTGGCTAAAACTTTGAAAAATAATTTACTTGTTATTGAGTCAGTATATTCTTCAAGAGCAAGGACATTTGGGTCCTTCGGCTTGTATTCCTAAGTCTTAGATCAGGATCTAGCACATTGTGGACGTCTAGTAAATATGTGAAGCATACACACATATACTTACATAGACATACAAATTGCAGAGTAAATTTTGGGGTGAATATGAGTACACTCTAAAACATTTAAAGAAGGGAAACTAGCATTTGTTGATAACCTTATGTAAGACAGCACTTGTCCTGCTGGATTTCCCAAACCAATGTAGTACCAAGGGCAGGATGGTGTGAGCGGTCTACCCTGGGTGCAGGCACCAAGGGTTACATTGACTGTAAAGAATTTAAAAACAATACTGAAAAATGGACTGTAAAGTTGCTCTGCTCTTCATTATCACCATGGGCTAGAAATTTTAAACAATGTCTGTGATAAAATGTTTCAACCCAAGAAAAATGTTTTGTTAGTCTAAATTCTAAACAATTGTTGTAGTTATTACTAAGTTTTAATAATATATAAGTAAGCTTTAAATTAACACTTTCTGTTGTTACCTATCCTTTAACAAACATTATATTCTACACAGAAGTTAATTCAGAGAACTCCCAGTTATATAGTTGGCCCCCAACAAGCAGAGACCCCACCACGGGCATTCATGTTGAGACTACATTTGTGACAATTTAAAATAATTTCAGCTCACTTCAGATGTAGTCCACATCCTTAGCACTTGTGATACCACCTATCTCTATAGTTAAATAGCTGACTCTGAATCAACATTGATAGCGCAGTGATTGAAAAAGACGAAGAAGCAAAACTGGAGTTATTTCATTTCTGACACTCAATGTGACTACTTAGAGATAATTCACATTTAAAAATTAAAACAATAAAGCACAGTAAAGGAACAGAGTGTTATGTTGTCTCGTAAGTACAAATTTCAGCTCAGAAATAAAATATTTTTCCAAATTTGAATATTTTCTGATGGGAAGTTTTATATGACATTATTAGGCACCAAAACCACTATTTACCAATAGCCGGAATCAGCCTGATTAAATGTACAGTAAAACACCTGCTTTAAAATGAATGCTTGAAGTTTAGCACATAGATATCATAGAGAAGGCCATTGACTATACAACAAAATGTAAAGAAATAGACTTTTGACATGAGAAAGAGATTCAAATTTCTAAGAAAAATGCCAGGAGAAACAACACAATCTGCTGGTCTTACACTGCTAGAAGAAATCAAAAAGACAAAACGATGTTCAACTGCCTCAATGAGTTTCACAAGGAACTGGACACTTGTTCTAAGGCAATTGATCAAACAATGTTAACATTAGTTATCACACAGTAATTTTCCCTGATCTTTACAGACAATTTTACAAAATGTAACAGATATTTTTGATAAATTTTCTGGTGAAGGTATTTTATTTTATTTTAATTTTAGAGACACTTGAAAGCTGATAGAATTGATCCCAAAGAAACGAAGATGTGGCCAGTATAACAATTTCTGGAATTTTATCAATCTACCATATCTATCTTTATGTTTGATAGTTATCCTAACTATTTGTGTATCTGCTGATTCTTCCAAAAATATTTTGAAATTAAAATTAATAAAAACTCAAATTTTGATCAACTATCAGGGACGATAGATGGACAAGTCTGGCTACGCTGTTCGTTGAACATAAATAGGCAAAGAAGAACAGTTTTGACAGCGATTGAAAATTTGGAGAAGGCACAAAAACAGAACCTGTAATGTTGTTTTGTACATATAAGTGTAAGCTTCTTCCCTTCTTAACAAATACATTAATGTAGTTAGAAAGTATGAATCCTTTAACTGTTTCCCTTTTTGGTAATGTCACTTTTTTTTCTTTTTTACTGGTATGATTATATATATGTTCATAGAAAAGTCTTACTGTCTGCATTTTTTTTCTTGCCACTGTTATTATTCGTTCATTTCACGATTATTGTGGAGGATCATTTTGTCACTTAGAGGACAGAGGTGTTAAAAATGATCTGCCTCCATGTGTCAAGTGTGCTAGGCACACCACTTTCAGCAGCAGTGTTTTCCAAACGAGAAAACCAAAACTCAGTGAAGTTAGGTGTCTGAGGCCCCAAATTTAAATTTATCATGAAGAGAGTCCTTCATTAGGATTAGATGATTGCCATCCTTAGAGCCTATGGGGCTCACCAACTCAGCTCATGCACGGGTTAAAGTTAACCATACATTGTTAGAGGAAACATTGTGGTCAATTGCACGTATATTCGTAAATTTTACTTGACTGTCAGTCAACTCCATTCCAAAGCCTTTCGCCCAGACTCCCTGACTTCGCCCAAACAAATTTTTCCACTAAAAAAAAAAATATCAACTGTGAAACAGCTTATTTATGTAAGCAAAAACATTATCTAGCCCCCATTTATTATGATTCATACAGGTACAATAAACTTGATTACACTTTTTGGTAATGTTACATTACTAGTTAAATTTATTAAAAACAGAACTCTGACAGATGCAAAGAGAATCACTGTGAAAATCCACAATAAGCCCCATACCCCCAGTCTTATTCCCCTAGTAATGTCATGCTTGAAGATATACACAGGAAAGGCAAAAGGGGCCCCTTCTCAGTTGTGTTATACTATATTCTGTTTCCATGGGAATACATACTAAGGTGATGAAATCATGAAGTACTCTAGGAGGTGCTAATAACCAGCTGAAAATATCTGCATTCACTAAACTATAGCAAAGGGGGATAATGGAAATTTGGGGGAGTGGAAGAAATGAGCACCACAGACATGAGAATAAGCTGATACTAAGGCCATGCCAGGTTTGAAGCTGCAGATCACATGTAATAGTATTTTATAACTGTGGATCACATGTAATACTAAAACATCACCAATTGCAATTTAATTTGGTCAAGGTCAGTGTTTATCCTCTAAAGGTCCAAGCACCTCTTTTTCTTCAGTCTCTCTCCTCTCCCATAAAATTTCAACCCAATAGATTTTTTGATCTTTTTTTTCTATTATTGTTATTATCCTCCAGTTTATCAGATTTATCTGTCAGTTATTGTGACCATTAAATGCCAAGCAATTTGCAAAGATGATCTCATTTAAATTTCAGAATGTGCTTGTTGCGTAGGAATTACTTTTTTTTTCTATTTTGGTACTGGGGAAATTAAATCAGAGATCAGCACAGCTCAGGAGCAGGATGTGGGACTCGAAGCCAGGTCCTTCTGGGGCATTCTCCACTAAATTGTACTTCCTCATTGATGGTCCTCCTTATTCATTTGATTCAGACTTGGCAGTTTATAAACACCCTATAAAATAAGACAGATTTCTGCAGGCATCACAGGAATCCCAGCTCCGTCTCAAGCTTCCTAGCATAACTAACCAACTAAGAAGGTGCATGAGTTTTCTCTATGGGTCAAAGGCCTTGATGGTTTTGGCAGGAAAGATAGAAAGTTTAGAATAGGTGTACCAATGAGAGGGTGAAAGAGAAAGGGAGAATACTACAGTGAAGGTATCTGAGAATGTTCCCTGCTGGGACCCATGAACTCATATGTGAGTCTTGCAGAGGAGGGCTGAAGCCCCAGCTGAAGGAGCTCTTTTCATGAAGGACTGTGATACGCGGGGTGTAAGCTGTACTGACCACGGCATAAATGTAAACCAGAGTGGGAGAAAGGGCACTGCCCCAGCTCTGCACAGAAAATCATATGGCTTTGGTGTCAGTTAGGATCAGTTATCTCCAATCACAAATAGACCCAAAAAAGTCTAATGGGTCAAGTATAGAAGTGCTTCTTGTTGTTGCTTGTTTGCTTTTGATTGTATGTTTTTGGTTAGTGTGCACGTATGTACAGGTGCTCAGAAATAATAGACAATTCTAGTTTGGCAGGGGGCTGTGTTCACAAGATCTAGGCTCATTCCAAGATCTAGGCTCTGTCACCTTCTACACTTGGTTTTTAAAGTCACCTCAGGCACTGATGTCAGAGGATGGGAAGAACGCAGAGAATCACACATAAAAGTTCCAATGCACCAGGCCTAGAAATGATGCCCCTCACTCCCACCCACATCTGCTGGTTGGAAATCAGTCACATGACCAAATCTAACTGTGAGGGAGCCTGGGAAATGTAGTCTTGCTAGGTGCTCATGAGAGGAAAAAAAAAAAAAAAAGAAAAAGAAAGAAAAAGAAAAAACAGGTTAGTAACTACCTAACAGACTTCAGGGAATTTAGCCCACTGGCATTAGCAGCTTTGAGAACATCAGATAATTTAAATATCAGCATTCTGAAAGAGGATTCCAGTTCATGTGGTGGGAAAGCAACCCCTTGCTGTGGCTTCATTGTCAACAAGAAAGGCCCAAGGTAGGGGACATCTACTAATAAGAACCAGAAAGAAAATGGCTGTTTTCATAAAGTAGCAGAGATGTCTGCTCAGGGCTCACAGAAAAGGAGATTGGGTAACAATAGGGAGAGCAAGAGCCAGAAATACCTAAAATTAATAAGTGCTTATTTTAAAATATTCAGGCAATAAAGGAAATAAAAATAATATCAATATTACTAATTTCATGTGATTAAAGTTACTAACATTTTTGTATGTAGCCTGCCAAAACACATTCCTCTCCTTCCCTCTCTTCCCCTCCTCTCCCCTCCTCTCCTCCTGTTCCCTCTCCTCCTCACCTCTCTTTTCCTCTCTCTAGTCTGTAAGTGTAGATCTATATTTTTACTATTAATGACTTTTACTCCTGCATAAAATGATTGAATAGTGAATCCTTCATGACTGGAAACTCAATTGCTCTTTTTCTTCTCTCTTCTCTGTATTCTTTTTACTTATAAATAAAGCATCAATGAATATTCTTGTTCATATATCTTGAGTCACTGATCTAACTATTTGCATAGGAAAAATTTCAAGACAAAATAATTGATGCACCATGCATCATTTGTACCTACACACTTGGGAGCACAACCCTAAGAGCATACACATTTAAAATTTTGAAATACATTGCCAAATTTATCTCAAGAGAATTATACCCATTTAACCTTAGCCGTATATGAATGTTTGATCCCCATAGTTATCAATACTAGATAACTTTATATTTTGCACAGTAAAAAAAGGAACGCGCATTCTTATTTCAATGTGTGTTTCTTTGATTACTAGTATAGTACAGCATCTATTCAAATGTTTTTTGGCCATCTTTTATTTATTGCATTTAAATATCTGGCTGCTCAGTGTTCTTTCCAATTGTTGCTACTTTCTGAATTTTTTTGCTATGCCAATATTTATATTTAGTTGAACTTTATTTAAAAGATGTTAACTGAGATTGTGTTTAACATATAGATTTGCTCAGATAATAACAGCATCACCAGAATAAATATTCACACAAGAACAATGTGTGACTTTTATTTATTCTCTCTTTCTTATGATCTTTGATGCAGTTTTATAGTTTTCTCCATATAAATCCTGAATCTTTATTTTTTCATATTTTTTCTAAATATTTTATGCCTTAAGCTGCCTTTTGTATTAGAATGTTCTCCATTATATTTCTTACCTGATCCTCCTTGTTAGATAAGAGCTTTTCTAGTTTTGTATATTCATTGTTTAATCAGCTATCTTATTGATTTCTCTTTTAATATGTAAGAATTTTTAGTTGATTTGTTGGGTTTTTATGAAATTAGAAATTTGACATTTTAAATATTTATATGTCTTACTTTATCTTCTTAGCTATTTGTATCACTTTCCCAAAATAATGTGAAATAATAATGGCAATTACAGGCATACTTGACTTCTGTCTCCCTTTAATGGAAATAACATTGTATATAAATCTGTGTTTTTATGGTGTGTGTATGAATGTGTATGCATATATATATTTATCATATTGAGGAAACAGCATCTTTTAAATAAACTTATATTTTAAGTGCTAGACTTAATTCTGTTCCTTTTAGACTTTTAATATGGAAAGATTGATAAAAGTTATTATGTGCCATTTTAATATCTATCATGCTACTTGCAGGAAGTAATTCCTACAGCTAGGCTTTGCACTTGACAGGGAGTTTCTAAGCAAAAATGGGAGAATAACTTTGGTTATATTGCACTCATTGCTGGTAACAGGAAAAGAAAAGACAAATCTCTCTTTCATTCTGTCAGGACACATCTCCTGTAATCTCAAGTTTAGCCATATTATGAAAATGTTAGAGTATTTTTAAAAGTAAATGATGACATATAAACTGTTTAAGGGGGGCAAAATGACTGCCATGAAATTGAACAGATATCAAGTATTTATGTGGAAAACCTCAAATCACATCATCCAATGGGTTTATAATGTGAAATCAAAATAAAGATGCCATAGGCAGGTAAGAGCTAGGTGTATGTTTGCTTTTAAAATTGATGGGATCCTTCAGAGGGAGGAAAGAGTTGGTCTTTCATGTCTCTTTCACTTCTTTTAAGCCAATATGAGAGTCTACTAGAAGTAGAGGGAGTCAGCAGCCATTGGAAATGTGGCAGGCAAGGAATGCCAGAGCAGAGGAGCAGGTAGTTTTGATTTGAACTAACTGACCTGAAGAACCAACTTGCCCAGTGGGGAGTAGGGACAGAGATGTATTTGCTCCAGCAAGCCTTTCCCTACTTCCTCCTCCACCTCCACTCCTAGTAAAATTAGACTCTTCCTTCCTTCTAAGCCCTATACTATTTAGTTCCTTTGGCACTTTCTACTCTGGTTACCTATATGCCTATTTGCTTCCCAACCAGAAAATAAGACCATTAAAGGCAAAATCCATGTGTTTGTATCACTCCCACACACACCCTATAATGCCCAGCACAGGATCCTGTACAGCAGACACTGTGCAGTAAACATTCATTAAATGAATAAATGAATGAATGATACGTGCAACCTTAACTCAGGTCCCGTGACAGTATTACTACTAATAACAAGAAT
Organism: Pongo pygmaeus; assembly: GCF_028885625.2. NCBI lineage: Eukaryota > Metazoa > Chordata > Mammalia > Primates > Hominidae > Pongo > Pongo pygmaeus. Next base: position 98,696,213 of record NC_072386.2, read on the forward strand.
AATAATAACAAAAGCTAATTTTTATGAAGTGCCTACTATGCACCAAGATTTAAATATGCATTACATTTTTTGTCCTTACAATGATCCTGGCAGGTAAATAGCACTATTCCCACTAAGAGATGAAAAAATGAGGTTCAATATGTCATTTGACTTGCCAAGGCTCACATAAAAGAGACTAGAGGACCTTTCTGACATCAAAGATCAAGCTGTTTCCACTGTGCTAAGTTGTCAAGTGTGGATAAGAATTTCAACCCTTATTACATGATCTGTTTGGTGTTCCTATTTTGTAAGGGTAACTTTGAAGAATTTTAGGAGAAAACAAAAGTGTGGTCAAATACAAGTGGGATTTCCAATGAGTTTTGAAATTGGAGAAAATGCATTACCAAGCACTAAACAAACATTGAATCTGTTTTATGAGTTAATGGATTAAGTTGGATTTCAGAGGCATTCCTGTATCACACACTGCATACACATGCTCATGCCTTTCTCCAAAGCTTAGGACCAGTTGGTGTTGATCACAGATGCAGCCAAATGGCTGGATTGTTTCAGAAGAATGCTGCACACAGAATTTGTATCTGAGACTGTTGCTTATCCAAAAACATTTATGAAAGAGTTCAGACACCCCAAACAATTCTCCTGAAGACAGCATAAATAGTTCCCACAATATATTTTCTTTTATTTTAATATAAGGTTTTGAACCCAAGAGCTCTGTCTTTTACTTTCTATATACACAATAAGTTGCCATGTAATACATGCTCAATAATCATTTGTTAAATTAGCAAAATTTAGCACTATGGAGTGTAAACCCATCTATACTGGTTTTTCTGTAAGTATTACCAAATCTGGTGTCATTTAAACAATTCTAAAAGTCTTGTAAGGAAAACTTCAAACTGAGAAGTGTGAGCAAAAACAGAGGAAAACAAACAAATAAAACCCTTGGATACCAGCTCACAAAGAGCCTCATTTATCATGACCAGAAGGGGGAAAATCACTAGAATAAGCACTTTTAGGAAATTAGACAACTAACTTAAATGGTGATGAAATCTAAAGCAAGGATGGAAAATTGTTTTCAAGTTGTTGCATTTAATCTTGATCAATCATTAGTAGCTTTCTGGAGCTTCTTGCTGAGAAGGGTCTGAAGCCAGATGCAGGCTCAGGGAAGAAAGAGCTATTCATAGTGTCTTATAGTCATAGTCACATAGTCAGTCATTGTCCTGGTTCTCTTGCCATGTATGTATTTTATAATCTAGGTTTAAAAGGAAAAAAGAAAGATTATGACCTCAAGATATGGTTTGGTCTGCCAGAGTCGTTTATTCAGCCATAAGACTTAGGAAAGATGCCATTTCTTTCTCTAGCCTACAAAACATATTTATTGAGACATTGAATTGTTAGAGATAACTTTTATTGAAAACTAGTATTCTCTAGGACTGTGTACAGGCCAGAAGTAAACATAAATGAAAAAAATCAGTCTGATCCTTTTATTAACCAAATAATATGATATATAGGAAGACAACTTTTTAAATAATTCCCTGGCCTCATCCAATACACACTCAACCATTTGTGTTTGCACAGTCACTTAGACAGAAGTGGGACTAGCTAACTCACCAGAGATGACTCCCAGCATGAGGAGGCCAGCCCATGGGAGACTCTAAGGAAACATGGCACAATTGTGAGAATTCTGAATGCCAAATCACAAACAGTTTACAAAGAAGAATATTGATCCTATGGTCCTTTGGTTTTCCCACACTTAAAAGCACCGAGAGTTGGGAATTTCCCTAGAGGAGAAAAAAAGCCTAAAGTCAAATGCTGCCTAATAGCAGTTGAACTTAGTGAAAAAGATGTTTGATTTGAACCTACCTATTTGCATGTTATAAATTCTGCTCCAGATTGTATATGTATTAAGTTTGAAAATAATGGTAGATGCTTAGTGATTAATGCTTTTTCATTAAAAAATACTATTGGCTAAAACCTGTGCTTTTTCTCTCCTTCTCTGTTATGCATAGTAACAAGGAGCCTCTCTACAGAACTTGGTTACCCTTTTTTATTTTTATTTATTTATTTTTTGAGACAGGGTCTCACTCTGTCACCCAGGCTGGAGTATAGTGGCACAGTCACAGATCACTGCAGCCTCGACTTCTCAGGCTCATGTGATCCTCCCACCTCTGGTCAACCTTTTTATAGGCACCTTTTGCCCAGTGATAGTTAAGAAAATTGCCTGCAAATGCTCAGAAGAAAACCCCACAAAACCTAGCCTCTAAGTGACACAGAAAATATCAAAATGCAATGAATTATATAACACATACCTGTAAGATGACTCTTTAACTGTCTGACCAGTTTGAGAAAATATATCCATTGTCTTAAAATGTAGAATATGAGAGAAGTTCACTAATGAACACAAATACTAATCAGAATTGGAATTTAAAATAGATATCTATGCTTCTTCATCATTGGCTTTCAAAATTTTGCTTATTTGTTGTCCAAGATGCGAAAAAAAAAACAACCCTCACCTCATCTTTTATTCTTTCGTTTTATTTAGGTTATTGCTGGATTTTCTGCCCTTTTCAATAAATTGGGTAAAGAGAGAACAAACAAAAAAATGCATCCTAATCTTAACCAACAGCAGTGTTCAATTTGCCAACAGTATCTAAGTTGAAAAGATTTTTATTTTGCTGTATCTGAGATTTCTATTATAAGGTGCTTCAAGTCTGTTTTGACAATGGTCAGAGTACAAATACACAAAAAACATAAAGGATCATTGTCCGGGCCTTCTAACTCTAATCCCAGAGCTCCACAAGATGGCTGATTTTGCTAGACTATCTTGTATACTCTCGAAAAGAAAGGTGAACATTTTATTATTAAGCCATTTCAGACAGAGAATAATTTATTCCAGCTACATAAGTGTTCAGGAGAAAGTGGACAACCTTTTTTAGCAACATGTTCCAGAGCCACAGGGTCACCCAGTGCTTCCACACAAGGCCCAGTGTAAACATACATCATTTGCTGCCAGTGAAGACCCAGAAGCATCATTCTCTGGTCCTCCCCAGCCCAGGTTTCCCAAACTGTTTACAGCACACACACCATCCCAACACACTGCCCACACATCATCCCAACCCACTGCACACACACTATCCCAACCCACTGCACACATACCACCCCAACACACTGCACACACCACCCCAACACACTGCACACACACCATCCCAACACACTGCATACACACCATCCCAACACACTGCACACACACCATCGCAACACACTGCACACATACCATCGCAACACACTGCATACATACCATCCCAACCCACTGCACACACAACATCCCAACCCACTGCACACACAACATCCCAACCCACTGCACACATACCATCCCAACCCACTGCACACACACCATACCAACCCACTGCACACACACCATACCAACCCACTGCACACACACCATACCAACCCACTGCACACACACCATCCCAACACACTACATAACACCATCCCACCCCACTGCACACACACCATCCCAACACACTGCACATACACCATCCCAACACACTACATAACACCATCCCAACCCACTGCACACACACCATCCCAACCCACTGCACACATACCATCCCAACCCACTGCACATACACCATCCCAACCCACTGCACACATACCATCCCAACACAGTACATAACACCATCCCAACCCACCACACACACATCATCTCAACACACTGCATACACACCGCCCCAATACACTGCATACACACTGCCCCAACCCACTGCACACACATCATCCCAACCCACTGCACACATACCATCCCAACCAATTGCACACACACCATCCCAACCCACTACATAACACCATTCCAACCAACCGTACACACATCATCCCAACACACTACATACCACCATCCCAACCCATTGCACACACACTATTCCAACACACTGCATGCACATCACCCCCACCCACTGCACACACATCATACCAACCCACTGCACACTTACCATTCCAACACACTGCACACACAACATCCCAATACACAACACATACACCATCCAAACCCACCGCACACCTACCATCCTAACACACTACATAACACCGTCCCAACCCACTGCACACACACCATCCCAACACACAGCACACACACCATCCCCACCCACTGCACACACACCATCCCAACACACTACACACATACCATCCCAACACACTGCACACACACCATCCCAACACACTACACACATACCATCCCAACCCACTGCACACACACCATCCCAACACACTACACATACACCATCCCAACACACTACACACATACCATCCCAACCCACTTCACACACTCCATTCTAACTCACTTCACACGTCATTCCAACCCACTGCACAAACACCATCCCAAGCCACTGTATACACACAATTACAACCCTACTCTTCTCCCAAATATTATCTTATGAGTCATGAAAGCAAATTTTCTACTTAAATTCACTCCACCAGCTTTTATATCTCTGGAGTCCTTGATCCTGATGACGATATTATCTAGATAACTCACTGATTTTACTTGATCTTAATGGATGTTTTAATGGAACAGCATAGCTGTAGACCTGTTAGGAGTAGCTCTACTTGCTGTTCTTCAAGTCATAGTTGACTTGTATGATTGTCAACTCTGTCTTTTGGCTTACCTGCCCCTTCCTCTGCAATAGCCTTGCTCTTGTGTTCAACTTCAAGGACTGACTCACCTTTCCTTCATGCCTTCTGTGCCTAGTGAAAGCAATCCCTCATTCCTACTGAAAGTGATCTCTCTCTCCCCTTTGAATTTCAGAGTAATTTACTCTACTCTCCCCTCCCTTTTTTGTTATCAGGTAAGATACTTTTTACCTAAATGTCTTTGCTTCCCTAAGAGACTCTTAAGTTCCTTTAAAGAAGGATTTTTGCTTGATTCATGAGCTGCTAAGAATCTAATAAAAGCTCTATAAATTATAGATTTGATATATGAATAACAGGACAGAATTTTAAAATATATTGTTATTAGGCATACATATTATTATATTATGGATTGATACTAGGACAGTTTTTAGAATTTTTAAAGCAATTAATAATGATTCCCAACCTTTTCTAACACACCATATCCTCTTGTTACTTGATTTTGCAGTAACATCTCTTCCTGATCTGGAAAATAACTAATGGCATGATTTTTTATTTAAAATAATAGAAATTGGGTTTCTATTAAAACATTTCTTTGGATAATTTTATTAATGTGGTTTTGAGAATTACAAGTCATGGTAAGAAAAGCAACACTTACAGGTATGAACATACCCACACCCATTATTCGTTTCCCAAGGGTGCCATAACACTGCAGGGCACACTGGGTTGGGATATGTATGCCAATTTAACTAGAGATAGATAAGCAATGGCTACAATTTGATAGTGGAAAGATGGAAAGTGATAGTTAATTGTCTGCTGAATGCTCAGAAGAAAACCTAGCCTCTAAGTGATACAGAAAATATTAAAATATAATAAATTATATAACACATGCCTATAAGATGACTCTTTAACTGTTAAAGAGTCAGACAGTTAGAGAGGGCATGCTTGCTCCAAAGCCTCTAGGAAGAATTCTGCCTACTATCTTCCAGCTTCTAGTAGCCCCAGTCATTCCTGGACTTGCGACAGAGGCTATCTATGCCTTCACGTGGCTGTCTTTCCTCAGCATGTCTGCATGCTCAAATTTTCCTAATTTTATAAGAATACCAGTCCTTGTGTTAGGGCCCACCCTAATCTCATATGAACTCATTTTAACTGGATTATATCTGCAAAGATCCTATTTCTAAACAAGGTCACATTCACAGGTAACGGGGCATTAGGATTTGAAGAGTTTTTTGTTGTTGTTTTGTTTCAGTTTTTTGAGGACACAATTCAGTCCATAATATAGGCCATACTTAAGATTATTGCCAAATGTAAAAAAAAAATAGATGTTTCAAGGTTTCAAAGATGAACCATACATAGATGACTTCAAAATGAAGTTTATAATAAGATACATAAAGAAACATTAAGTAGCCAAGGAAGTTTTCCTAGTAACTCTGTGATCACTTCGAGTTCCTAGGATTAAAAACTGTGATGTATGGTGGACTCAGTAGAGATTCAGGGAAAATGATTAATGTTGGGCAGAGAACAAATCAAGTTCAAATGGCCTGCTATATCTTTACTTACTCAACATTTAGACTTTCCCAATGAAAAGATTTACTGTGCCTTTTTTCACCACCCAATATGGAGCAGTGGTAATAGGTTGGATTCAATTTAAGTTCTCTGAATAGCATGAGTGGGCTTTCCATCTTCCCACTATCAAGTTGTAGCCACTGCTTATCCATCTATCTCTAATTAAATTGGCATATTCTATTTTCAGTTAATAAAGGCTTTTTAACATCAGAAATTAAAGATGAATGTTATCTTTCTCTGACTTAGGGGAAATCACAGAAATGCCCATATATCATTTTCTCCTCTTTGGTTCAATGATTGACATGTTGTTAGGCCGATGCCATGATGTCCAAGAGATGTTTAGTCAAGTTAGTTTCAATGACTCAGTGACGTTATCCAAGTAAATTCTCACCCGCTCCACCTATCAGTTACTCCATGGGCTTTTCCACCTGCACCTTACATGTGAACTCTCCCTAGCCACCCAAGTACCACACTCTTTCCTGCCTACCTCCCATCCATTTTTCTAATATAAAATTCTTCTTATATTCCTTTCAAAAACTCAAATTGGACATTATGTATGGTTCCTTTAATATTCTGCTGGATTTATTTTCCTAGTGTTTTGTGTATGGAAAATTTTTAAAATTTCATTTATACGTGAGATAGGTCTGAATTTTTTGGTGTCTGTTATTTTTGTCTAGGTTTCAATGTTATAATTATGGTATTTTATAAAATTGAGTTTTATATCTCTTAGGTTTTGAAGCATGTTTTCTGGTATTTGTTTTTTAAAAGTTTAAAGTCCTTTGGGTAAATACAAAGGAGCACAATTGCTAGGTCATATATAAGAATATGCTTAGTTTTATAAGAAACCACCAAACTGTCTTCGAAAGTGGCTGTGCCATTTTGCATTCTCATCTGCAATGAATAAGAGTTCTGGTATCTTCACCTTCTAGCATTTGGCATTGTCCGTGTTCTGGATTTGGGCCATCCTAATAGGTGTGAAGTGGTATTTCATTGTTGTTTTAAGTTGCATTTCCTTGATGACATATGAGATAGACCATCTTTTAATATGCTAACTTCCCATTTGTATATCTCTTTTTTTTGGTGAGATATTTGTTTAGGTCTTTGGCCCATTTTTTAATTTGGTTGTTTTCTATTGTTGAGTTTTGAGAACTCTGTTTATATTTTAAATAATAGTCCTTTATCAGATATGTTTTTTGTAAACATTTTCTCCCAGTCTGTTGCTTATTTTCTTACAATGTCTTTCACAGAGAAGAAATTTTTAGACTCTAATAAATCCGGTTTATTAACTGTTTCTTTCATTGATTGTGCCTTTGCTGTCATACCTAAAAAGTCATCCCGATATTCAAGGTCATCTCAATTTTTTCCCATTTTGCCTTCTAGAGTTTTCATAGTTCTGCCTTTTACATTTAAGTCTGTGATCTATTTTGAGTTAATTTTTCTGAAGGGTGCAAATTCTGTGTCTAGATTTTTTTTAATGTGACTATCTAGTTGTCCTAGCACCCACTTGATAAAAAGACTATCTTTTCTCCATTGTATTTATTGCTTTTGTTTTTTATCAAAATCCAATGAACTATATTTGTGTGGATTTGTTTCTGGTCTCTGGTCTCTATTCTGCTCCACTGATCTGTTTGTTTGTTCTTTCAACAATATCATACATTCCTGATTACTGTAGCTTTATGGTAAGTTTTGAAGTCAAGTAGGGTCAGTCCTACAACTTTGTTCTTCTCCTTCAATACTGTGTTGGCTATTCTAGGTGTTTTTTAAAATCTTCATATAAACTTTAGAATCAGTTTGTCAACATCCATAAGATAACTTGCTGAGATTTTAATTTGGATTGCACTGAATCTATAAAGTTGGAAAAAATTGACATCTTGACAATATTGAGTCTTCTTATCCATGAACATTGAATATCTCTCCATCTATTTACTCAAAGGAGTTAAAAATGTATGTCTATATAAAAACCTGCACACAGAAGTTTTATAGCACCTTTACTCATAATTGTCAAAACTTGGAAGCAGCCAAGATGTTCTTCAGTAGGTAAATGGATACATAAACTGTAGTACATCCAGACAGTGAAGTATTACCCAGCACTAAAAAGAAATGAACTGTCAATTCATGAAGAGACATGGAGGAAAGTTAAATGCATATTTCTAGGTGAATGAAGCCAGTCTGAAAAGTCTATATACTGTATAATTTCAAGGACATGACATTCTGGAAAAGGCATAGTAAAAAGATCAGTTATTGCTAGGCATTGGGAGGGAGAAAGAAATGAACAATTAGAGCACAGTGGATATTTAAGGAAATAAAACTACTTTGTATGATACTATAATGTGGATACATGTCATTATAAATTTGCACAAACCCAGAGAACATACAACACCAAAAGTGAGCCCTAATGTAAACTATGAGTTTGGGGTAATGAGGATATATCAATATAGGTTCATCGAATGTACCACTCTGGTGAGGGATATTGATAATAGAGGAAGCTATGCATGTGTAGGAGCAGGGGATCTATGAGAAATCTCTGCGCCTTCTGTTCAGTTTTGAGGTGAACCTAAAATCACTTTTTTAAAAAGCCTATTAAGAAACAAACTGCAAGCAAAAAAATATGTAAGTAAAAAAATTATTTAAGTCTAAAATTTGTAGAAATGTTTAGATGAATAGTAGTCTTATGTTTACTAATTTGATCACTTTTTTTCCTGGCTATTGATCTATTTTTCCACTTCTCCTTGAGTTTGTTTTTTCCAATTATTCTTTTCTCTACTTTTACTTTATTTTGTGTTGCTATCACAATTCTTGCTTTTAATTGCCCTTTCCTGCTATGTCCTGCCCATCCTTTTATTTTTATCATTCTGCATTATATGGTTTAGACGTATCTCTTTTAGATAAGATATGCTTGAATTGGGGGGTGGAGTCTAATCTGAAAGTCTTTGTTTCTTAAAGAAAGAATCTTTGCTCTTTTATGTTTATGCTTGTAAAATACATTAGTTCTCACTTGATAGTTTTTCAAGAGTTTGTGATTTAAATGTTTATTTGCTTCATTAAAAATCTGTCTCCACATGAATTATGTTTTCACTGGTAATTTTTTCCTTGGTGATTAGAAAGGTAGAAAATAGGCTACTTATTCTGTATCTTAATGACTGAGTAGGCAGATTCAATCAGCCCTGCTCTGGGAACTCAGCACTTTGTTTGGTTGTTTGTTTGCTTGTTTCACAAATAATATCAAAACCCAGCAAAGCTAAATAGTCTAAAGTTTCATGACTAATTAGTACCAAAGTTGATACCAAAACCTAGTACTTCTAGCTTCAGAACAGTGCTTTCTACTGCCTCAATGTGTGCCAAATTTTGCCCTATTCCATGTGGATGAGCTTTTTCCACCTCAACAATCTACACCCGAATGTTCATATTTCCTTCTCTTGAAAGAAGCATTTTCCTACAATGTTCTCTACAATCTTAGCAGGGCATTGAGGCTGTACACCCACAGAAGAGCTCAGGATAATGTATCAATTGGAGTTGTAATCCAGTCAATTATCAATAAGGTCATTATCTTTTCAAAATCTTTTTCATTTCAACGTAATACTGGAATTGGTAAAACGAGATTTAGGCATCGTTTTTGACATTAAGAAGCTCACTCCTCATTCAAGAAGGCAGAAGCATGACTAAATAACTATAACACATAGCAGACTCTAATAAGCATTACAATTTGGAAAACACATTTGACATAATAAAGATGACATTCTGTGAAGTTTACATGTAATTTTCTCCCATAAGCAGTATAACTTAAAAAACATCTTTGACGTAATAAATATGGCATGCAGTGAAGTTTATAAGTAATTCCCTCCCATCATCTGTCTTTGAAGAAAATGTGTATTTCAAAATACTTTTAATAGAGATCAATTTACTCATCAGACTTATTATGGGGTTGGTCTTTTCATTGAAAAAGAACAAATACCTCTGTACAAAAGCACACACACAGGCACATACTCATACATTAAGAGAGCAAGTTTTTTGTATTTTATCCATAGGGCGGTTCACTTGCTAAAGGAAAGAAAGAAGAAAGGAAGGGAGGGAAAAGTTTTTGTGTATGGGGTGTGTGTGTGTGTGTGTGTGTGTGTGTGTGTTTAAGAGTTGGGATCTCACTTTATCACTCAGACTGGAGTACGGTGCAATCATGGCTCACTGCAGTCTCCAACTCCTAGTCTTAAGCAATTCTCCTGCCTCAGTCTCCCAAAACACTGGGTTTACAGGCATGAGCCACCACTCCCAGCCTAAGAAATCTTTTTAAGTAAGAATGAAGAAATATGACTCATGAAAAAAAAGAGCAGAACTCATCCAATCCATCTCAGTCTGTGTAGTCTCTGAATGGAACTAGTTTGAGTTTGGATTTTCTCACTTGTAACACTGTGATCACATTACCTTCCTGATAGGGTTTTGTGGATTTAAATTAAATAAGACAGCAACTAGAAGCTGCTGGCACAGGGCAAACCCTCAATAAATAGTATAATTGATTGTGATTCACATTAATTGAGCATCTGCTTTGTGGGAGCTGCCTGTCATCTCATTTAGTGTCTCTGCAGCATTAGCTGATTAATTCATCTCACTGGAAATCTGGTTACAGAAACTCCCTGATGTCACAGACACAAACGTAAAAAACAATCTATAATTTAAATTTTTACCTTTTGAAAAGCTCTTTTGATGACATTGACACCTTCCTTTTTCACGTGTCTCCAGATACTTACGTTTTCTGAAATTAACTCATATTGCCTTATTTACAACATAAATAAAACTGCAAAAAATCAATCCATCCTATATTTCAAAGATGATTCCATAAATAACATAGAAAGTTATGGTCTTGTCTTGAAGGAAATTCCATATATCAGAGAGATCTTTTAAAAAGTGAATAATTTATGGTTAAAATAGGTCTTGAGTCACATTTTGAAAGCATATCCACAGCCTAATTATCACAGTAATCTGGAGAAGATCCAGATTCGTGCTTAGAAATGTCTTCCAAAAGGTTTCTGAAAACTGCTTTATTAATGATGCTGCATAAATGCAAAGCATTATCCTAACTGTTAAGTCACAGCCTTACTTTGTAGATGTTCTATTGTCCTTTCTACAGGAGGCAAATTAATCGTTCTTTTTTCCTCCTCAAACACATTTTTCCCATGTGTTCTCTCTTGCTGCCATGCTAAGAATTTTATGAGAAGGCTGAAACAATACTCTAGGTCATTATAATTTTTCTTAAATAATGCATTTTCATTTTTAGAATAATATTTGATCATTTACCATAAGCTGGGCTTTATGCTAATGACTTGTATTTATTTACTTGAATCTGCAGTGTGCTATTACATATATTTTCTCATTTAATCCTCACAGCAACTCTACGTAGTAGGTAATGTTTTTATCATCATATTCCGGGAAAAGATTTACAACCTAGAGAATTGAAGTCACTTACCCAAGTTGTTATGATGATGAAGCCACAACTCAACCCCAAGTAGTCAGATAGCAGAAGCCATGTTTTTAACCCCAGTTCTGTACTGTCCCCTGGCTATCCATAATATATGAAGCGAAAAAAGCAAATTTCAAAACAGCAGATATAGAAGGATCTCTATTATGATATATTTCCTTGGTGTGTGTTTATAGATATATGATATATAACATATATCATATATGTGTATGTATACATGCATATGTTTTTATGTAAACACCAAATATAGTAAGAGTTACTATGTAGTACTTTCTATATACTACGTATTTCCTATGCGCTAGACATTTCATATCCATTTTCTTATTTACTTCTCGAAATAACTCATTATGATAGGTATGAGAAGCACAGAAGAGTAAAAAAAATTTAACAAGTTCATAGAGTAGCAAGTGGTTAAGATAAGAATGAACCAGATAATTTTATTTACAATATATATTTATAAATAAATGTTTACTTTGCTAAGTATATTATATATTTGTATGTATAAACACACATATATGTATATATGCACTTTTTGAAGTTTTTTTTTTTTTTTGGAGACAGAGTCTCACTCTGTCCTGAGGCTGGAGTGCAGTGGTACGATCTCTGCTCACTGCAACCTCTGCCTCCCGGGTTCAAACAATTCTTGTGCCTCAGTCACCCGAGTAACTGGGACTACAGGTGTCCACTACCACACCTGGCTAATTTTTGTATTTTTAGTAGAGACAGGGTTTCGCCATGCTGGTCTCGAACTCCTGACCTCAAGTTATCCATCCACGTCAGCCTCCCAAAGTGCTAGGATTACAGGTGTGAGCCACCATGCTGGGCCGAAGATTTCTTTTTTAATTAAAAAATGTGTACGGTGAAACCCCATCTCTACTAAAAATATAAAAATTAGCCAGACGTGATTAATGTGCCTGAAATCCCACCTACTTGGGAGGCTGAGCCATGAGAATCGCTTGAACCCAGGAGGTGGAGGTTGCAGTGAGCTGAGATTGTGCCACTGCACTCCAGCCTGGGTGACAGAGTTAGATTCTGTCTCCAAAAACAACCAACCAACCAAACAAAAAAGAAAGAAATATTCAACTAATGTCACTTGAGATATCCTTTCCCATTACAAAATGAACTCTTAAAAATAGTCTCAATATGTGACCTCCACTGGCTAAGATGACCTTCCCTGAGTCATGGAGGAACGGGCACTGCTCATGATAGCCTTGGGACTCTCCTTTGTGTTTTCCTCTGGGTTGCTTTGGTTGACCAGATCCCCATCAGATTGGCATGTTCATATTTTAGAGATGGTGATATCTTCAGTTATATCACTGTCTTGCTAGCCTAAAAGACAGTTTGTCTCTTTCTGGTGACCATTCCTCTATTTCAGGGGTCAGCAAACTACAGCTTGGTTTCATTGTTTCCTTTGTACAGCCCATGAACTCATAATGGTGTTTACTTTTTAAAATGGTTGCAAAAAATCAACAGAAGAATAATGTGTTATGGCATTTGAAAGTTATATAAAATTCAAATTTCAATATTCATAAATAATGGTTGGAACACAGCCATGCCCATAATGGTGCCATTTTAATAGGAAAAAAAATTGTCATAGAGATCTGGATAAATATTCCACTGAGAGGACACTATGGCAGAGCAGCAAGGCCCGTGGGTGAGACATCAGAGGCTAATTGTGAGTTACAGCTGTCACCTCCAACCCTGAGACATCGAGTTTGTTATTTAAATTCTCTAATTCTCATTTCCTCATCTATAATAACTAACTTGTAAGTTATTCAGAGACTCAAACTGTAATGATGTAGGTATTTATACTGTTCATATGTAAGTCGTTAGTGGCACACTTCTAATTCAGAAGACAAGCCATTATATAAGCAGAGTCAGCCAGGGCCTGGAAACATGTTAACATTCAAAAACTCAGCCCAGGCAGTCTCAGGCTAATAAGCACTAACTTGTCTGTCTCTTAGTGGAGTGCAAATATTTACATTTAAGCAGGGAGCAACTTCCTGCTCGTTTTGGTGAAAGGGTAGACCCGGTTTTTAGACAATGAATTGGGGGGCGGGTATATTCTTTAAGAAAAAGAACAATAAATTATAACTACAATGTAAATTATAAAAGTGAGGATTTATTTGGAACGAGAAAGAAAATCACAACAAATTGCAAATCTCTTTCTTCGAAAATATTACAAAATCACATGACCACATGAAAGGGGCTTGAGCAAGTGAGCGGCTCTGAAGCTTCAGCTTTGGCAACTTTGGAGTAAATCCTTTTCTGCTGTTGTCCATTCCAGTGCCAAAAAAAAAAAAAAAAAAAAAAATCCACAGGTCTCATAAACATCACGATTACTCCCACCTCATTGCATATAAAATAACTTCCCTATTTGCAAAATCAAGGCGCTAAATATACTACTAACAAATGTTACAAATAAATGTCACATGGCATTAAACATTCCTGCTACAAATTTGTTTCAGTCCTGCATTAACAAAAATCTGACTGGTATGAGAATTCATTCTAAATTCCAAACAGAGCCATGAGGAAAAGAAAATGGTTATTCCTTATCAAGAGAAACTTAACTGTGGAAATCTGGGAAGCATGACTGAAATGAATAGATAATAGGTCCATTTTTTTATAATGAAATTCGTGAAGTGAATGTCTCCAACATAGGATCCTGTACAACATTGTTTCAGATCAAAGGCCCCATTTTCCAGCAAAGGGAGTACAGCAGTGGGCACCAAGGGAATCCACTGTTTCTTTCACAATCCATCTCACTCTCACCCCACCAGTCTGACAGAATGAATGGCAGAATGGCCTCTTGAAGATGCAGCAGAGTGCCATCTCGGAGAGGGGACCTTGCTAAGATGGGGCACCATCCTCCAGGAGGTGGTCTATACTCTAAGTCAATAACCTTTATGCAGTAATATCTCCTCCACAGGTAGAATACATGGGTCTAGGAGCCAATGGGTGGAAGCAGAGTAGATACAATTGTCATGATCCCCAGTGACCCAGTTGGGGATTTATGCTTCTCATCCCTGAAGTCCTAGGCTCTGCAGATCTAGAAAATCCTGCTCCTTCACAGAGAGTAAATACTCCCACCGGAGAATACAATGAGAGTCTGTTTCATTGAACTTCTAAGCTCTGGCTGTAACTGGCCACTTCCAGTTCCCATACCAAGAGAACAGTAGATGAAGAAAGAAGTCACCACATTTGGAGTAATTCACATTGGCCTTCAGCAGAAACAGATTGTTAAGAAGTCAGGTGCCAAGCTGTCAGTTCGTGGGTGATCTTTTTTTTTTTTCTATTGGTTTTTAAGATATTTTCTTCATCTTGGTTATTCTGAAATTTCAGATGTGGATTTTTTTTTATTAATCTTCCTTGAGATTTATTGAATCTACTGAGACTTGTGTTTTTCACCAATTTTGCAAAGTTCTCATATATTATCTCTTCAAATTTTGCTTTCCTTCTATTTTCTCACTGTAGAACCCTAAACATACATTGGAAAATAAACATACCTTGGAGAATACTGACCAGGGGCACATTAAACTACATTTTTTACTTTGGGGCTTTTGGTCCAAAGAGGTAGAGTGAATTCCAGCTCCAATATGGACACAGGTAGGCTTGTGGTTGGAAATTCTCAAAGGAGACGTATTACCATCCCTTTCACACCTGCCTGGCCACTCCACCAAGAACCAAGCCAGAACGGTCCCTCTGTGGAGCAACTTTTATTTTAGGTCACACATTTTGGGCAGCTTGGGGAATTCTTTTTTTTTTTTTTCTTTGCAATAATTCCTATTGTCACATCTCACTGTGCTCAAGCCCTGGACTTCGTCTCCTATGCTCTGTCTTCCTGGCCCATTAAAACTAAGAATCTAAGATCTTCAGATTTCATCAGGCAATCTGAACTTGTTTATACTTCTGGAATCATACTTTCTTGTGTGTTTTTTTTTTTTTTCTTCTCTCAGTGTTTTTCATACTTTACCACACGCTCAGTCATGCTTTGACACAGCTACTTGATCTATCTTTGTGTTTCCTGCACTGGGAATGTTTCTCTGCATAAATGCTCTGCCATGTTGTTGCAAACAGATGTCAATAATGCCTCATTTGCATCATTTCTGAAATTCCCAACTAATCTTTTTTTTGATATTCATAAAACCTTATTTAGAACCCACCTCTATGACTGTCCAGCTCTACAAATGAGAGAAGTTATTTCACCTGTCCTTGCCTCAGCTCCCTTGTCCATAAAGGGAAGAAAAGATCCTATTTCACAGCCCACTGTGGGAACTAAATGGCCTAATGTCCATACCAGTACACACAAGGGTCATAATTTTATGACTGAGTCTGAGCTAGGATTTTAGAGTAGAAGGAATACTTTGTGTCTGCCCAAGGCCTCTTGGCCAGCTCCGCTCCTCTAGCCATCACAGACACGCTGGGAGGGACCCACTGCATGATGGATTCTGACTCATTCACTAAAATGACATTGAGGTTGTTACCAGGGCATATGGAGCTAAGACCTCAGCAGGCCACTTCTGGCAGAGGCTTTAATTTTCTCAATGGCAATAAAGTGAGGGCATTACAAGGCATTTGGTAAATGTTTATGGTCTTCACAAGTGTTTTCCAAAAGTTGTTATGAGATTCAATTTTATCTTATTATCCTTTTTTCCTCCCTATTAAAAAAGCTACAGTTGCACACACTCCTTGTATATCATTGGAACTGCTGAAGTTTCACTCTCATGTTGTGGCTTGTTCATGCCGAAATGACCGTGCTGTTCTTTTCAAATCAGGCCAAACTATTGCCATATCAAGAGGCTTTTTGGAGTGATTAATGATCACATTGCCTCATCTTGACTTAGTTCAAATATAGATGAATGGTAAGCACATGCAAGGGCTTCTCATTCCCTAAGACCCAGCTTAAAAGCCAATTTCTCTTTGAGAGTTTCCCTGACCTTCCCCTACCACCCCAGTGTCGGTCACTTTCTCCTCTGTGCTTCCTCAGCACTGCATGCCAACATCACCTTAAAATATCTTACCACTGGCTTGGTGCCCTGTCACTATTTGTTCACAAGTTATAGGATATGTTAAGTCTCTCAAGAGGAAAGAGACTATTCCTCCTGGTAACTTCAGCACCTAACATAGTACCTGCCATATAGTAGGTGCTCAATAATATTTATTGAATCAATACAACAAGAAGCATTTTAAGTTATTTTACATGTGAATCATTACATGATATTTACTGTGTGAACAATTACATGATATTTACCACTTAAATGAAACGAAGATTTTTAAAATGTCAAAGCATTAATTGTCAAATCCTAGTTAAGGGATGGTTCTTTATAACATGTACATGGAGGGCTTTTAGATATAGTCTTTCCCGAACTTCGTTTGGTTTTATTTGGGTGGCTAAACTGTGGGGTGTTTTTTAAAATGAGGAACTCACATCACAGAGTCTACAAATATCAGAGCTGAGAAGGGGACTTTGAAATTATGCAATTTAACAATCTCTTTTTCCTTTCCTTGCTTTATTTTCTTCAGAGTACACATCATGAATTCAAATGATTAATTTTAATGTTTTCAGGCCCCTTTCTAGCTCACATGTTAGATTATAACCTCAAGCACTGCACTCCAGCCTGAGAAATAAAGCAAGACCCTCTCTCCAAAAAAAAAAAAAAAAAAGATTATAACCGCCAGTAAAGCTGGACCCTTGCTGTCATGTTCACTGTTATGTTTCCAACTCCTAAAATACTGCTGGAGGCATAGGAACTTTTTAAGAAATATATATTAGATGGATGACTAGGTGAGTGGATGGTAGATGGATGGATGGACGGATGGACAGATGATAAATAAATAAATAAATAAATGACATGTACAGATGTGGAAAAGGGTTTACAGGACTTAGAAAGTCTTCTGAGGCCCTGTCCAGCAGTTATACCGCAGAACACTACCCTATCCTTATGTGAAATAGTTCAAGTTCCTCGAATTGAATCTCAAATTTCTCTATTTTATTCCTTTTTTGGAATTTCTGCTGCCACTACCATATTTCAGGGTACTTGCAACATGTTTCCATTCCACTACCATATTTCAGGGTACTTGCAACGTGTTTCCGTTCCTTAGACATTTTAATAAGATGTTAATGCAGGATGGTATCAGCCAAGCATCTGAGGAGTAAGTGGTCAGGAACAAGATATAGTAGGTACCTTCTGCAGATGTTCCCAACCATAAAGAAAGTACAGGAGCACTCATCTATCCATTTATTCAACAAATATTGAGTGCATACCTACTATGGGCCAAGTAAAAATCCTAGGTACTTGATTACATCAGTAAACAAACAAACACAATTCCTTTCTTGGTGGAGCTTAAATTCTGTTGGGTGGAGGTCCGCGGAGCAGGGGAAATAAGTAAAAATAATAAGTACTATGAGTAAATTAGATAGTTCAGCTACACAGTGATAGATGAAAAAAATAGAAAAAAATAGAGCAATGCAAGGGGATTGAGGGTTCTGGGAAATACCATAACATATTACAGAAACACTGTGATGCCTACAGAGTCAGTTGCATAATGGGGGCTCCCACACAAACATTTAATATGTTAGTTTCTTTAGGAACTAATTTGAATACCATATTTACCAAAATAAATAGAGCCATGGGTTCTGCTTCTACTCCTATGAATATCACCTATCCCTTCAACGGTGCTAAAGTAGACTTACCCTTACATATACTTGGCTTTTTCTGTTTCTGCTCATCCAGTTGCCTGGTCTTTCCCTATTTAGAGATTAATTAGACCAAGAAAGCATGTTTTTGAAAAACTGCCTTTCATTTCAGGTTGGATAAGAACAGCTCGAGACACCAGACCATCTGGACTGAGATTCAGGAGTCCAGGGGACCCTGGTCCAACTCTATACCCAGCTGTCATGTGACCTTGTTCAAGTCACTTTGCTTCTTGGGTACCTGGTTGCCCTATTTGTATTGTAAGGGAGTTAGATAAAATGATTTTGTACACTTTCTGAGTTGCAGATCAGGTGCTCCAAGATTCTACAAATTGCATGTGGAGGAGAATGCAGAGAGGAGATATCTGTCCTGAACTCTTGCAGTGACATACCAATTCTTTAAATAATTACAGCTTTAAGCAGAGAAGTGTTCTTGACATTTTTATAAGCATTCTCACTTTATTATTTTGAAACTTCAGCAAGATTTCTAAGTGGTAATGCAAATAGTCTTTGATTAATACTAGGGAACATTCTTTGAGCTTCCCGCTAACCATCTATAACTATAATTGTCTCTTCAAAGAAAATTTGCTTCTTAATTACAAGATCATGCACTAAAAAATAAAATGGAATGTAGCATGTGGACTGAGTAAGAGATATGTGTGTGTGGGTGTGTGTGTGTGCATGTGTGCACGTGCACGCATGCTATGGTGTGTGTGTGTGTGTTCGTGTGCATGTCGTATTTGTCTAATTTTAAGAAAATTAGTCAGAGCCATTTAAAATTCTCGCCAAGATTATATGACCAGAATTATGCTTTAAAAGTTTAATGAAAATTCAGACTTAAGATAACCTGGCAAGATCAATTTCCAAAAGCTACCTTTGCATTGATGCATTTTCAAAAAACTGCTTTTAGAATTCCAAACTTGCCTCTCCACAGTGGTTGCTCAAGTGTTTCTTTTCCTAGGAAGGGAATGGGAAGGAGCATGGTGGCCCCTTGAGGAGGGTCACTTTCAGGTAAGGGATATCATTTGGTTTCGGTGTTTTAGCCATGAGCAAATTAGAGGAAGTCATTGCATCACAAGTACCCCAAAGTGTTTATGGAAAATGACTGTAGGCAAATTTTGAACATTCTTTTGAAAAACAGCCCCTTCATAAAAGAAAAGGAGGCTGGGGACTTAAAACGAGCAACTTCCTGTTCCTGGCCTCAATTTCCTCAACTGTAGTGGTAGGGTAGGTGATGCTATGAGAAACCAGCAGGGCTTAATCTGAATGCTAATAAAATATGGGAGCAACTTCCCGCACCAGGAAAATTAAAGTAGACCATGGAGATGAAAGTAGGTATCCTGAGGCCAGTAGGATTCATGGTCCAGGGTGAGAAGAGAGATGTCCCCCACCAGGAGGAAAGGATTGACATGCTGAAGACTTAGATACCTGGATGGGTTCATAGTGAATGGGGAAGACATTTGCTGCAGCTGTAGAGAATAGCTCCAATTGCCTTCTGGACAGGTAGCACAGGAGAGGAAGTGCTAATGCTAGATCCTTCCACCGAAGGGCTGAACTCACTCTTTGGCCCAAGAGACCCACCTACTCTCATTTACTGAGCCCCAACCTCCAGAGCCCCAATAACAGAGAAAAGCCCAACCGCAGAAAACTTCTAGATCCCCAACTCACCATTTTCCCAAATCAGGAAGAGACAGACATTGAGACTGGGTGGGAGTTTGGTGGTTGTTGCCTAACTCGCTTTGCCATTCCTTGAGATTTGGGAAATAAGCATTGCATCAGAGTTTCTAGGGTGAGTGAGGACAGTGGGAAGTTAATAGAGATTTCCCTTCCGGGGTCCCCTTCCATTCATTCCTATTCTGCTAAGGCCTTGCTTAAATAGATCCCATAGGACTGGCTCAGCCTCTGCTGTTCCTCCCTCTTGGTTCTGTCTCATTAGTAACAGCAGGGAGGGAAGGCTCTTTTGGTGTCCAGGGCTCCAGGATAGCCAAGGAGCAGAGTCAGGGCTGAGGAATAATATAGTTCCCCTATGGTGGATGGCAGGCTTAGATGCCCACACTCTTCGCTTCAGGTCAAGTTTCTCCATCTCTGCGGGTGGCCTCAGAGCCACCTCCACGGGGAGCTATGCATGTTTCCTATGTTCACACCAGGAAAGCCTAGCAGTGAATGCTCCAGAACAAGAGGAAGTGGGCTCCGCTAGAGCTACAGTCTTCCGTTTCTGGTCTTTCCTTCAGGTTTGGGGTGTTGCAACCAGCCTCAAGGCAGGAATATTCATAAAAATACTATCAGTTTTTCTGAGTGGTCCTGGAAAAGGAACCACACTAACTTGACCAGATGAAGACAACTTCTGGTTTTGGCCTGTGTCAAAGTGGTTTTCCAAATTTCACCTGAAATTTTAGATTGCCTATTTTCCCAACTTCAAATTTTCTCTTAAAAGACAACTTTCCAGGCTGGACACGGTGGCTCACACCTGTAATCCCAGCACTCTGGGAGGCCAAAGTGGGTGGATCACCTGAGCTCAGGAGTTTGAGACCAGCCTGGCCAACATGGTGAAACCCCATTTCCACTAAGAATACAAAAATTACCCTGGTGTGGTGGTGCATGCCTGTAGTCCCAGCTACTCAGGAGACCGAAGCAGGAGGATCTCTTTAACCTGGGAAGTGAAGGTTGCAGGGAGCCAAGATCGTACCACTGCACTCCAGCCTGAGCGACAGAGCAAGACTCAATCTCAAAAAAAAAAAAAAAAAAAAAAAGGCAACTTTCCTGCGCTTCAGATGACAGACACCCTCCCTATAAGTGGCTGTAAAGCCTATAGCAGCCAGAGATTTGGAATATCTGTTTTGATTAAATTGAGAATGGGGTAATCCAGCCCAATGAATCATGATTAAAATGTATTTTATATTAGATCTGCAAAAGTAATTGCATTGTAAATGTCTGTTGAACAATCTTGTAGCTAGTAATAGGCTTATGTAAGAAATGGTAATTAAGTGAATTGATTTTGTTGCTTCCCAAGTCTTCCCACAGCCTACAAGGCCTTACTTGAGGTAGCTCACTGATTCCGTCTACTAGTGGTCTTCCCTCCCTTGTGCTGCCCAGCCACAGGCTTCTTGCTTTTCCTTCGCCACCAGGCAGCATAATCTGGTTTCAGAGCCCTGTTCCTTCACAGCCTGTGAAAGTTCCTCCATAATGCTTTATTTAAAAAGAATTTTTATTTCATATGTCATAGTTGTCCATATTTCTCCATAATGCTTTATCTTTGAGGGTTTTTCCAACCTAGTCCTTGCATGGCCATTCAAGTTTCCATGATCACATGAGTAAAGTCCCCATCCATAGCCTTCCTGGCAGCAAGACACATACACAGATTTCTCCATTGGATCTTTCTTTGGGTTTAATTATCTGTCAAACAACAGAAACTTAAGGGAACTTGGGAGGGACTACCCTCAGTCCAACATTTAAAATATTATTTCAACGTTCATTCCTGTTTTCGTTATTTCATTCTGTTATTCTCAAAAGAAGATTTCATCTTCTGCATGATCCATTTCTATCTGCATCTCACAATCATAAAATAAAATATTTCTTCAAAACTAAACTACAATTCTGCCTGTACAGGTTGGTTGAGATTACTTAGGGGATCAATTAATCACACCCTCTCCTATTTGAGTTCTGAATCCATTAGGAAGGGGCCACTGGTGTCAAACAGGAGACTGAATAACAGTATTATCAATGGAAAAATGGAATTAGGAAATGTGAGATGGGAGACCTACATGAGCTTCTACCCCTTTTTCCTAAATTCTAGATCTTGCGACCCACACCTGATGTGAGTTGAGCCTGCCACCTCCCAGCTACCTGGAGCACCATAACTTGCCTTGCTGAGTGTACAGAATCCAAGGGGAAAGACTACTCATGAGAAGTATTGTTTATCCCATCCAAAAGAGAAACGTCCGCCAAAGAAGGCTTTCATTATCTCATCCATCAGAGGCAAAAGCTAGGAAGCAGAGAAATACTTTTAAGTGGGAAGAAGTTTCTAAGTTATGGCTGGCAGAGAAAGGAGGGGAAGCAAGGGATGTTGTCCTGGTTGTTCTGCTCACTTTGTCCTGCTTGAGAAAACCCCTGGCCTCTCATACATTCTCCTTTTACAATATCACTGAGTATAGGGCCTCCTTCTATGCCAATTCTAATTTAAACTCTATTCAGTTCCCATGTCTCTTCCTCACATTATCCCTTTTAGGGCCATTAAACTATTTTTGTCAGCCCATCCCTAGATCCTGTCTAAATTTCATATTTCCTGAATCAAAGAATCGTAATAAATAACTCCTATGACCAAAATCAACTCTATGAGAATTAGATTTTCTAGCAATGGAGAAAACTCCCCACTATGTCTCATACACAACTCGTGACCCACTGCAATTCTGAGCTCTTCTTTCTTCTTCAGTAAATAGTTTATTCCTCTCTCCTGAGTGACTACTCTGTGCTTTCCCTAATGGCCTCCACCTATCCACATGGCCATCCCCAGGGGTCAGGAGCATTCCCAACTGTAACCAGCTTTCCCAGGGACTTGCTCTCACACTGGTTTACGTCAGAAGACAATTGAGTGAGTGTATCTGCCATTTGTGTATTTAAAATGTTAATGAAATTGCTGAGTGCTCCAACTGCCTCCAATTCACTTGAGGAAGAAGAGGCCCCTGTAACCCCTTTGTTTTGGCCAATTTCTCCCATTTGGAATGGCTGTATCTACCTAATACCTGTACCCCCATTGAATCTAGGAAGTAAACAGCTTGCTTTTGATTTTGCAGGCTCATAGGTGGAAGGGACTTGCATTGTCTCAGATGAGACTCTGAACTGCGGACTTTTGAGTTAATGCTGAATTAAGACTTTGGAGGACTGTTGGGAAGGCATGATTGGTTTTGAAATGTGAAGACATGAGATTTGGAGGGGTCATGGGTAGAATGATATGGTTTGGCTGTGTCCCCACCCAAATCTCATCTTGTACTCCCAGAATTCCCCTGTGTTGTGGGAAGGACCCGGTGGGAGATAATTTGAATCATGGGGGCGGTTTCCCCCATACTGTTCTTGTGGTAGAGAATAAGTCTCATGAGATATGATGGTTTTATCAGGGGTTTCTGCTTTTGCATCTTCCTCATCTTCTCTTGCCACTGCCATGTAAGAAGTGCCTTTCACCTCCCGCCAAGATTCTGAGACCTCCATGGCTATATGGAACTATAAGTTCAATTAAACCTCTTTTTCTTCCCAGTCTCAGGTATGTCTTTATCAGCAGTGTGAAAACGGACTAATACAGCATCACACATAGAGAGCCTAGAAGATTGTCTTTTAGCTCGACTAGCATGAAGTTTTCCCTTTGGATATCCACAGGCTCTTATTGGCAGCAATCTTAAAAGCCAAGTTCTATTACGTAGGACAAAAGGGTTTCTCCCAGCATTTAAAAATAAGCGTCTTGAAAAAAGAAAAATTGATATGACATGAACAACTAAAAGGCCTGGAGCCGAGTGACAGGGCATCCCAATCCTTCCTCTGGTCTATTCCAACAGCAAAAAGGAAGAGCTTAATCAAGATTGGGTGAGGGTATACCCCATGTTTCTGGGCAGCATGACCGTCAGATCCTGTCTGCCGGCTGTCTGGGTTCCCTATACCTCCCCCAGGCTGCTGGGGTGAAAAGACACCATTTGTCAGAGGACTCTGCATAGTCAGTGAGATAATGTGGTTTAAAACTTGTTCTAATTCCTGGAGAAAGGAGTCCTTGGGCATCAACATTTCGGCATAGCCCCAGGCAGACAGCCTAGCTTTGATCTGAGCAAAGGAGTGGTGTGGGCGTGTGGGTGTATGTATGCATGTGATATGTGTTTATGCATGTGTGTGCTTGTGTATATGCACATGCATGCACACTTGTGTGTGTGTGTGTGTGTACACACTGTCCTGCACAATGCTTACACTTCTCTAAAGCCCTGCTTGCTGCCCCAAGACAATGGTGAAGAGAAAGGCTG
Source organism: Pongo pygmaeus (assembly GCF_028885625.2). Taxonomy (NCBI): domain Eukaryota; kingdom Metazoa; phylum Chordata; class Mammalia; order Primates; family Hominidae; genus Pongo; species Pongo pygmaeus. The sequence goes on from NC_072386.2 coordinate 98,720,553, forward strand.
AGGATGGGAGCCTGGAACCATGGGGTACACCTGGCTGAAGGACCCTGGACTCTGCTGGTTTCCACAGTTCCCTCTGCCTGAGACACTCTGCCTTTCCCTCTTGGCCTAGTGAATGTCTCGTCCTGCCATGCTCTAGTCAACAGACCTTGACCAGGGAAAACATCCTTGGCCTCCAGGACTTGGTCAACCCCTCCCCTGTTACAAACTCCAAAAGCTGTTGTGGTTCTCTCCCCTGAGTAAAACTTCCTCCTTCATGGCGTTTATTTGGAGTGTGACTTGACATTTATTTGGGTGACTGATCACAGTCTACCTCACTCACTAGGCTGAAGCCTTCATGAGAGCAGGGGCAATGTCTGTTATTGTTTACTAATGTGTCCAGACACAGAGTGGATACTACAAAAATACTTGTCAAATGAATGAATGAATAGGGAGTGAATTAACAAACCAATGAACCAATGATTTGCTGACTCAATCAATGATCTGCTCTCAGAGCATTTTCTTCACTTACAAAATGGGACTCATAAAGTCTATTCTGTATCACAGAGAACACACAGAACAGGCACACAGTCAGAATGGAGCTGCAGAATGTTAAAAGCATTCTCCATTCTCCTTAGGAAACCTGGAGAATGGAGGCCCTAATTGCAGCTCTGTTCCCCGGAGATCCTGATTTAATTGATGTGGAGAAACACCTAAGTGTTGGAACTTTTTGGCAAGTTCCACAGGTGATTCTAAGGTGTAGCCCTGGTTAAGATCCACTACGCTAGATACTTAGGGAGCCTCAAGTTGAGTCATTCCTGGTCTCTGCCTTTCAGTATCTCCTTGTCTAGTGGGCAGGGCAAGCCTGCAAATGGATCCTGGCATTACAATGTGCTAAGGGCTAGAATGAAAGATTGGACTAGCAGCTATAAGGTTAGAGAAAGAGAAGAAAATGATCTCTGCTTGGGTAGGCTGTTCAGGGATGACTCTACTGGGGCCATGGCATGAGTTCCATTCTGACATCCAATTCAGAATTTACCAGGCAAAGCCAGGGAGGCCTTCCAGCCCAGAAAGCAAACAGCAAGTCCAAAGATACAGAGGTGTGAGGGGGAAAACAGATTAGGGATTTTTCCAAACTACAAACTGAAATTATATAGGCTACAAGAGGGTGTGGAAAATAATACCAGATAAAGCAACTTCATTTGCATTCTTGTTTGTGAGGAGAAAGGCATTCCTAAAACTCTGTGGTGGAAAAAGGGAACAAACTAATGGCCAACCACATACAAAAAAAATGTGGAAAGTTCCAAAAGAAATCAGCCACCAGCAGCTCTGCAAACTCAAGCTGTGGTGGATGGTTTAGGCAAGTGTTTCTCTAAGTGTGGTCACCTGATCAGCCGCATTAGCATTACCTGGGAACTGGTCAGAAATGCACATTCTCAGGCTCCACTCCAGAACTACTAAGTCAGAAACTCTCAGGATGCAGAGAAACCTGTGTTCTAACACCCCACCCTCCAGGTGGTTCTGATGCACACTACAGTTTGAGAACTACTAATTTATGGGTAGTCCCCAGAGGGCTGTAGCTTTAAAGAAAAACAGCATATAATTCAGAGGCTGATATAGGAAGGAGCCCTTAGTACACTTTATTTATTTTCTTTATTGGCAAACAAACATGGGTTTTGAGATAGTCATGAGGCCTTAAATCCTAAGGAACTGCCCCTTAAGGGAAACTGAGCTCTGCCAGCAAAAGACAGTGCCTCCTGTGGCAGAACAGGTGCTTCTGCCTAATAGTGGAGCAGGAGGCCTTGCTCAGGGCACCAGAATAAGCATGGGGTCTTCCCCAGCTACAGCCTGCAAGCCTGCCTATGGGTCTGGAAATGAGGGCAAGGCAAGTTTCCCACGTACAAAATTAGATCTTGGAAACAGGTTAGTTATCTTGGACTGACTTAGCACAAAGGAATGTTATCACTGTACAGATCTACACACAGATCTACATGAAACTGAACTGAAACCATGCAGTCTTTCAAAGAGAAGGCCACCAGCCAGAGAGAATAGTGGAATTATCAGATGCCTGTGCTATTCCTTGCACAGAAAAATCAGGAAACTGGGTTTCTGTAGATTGTCTGAAGGCAGCTTCTCCCCTACCATGTGCCATGGCCTACTATCTCCTCCATTCTGGGTACCCGGAGAGTTGTGTCACATCCATTATCTCATTTAGTCTTCACAGTGATTCATTAACTTTCAGGGGGCACTTTTAAAAGTGTAGGCTTTTTGCAACCACCTGTCCAAAGGAAGTCACAAAGTCCTAGAGACAGCAGCCAATTGCAGTATTTTATTTTTCAGAGACAGACACTAATTACTCTGTGAAATGATTGAATCAGCAAAGTACTATGATGTTGCATGACAACTGTGAAAGAACCATATGATGTTGTGTAAATATTTCTTTCCTTCATCTAGGTCATTAGTTTTTAGCACCTCATCATTTTGCTGCCTTGCTTTCCACGTTTACCCTGCCACTTCTGTGTCATGGATTTAGAGGTTTCGAACCAGAATCACCCGAGCTGGCTCCAACACTCACCAGTTGGGTAATCTTGGACCCTGGCCTTCAAAATAGGAAAATAACCCACCAAGAGGATTGTGAAAAACTGGGACAGTGAATGGCCTACTCAAAGAGATCAATAAATGTGGTGCTTTTCTCTTCTTCAAGGTTGTTGCCCAGATTACCTAAGATCATATATGTGAAAGGCACTTTGTGTCTTGTGAATGGCTTACACTGGTGTTGACTGTTATTATTCTTTTACTTCCCTTTCCTTCCAATTTTTACCTCCAAGCCTTTTTTTAAGCCATAGTTTTGGTTTTTATAGGAATTATGCAATTCCTTTTTATAGGAATTACGCTTTAAAAAGACACCTACCAAGTATCACACCCCCAGTGAGGTGTGCCCCATCCATTATCTCATTTAGTCTTCACAGTGATTCATTAACTCTCCCGTTTTTTTACAGCGAAGCAAGTGCAACTCTTAAGAGTTGCCTGTAATTTGAAGACTTTGCTGTTAACTAGTGTCAGGACAAACTTTTGAGCCCAGCTTATTCTGACACTCCACTTTGCCCACCTGGGAGAAGCCTCAGAGATCCTTGTAGCCCGCATATCCTGTTGTATCCACAAGGGACTTGTCCCAGGTCACAGAGCAAGTCACAGGCAGCACTGGGGCTAGAACTCACATCTCCTGATGCTCAAACCAGCACTTCAAGTTCTCTGCTGTTATGTGTTTCAGTCACTTTCCCGACCCAGGAGAGGCACGATCTAAATCACCCTTTCCCAAACCATCACCCAGAAATCTCTATTTGACAAACTTCCGAGACTGCTTTCTTTGTGGAGCTTCTAATCCTCATGCGTGGTGAGGAAGATGGCAGGTAGGGGAAAAGCTTAGGAGCTTAGTTCCTGTTTATCCATGTGTCATTCTTTTAGTCCCTGAGGCTACAATATCCATTTAGAAAGATTAAATAAAATGGAGTTGGGGACAGAGAAAGGGGAGCTCAGGGGGAGGCCGAGCGAAAGAAGAAAGTGGAATTCCCTAAGCATTAGACTAAAGAGCCTAAGACATTACTCATTCTCAAATGGTCTCACTTCTTAAAGACAAACTGGCTTCTTGGGAAATCGCAGGCAGGTGAAAGCAGCTTGGGTGATTCTTTTTTTTGTCCGTGAACTTGGCTTTTCTTTTCAGCATTCTCAGGTGCACTCGGGGCCCTGGGAAGAGATTGGGCTTTTTCAAAAGACATTTCCACCTCCTAATCTCTGTGCCTACAAACCAAATATTGATCTATTTAGTAAACCAGCCCGTGGGAGGAGAGATTATAAAGCCCTGTTTACTCAGCAGTTGGGCCCCCCTGACAGCTGTTCAATGAGGGATTATGATGTCACAGTGGTAATTACACTATAAACAGGAGATAGGGGGAGAATAAAGCATGAAAGGGAACCCTGGGCTTGTTACCAGGCAACACAAAATATGCAACCTGAAACCAGGCAAGCATGTAAATTTCCTTACAAGCCTCCCAGATGTCCTCACTTTATGGCCAATGCACAGTTTCAGTTTCAATTTGTTTGTTTGCCCTTCTTCAATCACAAATGTGGAGCTGAGAATGTTGGAAGAGAGAAGAGAAAACAAGGAAAAATAAGACAAAGAGGGCCCCTGCTTTCTCCCCCGGGGGGTGTAAGTGGATCCTGAGAAAGAGAAGGGGCTGAGTCCGCTCTGTGCAGAAAGCTCTAGAGGTCAATGTCCCAGAAGGAAGGTCAACCCAGTAAAGAGGCTAAAGGCAGCTAAGAAAAAGAGCCCAGGAGAGAGGAGAAAGAGAAAAGGGGAGTGGAAAGTGAGAAGATAAAACTGGCTACGTAGGAAAAGGAAGAAGAGTCCATTGCAGGATCAGACCCCAGGAACTAGAAGGGGCCCCTGGAGTCCCCACGGCTACAGCCCCACCTAGTGGGTGCCCTATGTTCTTTATGCTATTCTTTTAGTGATGGCTTCCCTCATGGTGCCAGGCAGCTCTGCCTTTCTCTGGGTGGCTCAACCTCGGAAAAGTCCTAGGTTGAGCTGAAATCATCCTCCCGGTTCTAGACGCCTCCCCAACCCATTCGTTCAGATTCCACGCCTCAGGAAAAGTACCTTATAGCCCCACAGAGATTTGGAAACAATGGCCAGGATACCCTGTGTTTTTCTTCCCCTGGATTCTCATTCCAGCAATAGGTCTCCCGGTGGGTTTTTCAGACGAAATTGCTTCTTGCCCAAATCGAACAATTTTCAGTGTGCCTATGTTCCTCTTACAATGCAGGCTTTGAAACCAGACACACCCTCACAGGTGTGGTTTGACCTCACAGAATTAAACAGAGCCAGCTACATCTCCCCTCTCTAGTTTCATCCACGAGGCCCTGCTCTTTAGAGAGCTACAGAAGTGGGCTGGAAATGGCTGGAGCAGGCACATGAGAGTGGATTGTTAAATTTTCAGGAATTCTGTCAGCCAGTTGTGAATCCTTGGTAGCTTGAAATCCACCATGGGGAAAGTATTTACACCACAGATATCGGGCAAATGCAGGAAACCAAGGCTTTCCTTCACCATCCCCCAGAGAGCAGGTTTACCAGCACACCACTGTCCCTGACCAACCACTTTCCACTTCTTTTGGGATTCAGTGCCTCACAGAAGATAGGCAGAAGCCTGAAGCCAGAGAGCGTCACAAATGACAGGCCTTCCTACAAAAAGCTATGAAAGAAGGAACCACTGCTTCTGTTAGATCTAAAGATCATGGGACAGGAGTTTAATTCCTTTTGACTCTTCCAACTAGTGTGACCACCTTTGCTGACTGAGAACATTTCTCTTGGGAGCGGCTCACATTATGGCCACAAAGTTTTCCACAGGGCCCTCCAAGAGGCAGATGTTGAATGGCCAGGTTGTCAAAATAAATAAATAAATAAATAAAGTCACTAAACTGAATTGTAGAGGTGGCTGCAGTTGCTTGCATGGACACAAACAGCAGCTCAATCAGTGGCTTTTCTGCAAACTTGGGAATTCTGTCAAATTTCTTCTTTTTTTTAACTCTAGGAATAACTGTCTAGAATGATGGTTTTGCCAGAGCTAAGTTTCCATCCTGGTTCAGCCCCTCCCTTGGTGTTTGATGGGATGTTCATTAGTTTCCCTCACTGGGCCTCAGTTTCCGTATCAGTCAGTGGTATGGGTTGAGTCTTAGGATGTCTAACTGCAAATGAGTTTTGCAACTGACTCCAACATGGGCTGTGGCATTCATATTCTGATGAGTGCAGTGAGCAGAGCTGAGTTGGTTGAGCAGTGTTTTTGTACAAGCTAATATCACTGTGCAGACTTGCTCTCTGCCTTCACTCCTGTTGTCCTGGGGATGGTTTGTTTGTTGTGACCAGCCTCTCCTCAGATGCACTGTCAATGCTGATGAAATTGTCCTCAGTATTGCAGCTCTGGGCCAGATTATCTCCCAGAGAATCTCCTCCAATCCCAAGCTGATTTTAAGTCACTTCCCTAAAAGAGGCACCCTCAGGTGCCCCACCCTGAATCTTCAGATGAAGTAGAGGTCTGGGGGCCTTGGCAAAGCCTCCACCCCTTTGCAAAGATTCTTTCTTTGGATCTTACTGGAACCTTTCCCAAGAGCAAAAGCTCACAGTCTTTTTTTTTTTTTTTGCCAACTTTATGGCAACTTAGAATGCATCCCAGTGCTGATACTGCATCTTCATCCCATGTTCCTTTCAAGAGCCCAGGTTTTGAAGTCAGAGAATCCTACATCATTTGCCAACCCAGTCTTTATCTCATCTCCTCTCTCCCACCCCCAACTCTAGCCATCCTGGCTTCTTGCTCAGCATCTACACTGCCTGTCCCTACTTCCCAAATTGCTCCTTCCACACATGTCCATATGAATTGATTTCTTTGAGTGTTCAGAGAACACTCCACTAATCCCTCCCTACTCCACTCCCAGTGTAATCTGTCTCCATAGATTATCACCACCTTGACCATGATGTACTTTACTACCTGCATTTACCCTTTCCCCAGAATGTTAGGTCCAGGAGCACAGAGGCTTTGTTTTGTTCACTGCTGAATCCCCAGTCACTAGAACAGTGTCCGGCACATAGTAGGAACACAATTAATATTTGCCCAATGATTGAGTATACAGTCGGTTCTCATTATTCTTGGATTCTGCGTTTGTGAATTTGTTTACTTGCTAAATTTATTTGTAACCCTAAAATCAATATGGCAATTTCGAAGTTATTCATAAACATGTGCAAAGCAGTGAAAAATTTGAGTTGCCTAAAACACCTGTTCTCAGCTGAGGTTGAATAAGAAGACACTGTCTTCTGGTTTCAGCTTTCATGATGCAAACATGTGTCCTCTTCACGGTCTGTTTGGTGCCATGCTTTTCCCATTTTTTGTTGGTGATGTCACTGTTTAAAATGACCGCCAAGCATAGTACTGAAGTGCTATCTAGCGTTCCTAAGTGCAAGAAGGTTGTGATGTGCCTTACAGAGAAAATACGTGTGTTAGATAAATTTCATTCAGGCTTGAGCTTATAGTGCTATTGGCCATGAGTTCAACGTTAATGAATCAACAATATATACTAAATAAGATGTCCTTAAACAGAAGCACACAGAAAACAAGATTATATTAATATATTGACTGGTTGATGAAAATGTGAACAGAGACTTTCAGGAACACAAACCTGTATTTTCCTAAGGGCAATTGTTCAGTATTTACTAATTCTGTGTTCAAAGAGACTGAGACTTTATAGATCATAACCACTATAACAACAAAGAACTACTAGAACAACAAAGATCAACTGTACATGCACTTGAATCTTGAGGGCTAGCCCATTAACAGTGGTAGTGATCTGGCAAGTGACTTTAACTCAGCCATGGGTTCCTAATCTGTAAATTGGTAATGGTAGCACCTATCTGCATGGCTGTTCTGAAAAGTAAGTGAGATTATCAATGTCATCAAATGCCTACCACGGTGCCCAACCCATAGAAGGTATACCAAAGATGTCTGCTCCTCTTACATTTATCTTGTTCATACATATTTGCAATCCACAGAGCAAATGCTTTTTGCTTTCTTGTATTATCAAAAACATTTCTCCTTGTAGTTCCCATGACTGAAACAGCCCATCAAATGTTCTGGTCCATTCTCCAACTGTTGGCCATTGAGCTTACATCAAATTTTGAATTACACAATGAGGAACTTTTTTAAAATGTAGTTCTTTCCTTCTTCCCAAGGAGTATATTTCTTTACAGTAAACTCCCAGGAATGAAATTACTAATTTGATGGGTGACAACTATTGTATGGCCCTAAGAGTAGGTTGTGATAGTGGTGATAAGAGGGAGCTTCTTGGCAGACACTCAGTCGGGACTTAGAGGTTTGCCAAGTGATTCACCCATTCTCCAGCAGCATTCAACTTCTGGGAGAATTCAGATTTGTGAGAAATCCTATCGATAATCTCATCATATCAAGGCAGTAAATTGAGACTAGAGAAAAGAATTGAGTTGTCCAAGGTGCTCCGGCCAGTCAATACCAGACAAAGACTGGACCCCAGGTCCAATGACTCTCAGGTCATCATTCTTCCCACCACTCTTTGGCCAGGATGGTAATTAGGATATTCCTACCGGGCTTAGTAATCCCGCTTCCTCAAGCTTTTAGGACCCATCATTTTAAGGAAAGAAAATGTGATAGATATACTTTATTTTCTACTGATAAATTTAAATATGTATTTTGTTCACTCCTTTCCCCTTTGAGTTTCCATGTTGACCTAACAAGAAGCAGGATAAAGAAGAGGATTTGTGCTTGTCTTTAGGATACAGTATCAAAAGACCAAGGGAGAATCTGAATCTGACCAGCACAGCATTGTCCCCACACCTGTCATTTAAACTCTTCCAACTGTTTTCTGTAGGAGGTACAAAGACAGCAACTTCTCTCACAAGACTTTGAAGCAAATACTGAGCAGCACTTTTCTGATATGAAGATAATGAATGCATTCATATAAATCATCATGACAGTAATTAATGGTTCCTAGAGGATGGAATGGCCTCGCAGAGTCACCCACTCTATGAGTACAATTTTCAAACCACTCTAGAACTTAGCTGTCAACTTTGCCTTGAAAAGTTCCTGATGATATCTGAATAGAACAGGCTAGAAGTAGAATAAAGTTTCATACACAGCTTTGTTTATTTCATAAAGTATAGTTCTTGTACACTTTCAACCAAGAAAGAAAATGTCTCTTCGTGGACCTAGTCTCCATGTTGGGCCAAGGAAGCCAATAATCCTCACATTGGCATTAAGAGAAGAGTTTTGCAGAAATATCTATCTCGGTTATAATCTGGCAGTGATGATGAGATGGCCTAATCTGCCATTAGAATTTTATTGACATGTTATCAGATTTTTCACGTTTTCTTTGTAGAAGCTAACAGCCCTCTGTTTTTGCCTGATTGCCAGGAAGGAAGGAAGGAAGGAAGGGAAGAAGGGGGGAAGGAAGGAAGTGGGGAAGGAAGGAAGGGAGGGATGGAAGGAGAGAGGGAGAGAGGGAGGGAGTGGTCCTAGCTACCCACTTCTAACCCTGAGCTTTTCTTCCTCAATGAACTGATTCACAATCTCATGAAGTGAAGGGAAGCAGAAATTGCTCCCAGATTTTCTCTAGGCCTGTTGGATGGTTGCCTCTTTGGCTGGGATGGGATGTTAGCAGAAATCAGCACAGGCTGTCTCACTGCAGAGCAGATGCCAAGGTGAGACTTCATGGCCACCAAAGACTCTGATTTGGCTCTTGTCAAATACAAGGTGATTCTGCATGGAAATATTGAGGAGCCAGAGACATGAGCTTTTTCCTTCTATGCCCCTCCTCTAAAAGGACACATGACGCTTGCTTGATGGGTTTCCTGAGACAAGAAAAGATGATTGGATGATGGGAGCATCCCAGGGTAGTGCTTTGGTAGGGAAGCTACCACCTGACTCTCTGCTGCCTAATTTAACAAATTATGTATCCCCTCCTGAAAATGTACATATTCAGAAAAGCTGAAAAAGGAAAAGTACATGAAGAAGGGACTAGACGCCAAAAATAGGAGGAGGAAGGCAGCTTCTATGGCACGTAAACTTCTTCTTCTCTTTATTCCCATTGGTACTTCAGATTCTCCCTAATTAAGGAAGCAGAGAATCCCATTCGTAGCCTTAGGTGGAGGTGATGAACGCCTTATAAGACTAGGGTAACCGTACTGTCTCTGCTGAATTCTGTCCTAAAAGTTCAGAGGGCATGAGGACAAATTGGCTTTGGTAAACAATAGTGCAAACAAATAATGAGGCTAATAAACCATCATTCTATGTGATGCATGATGGAATATACTAGGGGCATTGTTAAATTTTTTATTAGACCACTCTTTGAAAGAACATGACTCGTAACTTTAATTTCAATTATTGTAACTCACGTCACTGGATTCTTGTTATACCAGTCCTACTACTAAAAAATATTTACAACAATCAGCAATTCTTCTACCTGAAGGCTCACAAATTACACTTAAAAGTATCAATAATGTCTACTAATCTTTTATTTTGAACAAGACATGAATGGAGATGAACATGGAAGTGAAATATCTTATGAACCTTCCAGTTTTGATCTAAACGACAGATTTGTCACCACATGAAAGCACAGTGGGTAATTACCAGGTGGTTGAAATGACAATTAACTCCATCCTTAATAATTATAATTTGACAGACAATGAATCAAGATGGCAGCCACCTGTAAATAAACACCCACAGAGCCAGCTGAACGATATTGCACAATAACTTAACCTCATAAACTAGCAAACTAGTTCTGACTAGTGAGCAAGTAAATCTTCTAAACACCAGAGAGAAGCGAGTTTTTGGGTCACCATGTTCCTACATTTGTCAGCTGGACACAATTGAGGGCCTAAAGTTGTTTTGTTTTGTTTTGTTTTGTTTTCATTTGATTTTTTTCTAGGACAATTATTGTTATTTTCCACAAAACATTAGCTTATTTTAAAGTATGGGATTTATGACTTTTATGGTTCAAGTGAAACTGTTCTCACAAATAGCTCTATCCTGGGGCCTTATGAATCTCCTAGCATACTGTGCCTCGGCCACAGACCAACAGCCACCGTTTACTGCCTCTCTCTCTTGAAAGCCTCCCCTCATTTAGCTTCCATTACATATTCTTTTTTTTTTTTTTTTTTTTTCAGGATTCTTTCCTGGATTTTGAGAATGTCATGGTATTAGTATCAACAACAAGAACGTATGTTCTTACCTTCTTCTAACTGGTTTATACGAAGTTTATTGGTTAATCCTCTTAATAGCCCTCTGAAGTAGAAATCTTATTTTCTAATTACCCTTAAGAACAGGGAAGCCAAGAATGATCCAGTCACTTTCTCAGGGTCATACAGCTGGTAAATGGGGAGGCAAAGATTTTTAACACAAGTCAATAACCCTGAGGCTGTGGCTCTCAACTCTGCTGCTTCATCTGCAGAGTCTTTATTATATTTTTCAGGTTTTATGTTGGTTATTTTTTTTGAATCTCACTAAAATATCCTTTTCTTGGTATGTCAGCTACTCTCATGCAGCTGTCATTTCATTGCTAAGGATTCCCAAATCTATCTTTAACTCAGGTCTGCCCTGCAAATACCAGATTCTTGTAGCAACACATTGCTGTAACTCCCACCTGGATTTATTCTTTCATTCAGCAAACATTTATTAAGTATTATAACTTGTGGTCAGGCACTGTTAGGTACAAGGACTAAAGTGGAAAACAACGCAGAAATCAGTGACTTTGTGGAACATATATTATAGATGCAAGACAGTGGGAGAAATACAAACAGTCGATAAAATTTAAAGGTAAAATATAGAGTATGATTGATGGTGATATGTACTAAAGGGGAAAAAACAGAAAGGAGGGATTGGGAGATCAGAGGGAGAAGGGAACCTACCTCTTAGGGAAAATGGCCATAGGAGACCTCACTGGGGAGGTGATGTTGCAGCGAAGACCCGAAAGAGGAGAAGGAGCTGCTTAGGTGGGCACCTGAGGAAAAGCCATTCTGAGCTGGGGACAGTTGCTGGAAGCCTCCTATGCAGAGCACGCCAGGCGTGTCTGAGGAACGCTAAGGAATCCAAGATGGCAGAGTGGTGCAGAGAAGGCTGGAGCAGAATAGGAAGCCCCAGAGGCAATGGGGCAAGGCTGCAGGGTTGTGAGGGGTGGGTCATGCAGACCAGCGCTGTGAATACTTGGGGATTTTACTCTGAGTGAGATGGGCTGGCCTCGGGAGGCTTTGGACAGAGAAGTCAGGATCTGACTACTCTTTAAAAGGACCATCCTGGCCACTGTGTTGAGAACAGGCTGAAGGAGGGCAAGGTGGAAACTGGAGGGGCAGCTTAGGAGGCTATTTCAATAATCCTGCAAAAGACGATGGTGGCTCTGATGAGTGTGGTAGCTGTTCAAGCAGTGAGAAATGATCAGATACTGAATCTATTTTGAAGAAAATGGCAGCATAATTTTCTGAAGGATCAGACGTGCGGTGCAAGGGAGAGGAATCATGGTGGACACTTAAACCATTTGCTGAGAAGGGGAAGTGTGAGAGAAGCAGGTCTGGGGGTGGGATTGGGGAAAAGATTGGAAGCTTAGTACTAAATATTCCCAGGTGGTTTTTGTATGCATGTGTACAAAACAGACACCGATTGTTACACACACACACACACACACACACATCCTTTCTCCTGTATATCCTTCATCTCCATTAACAAAACTGTCCAACCAGGCATTCATGCTAGATTTAAAGATCCTATTGCTTCTTCCTCATTCCAGCATTTAAGCATTCCCTGTAGGTCAACCCTGTCAGCATTACACAGGTTCTCATTCCATGAGTACACCTTGTTTTCTGTGTCAGGGTATAAATCTTTCCCTTAATACAGGTGAAATACCTGGTCACCTTCTACCTGACCTTGCTTGACAAATATCAACTCATTGTTTAAGGCACAACTTAAATATTCCTTCTTCTCTGTAGCCTTCATGAGCTCAACAGCAAAATTAGCTACTCACTCCTGTCATTCAAGTATTTCTTATTCAACAAGCCCATATGACTTTTCCACTTTGGGAATCTCTTGGTACTTGTAGTATAGCATGTATGTGGACATGATGAGAGACAAGACCACAGAAGGAATGGGGAATGGGTTCATAAAGGACCTTGAACATCATGCTATGAGGATTGTACTTATTCATCAAGTTGACAGAACAATAGCAGAGTTTCAAGAAAAAAGAGGGTCTAGTTTAATGTGAGTCTTCAAGAATTCACTCCAGTAACCATATGAAGGGTGAGCTGGGGGCTAAAATAAGTCAGGCAAGACTTGATGAGCTCCTGAAAAAAGGTAGGTTTAATGGGGATGGAGAATATAGAGCAGATCTGGCTTTTCTGAACTAGACTCTATTGGGCTTATGGATACTATTTATTGAGCCTTGCCATTTACCAGGCACTATTTTAATTATTACACCTGTGTTAACTTATTTAGTTCTCTCAACCATCTCATGCAGGAAATAGTGTTCTTAGCTGCATTTTACATAGGAGTTAAACTAATATCTGGATAGGATTGAGTAAGTCACCCAAGTCACACAGCTATGAAGTAAAAGTGCCTAGATGTGAATATAGGAAGCTTCTCCAGAGCCCATGCTCTTCTTCCTCACTGTTCTACCTCCTACAACATAGTGTCTTCATATAAAACTATATTTAGCTGAGAAAGAACATTTTGCAACCCATATTAATCCAAATTTAGTGTCCACTTTAATAACTTCTGCAAAATCTCCCTTTCAAAATATACCATCTGTGAACAGTATATGCTATAACTTGTGTTTATATGGGTACTTAGCCACTATGTGATGTTTTTCTTAGTCTTTGTTTCCCCTTCAGTCAAATGAAGGGAAACATCTAGCATATGGAAGCATTTCCACTCTACAATTTGTGCTGAAGGGGAATATTATGCAATTTGCAAACACTGTCAAATAAAATATAAATATGCATTAGAAAAATGCTGTGTGGAGACAAATATATCTTGTATCGATTCATTTGGTCAATCATTTTTTTTATTCAACAAACAGTCACCTATGTTATGACAGGAGCAGTGGTCAGTAGTGGGAAGAGAGAGATGAATAAGACTTATCCCTTGTCATTGAGGAAAACTCACAGGCTTGTGATTTTTATTTTTAAATGATCATGGCTGGATGAAAATTTTTCAATTGACTCTCATTACTCATTAACCATCTTAAAAATAAAGAAAATCCTGTGTTTTGATTCATGTAGACCTATGGTCTTTAACCCAGTTCTGCCTCTTAGTACCTAGACATGTTGTCCAATCTATCTGAGGCTCAATTTCCTCAACTTAAAATAAGACACTATCTTACAGGATGGTGGTGAGAATTAGGAATATGCCTAGCATATAAGTGCTAGTTTGAATCAGGGTAGTTAAATGAATGACTAATGTGGCTTTTTATTTTTCAATCACTGATACTATTTCCAAGGGTCCAGTCAAAAGTCATACCTGTTCCAAAACTAGCAAACAACAACAACAAATAAAAACCTCCCTGGTGGCTTCAGGTAGAAAGGACATGGCCTATCAGGAACTGAATTGGTCAAGTTTTTGCAAAAGCAGACCTGGAATATGCTGACATACCTTGTCAACAGCTAATACACCCAAGAAGGAAGGGCAAGTTTTCTGAGCATCGGCTTACAAAGGGGGAATTAAACTTGCTAAAGAAATGGTGAAGACTTGTACAACAATGAAGAGAACAGCTACTTCAGAACCAGTGTCCCCACAGAGAAAGAAAATTGTTCTCCTGAAAATGTCCCAATAGGTTTTCTTCAGTGGAGTTACACCAGCAAAATGGTTGGTTCTCTCCTGGTGGGGGGCCACAGTAAACAAGGTTTCAGGAATGAGACAGTCCCACCCATCACTGTAGGTGTGAGTCAACAGGGGATTCCCCATAGAAACCCCATAATAAAAAAAAAATTGTCAGACTGGTTCTTTCAACTCAACATGGCAAGCAGCTTACCCTATAGGAGAACCAGATGGAAGGAACTAACGGGGAAGGAAACCAACAAATATCACGCACATTTCATGTGTCAAATATTTTGTCAGGCTCTTTTCCTTGGTTACCTTATCTAATATTCCCAATAATTCAATTAGGCAGGTCGTTATTATTTCTAGTTAACTGGGTGAGGAAACTGAAACTCAGAGAGGTAAGTTGGATTTCTCCTGAAGCTGTTCAACAGGTTTTCTCCAAAAAGATACCAGCATCTCACCACGAGTAGGTGGAATTTGAATCTACATCTTTCTGACGTCAAAACCTATGTTAATTCTGCCACTTTGTGTCTTGGAGTAAATCTGAAATCAGTCGGTTTAGGCCATCTGATTATTTTCCACTTGTCAGACCACTCCCTTTCCCCCAAGACAAGTCTCTTACATTCCCTTCTATCTGCCATGGATGCCCAGGAGACTGACCTGTATAGTGAGTATCACAAATCTCCCTGCCCTCTGGTTTTAGGTTGGGCTTCGCCAATGAGAAGTGCCAGCAAGTGATCAGAAGGTGAAAGGAGAGAGAGAGATTGAGGTATTTATTCTTCTGTATACTCCCAGCCTTGCACTGAGCTGTGGCTGCAATTCTACCACTCTAGGTCTATTACGCCATGCTTGTTCCAAGGCTCCAGCATTCAAGTTCTATCTCTGGCTTTTCTGCCGGGGACAATAAGACCTTCCTGCTATTGACAATTCCTGGATGTCTAACCACTCCTTGTTGATTCTTTTAACATTGCTTATGTGTCTGTAGATCCTGTCTTTATGAAATTATATTCAGCTAACCCCTTTTGAGTGTACCATTTTGTTCCCTGCTAAGACTCTAATGATATAGTATTGAGCTAAAAACTAGTGTATATTTAATTCCACCATAGTTTAGAGACTTAAATTGGTCTTAAGGTATCTAGTAAATAGCATCGTCTTGCATCTTATGGAAATGAATCAGCTGAAATTGCAGTGAACACATTTTGTTTGGAGCTGATGAGCTTGCTGAGGGCCCATAAACTCCCCACATATTATTGGCAACCACTATGGTGAATGAAATTTCCCAGTCGCACTTGGAATGTGTTTTTTCTCCATGAGGCCATTCTACAAAGATAAAATCCAAAGAATATGAAAACACGCTTTATGGACCCTGCCAAGAAGTTCTCTAGAATGTAGGCAAAATGGAGCTGAAAGCATTTGTAACTCTGTCATAGAAAGTGGGGCTTTGGTTGGGAGAAGTTTGACTGAAATCACTTGAGCCCTCCTGACGCTGGCTTTTGGGAATGATGAGTGAGTACTTTGTAAATGAACTGAGAAATGTTTCACCCTTAATTACCTTTTTGAAGCTTTCAGAGGGCTCCTACACAATAGCAGTTTGTCCACGAAACACATAAATCAAAGGGCCAACCATGAGGCCTGAAGTCATACCTCAGTAAATCTGTTAGGTGAAGGCCAAGACTCTGTTTACAAATGCAAAAACAAAGTTGAGATTTTAGCTCCTTATCCTAAAAAGTTTGTCTCCTCCAACCCCCAAAAAGCACACCAAACAATTGCCAGCTACCTATCCTGAAAAGTGTCTGTACAATAGTCTTATTATCTGCCTTAATCCACATACAAAGACCTACCTTATGTTATTCACAGGCACAACATGCAGGAGGTGCTTCTCTCTGGGAACATTTCAGGAGATGCCATTGTTGTTGTTGAGGTTCTTTGGTCTTGTGGCTTTTGGCACTAAGGCAAACATGGTAACTACAATTTTCATGCATTCGCCCCAGAAGAACATTTTATAAGAGAATATGTTTGCTCTTCTAAAGCTATCTATGAATTATTCAGTATCTATCCTCTCACTCCCCCAACTCCATCCTAACGAAGTTTTCCTGCACAAACTTTTAGGGCTTTCCACTAACAGTAGAATACAGAGTAGGTGATCTGATTTTTGCATGAATAAAGTGCTTCATGAATATATTTTTATTTCTAGTCTGTAAGAATTTTTCTGGGATGATAATTACATTTGTTTTAATTGCCCTGAACACTGGGGATGTTTTTCTTCATCCATCTTCTAGCTTATGTGGCTTCAGACAAGTTACACAGCATCTCTGACTTTTCCCATCCATAGAACTGGGACACGAGCTTTTGCTTCATTGCACTGTTGTGCTGATTAAATATTATAATCTTTGTGAGCAGTCTAGCATCATGATGGGCATATTAAAGAGGTTTACCAATGTCCAGCCCATGCCATTCCTTCTGAACTGTCAGCATGAACATATCATGTAAATGGATATAGAGAAGGATGGAAAGGGCCCAGGGAAGATTCCCTATTTGGAGGAAACCTGGATTTAATGGTTTGGCGGACAATCTGGTTTCACCCTACCCAAATCTTTGCTGATGTTTTAGATCTTGTACTCAGGCCACCTTTTTCAGGTTTCCCTAGTGGGCAGGTAGTTTTTTACTAGAAATATTTCAGATGATGAACTTTGTATTTTATCCATTTTTTTTTCTGTTTCTAGATCCTCTCCTAGCTCTCCAGGAGATGCCATTTGGTCCGTGATAGTTTAATAAGTTTCTAATACCATTTGTGTTTCCAATACCATTTGACTTTTCCCATTATTCTTCTATTTTACCATCATTTATAAACACTTTCTGTGTGCCAGGCATAATGCTAGGTACTAAGGTTGTAGGAATGAATAACTTGTGGTTCCTCAGCTACAAAGGTTTACATTTCCATAAGGGAGATAGATCAACAAATAAATTCTACAGTGTAATCACGATAGAGGGATATGAGATGTTGCTGAAACCAGTGCCGGGATAGGGTAAAGTAAGTTAGGTGACTAGGATGCAAAACTTAAGACGACCTGTACTCTCAGTGTCATGGGACTTGCAGAGTTGGCACTTGTACCACCCTGAGAATGAGGGTTTCCTTAAATTTTGTGCCCAAGATGCCTCACTTACCTCACCTTTGTCCTGGCAATGGTAGAAACACAACAGAGAAAGACCCAGCTAGCTCTCCTTTGTGGAATCCAAAAATTTTCCCAGAGCAGATGACTTCGAACCCAAGCCTTTGAGAAAGGGCAAGAGTTAGCCAGGCAAAGAAAGAAAGGTGGGAAAGGTAGAGGTGTCAGCAAATGTACAACCATAGGGGAGAAAGCAAGCATAGCATGCAGATGCACCTGCAAGTAGATTGATATGGCTGCATCAGTGCAAGGTGGCTTGGAGAAGTGGGCGGCAGGACAGGGTTTGCCTAAGAATGAATAAAAGGGCCAGTTCACAGAACCCAGGAGAGAAACATACTGTATATTTAGGAGGACCAAGTAGTTTATCATTGAACTTGGCCACATTTGAGGGTAAAAGAAGGTATTACCCATAATTGCTAAGGCAGTAAGATCAAACAGGAATGTGTACGTATATAATACATCTTCAGTACACAGTAAGCTATTGTCTCCTGACATTGTCCTCAATGTAGTGCTTCTTCCACTTTCCCTAGGTGTTAGAGGTATTTTATTTTTCTTCAGTATAAGGGGAAGACCTCAGGGGAACAAAGAATGTCAGGAAAATAGCTTGTGATTAGGAACCCAGTAAGATCCCTTTATAAATGTGAGGCTTGAAACCATGTTTGGGCCAGTATCACTCCTTGTGTGTAAGGACCACGTGACCAACTCAGCAAAGATCTTTCTGCTTTTGAACACTTCTACACTTCTGAACATGTGTATATTATGAGTTTTGATTTATAAATGCTAAAAGGATTGCAGACTTTCTGTCCACGGTAGTGAATGAGCCAGACATTTTAAAAGTTTATTCCAGCAAGCATGATGCCAGTGTCAACTGAAGAATGATGTGGTTCATCAATTCATAAAGAAGACTTTTATTTCTCATGAAGTGCAGCAGCCTGCAGGGTAGCCCTTCTGGTAGGCTGGGAAGCATAGCCTCTGATCAGAAGCCGAGAACAGACACTTGGAGATAAGGGCAAAGGGAACAGGAATTTATGCTGAGCAGAGTGGCTGAATATGCCTATTTAATAAGCTATAACAGGAGTCATGAATATTTATGAAAGGAGAAACACACACATGTGCAATTGAGCTTTATGCCCCATTCATAGATCCCATGTATAAAAAACAGCAGCATTAGCATTACTCAAGGGTGGAGTTTTCTGCCTTCTGATGTCAAAAGGTGAGGCAGAGGATATGAAAACCCTTACTGTGCATTATCTGTAGCACAACTCCATGGTCAGTGGTCTCTTATCAGGCCAAAAGGCAAGGCACTCTCAGATAGTTGGTTACTAACAGTGGTAAAATCTTCCCAGCACTGTGGGAGGCCGAGGTGGGAGGATCACAAGGTCAGGAGTTCCAGCCTGGCCAACATAGTGAAACCCGGTCTCTACTAAAAATACAAAATTTAGCCAGGCATGGTGGCACGCACCTGTAATCCCAGCTACTCAGGAGGCTGAGGCAGGAGAATTGCTTGAACCCAGGGGGTGGAGGCTGCAGTGAGCGGAGATCATGCCACTGCACCGCACTCCAGCGAGACTCGGTCTAAAAAATAAAAATAAAAAAATCCTGGTTTCTGGTTTCTGTTTAGCCCTTAGAGAAGAAAGGCTAATGGTGACAGGAGGTCTAAAGGAAGTATTTCCGACCTCTTATCTCATCACAGCCAATAACTCAGTTTCAAGGTTACCTTTGGGTTCCCTTGGCCAAGAGAAGGTCCATTCAGTTGACTGGAGGGCTTAGAATTTTGCTTTTATTTCTCACCAGTAGGCCAACTCATATCTATGTTACCCTCCAAAGGGCTCCAGAGATTTCTGGCCAACTTCTGCTGATAGAATGCAATGAGATTCTGGACTTGAGTGAGGTTTTGATGTACACACTAAAAGAAAATTGTTATGAAAGAGAATACTCATTTATTTAATGATATTTCATACAAATTAGGTCTTTTTGTGCATGTCTCTTACTCTCACAACATTGTAATATGGATATAATTTTATCTATTTCACTTTTTATTACTAAATGCAAAAAAGTAGAAGGACTAGTGAATGAACCCCCATATGTATATCACCTGGCTTGAAATAACAGTTAATAACCCTTCATAATATTTTAGTTCATAGGTATAATCACATACACACATGCACACACACACACACAACTTTCAAAGTAAAACAGAGGTATCAGGATATTTGTCCTTTAAATACCTTGTTATAGATTTCTAAATGGTAAGATTTGTTTCCTTCAAATAATAATACCTAATAAAATTAACAACAAAATCAACAGTAACTTCCGAACATCATCTACTATAATTTTCATATCCACATCTTCACATTTGCATTCCTAATTTCCCCAGTTTTATCTTCAAACTCAGACCAATCAAGGACCACGTATGGTTGTCCTAGTTCCTCAACATCTCTTGACTCCATCTTCTGCACTGTTTCTCTCAGTGCTTTAGAACAAGCCACCCTGTCTCTCCCAAAAAAAATACTGTGACAGCATCCTAATCTGTCCACTTGGGCCCCTTTCCAATCCATTCTCCACACTACTGCCAAATAATTTTTAACACTGCAAATTGGATTTAAAATTAGGCCTAAATCCTTTCAGTGCTTTCTAATCACACTTAGGAGAAAATGCAAGAGCTTTACCTTGTCTTATGAGGCTCTGCATAATCCCCCTTCCATCTACTTCTCCAGGCTCATCTTTTTCCTCTATATCTTTTTGTTATTTTGCTCCAAGTCCAAATCCTATGGTTTTCTCTGATTCCTTGAACACGTCCCTCTTTTTCCTGCTTCTTAGGCTTTGCATATGCTGTTCCCTTTCCTGGTATGTTTTTGCTCATGCTCTGCTTTGTAGCACAGATAGCCGTACTATTTCACCTTCAAGAGCAGTTTTGGTTTTTTTGTTTTGTTTTGTTTTGTTCTGTTTTGTTTTTTGAGATGGAGTCTTGCCCTGTCACCCAGGCTGGAGTGCAATCGTGTGATCTCAACTCACTGTAACCTCTGCCTCCCGGGTTCAAGCAATTTTCCTGCCTCAGCCTCCTGAGTAGCTGGGATTACAGGCAGGCACCACCCTGCCTGGCTAATTTTTTGTAACTTTAGTAGAAAGGGGGTTTCACCATGTTGGCCAGGCTGGTCTCAAACTCCTGACCTCGTGATCTGCCTGCCTCGGCTTCCCAAAGTGCTGGGATTATAGTAGTTCTTTAGGGGTACTTTCCTTGACTCTAAGATTGGGTTAGAACTCCCTAGTGAAGACCCTCATTCAGTATCTTGCTTTTACTTTGTATGTCTAGTCAAGTTTGTGAGTAAAAATAATTGCTTGTATATATGTATGTCTCTCTAACTAAACTGCAAGTTCCAAGCTGTAAAGGTCCACCTAGGTCATAGTCTGTAATCCCTAGCACTCTTCATAGGCCTAGAACAAAGTACATGCTTAAAAAAAATTTATTAAAAGTATAAATGAATGAATGAGTGAATTTATCATTTCGTATATCTAATTAATACATCATTTCTAAGACTGGCTAGTACTTGTGACCTTTGGTCTTCCATACAGTTTCAGCTTTGCAAGCCCTCTTTTGTCAATCAGGTGTGTTCAATATCAGGGTGTTGGATGCTCTCAGATGGGTTCTAAACATTGGTATGGAGCAGATTATTTCTTCATTCATGCCAATTGTAATTGGTAAGTGCAAGTATAAGAGCCAGGGAAGCTCAAGAGATGTATCTCTCCATATTGAGGGGGTGGAGGTGGGGAAGAAAGGATGTCAGAGAGGACTCCCTAAATGAGAGGATTCCTGACATGAGTTGTAGAGTTAAGTTTCTGAGTCGGCCGTGGAAGTAAGGATACATATGAGACGCATTCGAGGCAGATGGAACAGCATGTGCAAAGGCATGAGAGGAAGAGAGAATACGGCATTTTCAGGGCATTGCAAGTAGTTTGGTGTGGCCAAAGAACTAACAATGGAACCAGAAGCTAGAGGGCTAAATGAGGTCTGGATCACAAAACATCTTCTAGCCATGTGAAGGCGCTTCAACTTCACGTGAAGGGCAATGGGAAACCAATGAAGGAGGAATGGCAAGGAATAACATGACCAGATATAATTTTTTTAGCAATTGCACAAACAATGGTTCAGATAAAAAGAAAGACACACACTCCACATTCAATTTGGTAAGTATACTGAATTTGATCTAATACTTGACTTTGTCAGGACGTGTTTTTATGCTTCTTTATCCACTTGCCAAATCAAACATGCCTATAGCACTGTGTGGAAGTAGCATAATCTGCTCTTTAACCCTTTTCTTCTCTAGTGCAGGGAAGTTTGAGTTAATACACTGCTTGATTACTTACACATGGTGAAGGGCCCTTCTCCAGCTGCCCCAGATAGTTGGGTTCTGCCGCTGGTTTTATAGGCTTTATTTATTTAGCCAGAGCTAGAAACATGGAAAACAACAGTCTCTGAGCACGTGGATGGGTTTCCCTGCAGGAGTCTGAGCTGGCAGTTATTTTAATTAGCAACACATTTTATAAGGGCAGAATCAGAAATAGAAACATGTCAAGGCCTCTTTAGTTATTGAGTTTGGCAAGTTCCTATGAGTGTGCCCGGGCATGGTAATCAGCTCTTAATTACTCTCCATCTCTCCCAAGGAAACCACGTGCACAGAAAAGTTCTCTATGCATAGAGCCCCCTTGGGAGTTGGAGGACTTACCAATATGACACACAAAAAGTGGAGGATTCAGGAGTCCTTCTGGAGCCAGTTCTGGGAAATACAGTTTTCTCAAGGTAGGCCTAAAGTCATTCTTCTTTGATCTGGCCCCAGACCCGTGTCTCAGTTCTCATAACCTTTCTAGAACCAGTCCTTCCAGATATGCAACCCAGTTTACTAAACTTATCTGTCTAACGTCCACTATGTAACAAAAAATTGATTTCCCCTTTTTATTGCCACGATGGTTTTAAGCATCCTAAATGTATGTGTGTGCATAATATAAACACACACACACATATATATAATAATTATTGACTTCAGATATATCTAAAATAAA
Source organism: Pongo pygmaeus (assembly GCF_028885625.2). Taxonomy (NCBI): domain Eukaryota; kingdom Metazoa; phylum Chordata; class Mammalia; order Primates; family Hominidae; genus Pongo; species Pongo pygmaeus. The sequence goes on from NC_072386.2 coordinate 98,743,129, forward strand.
CCAAAATACAGTAGTCCCCTCTCATCTGCGGTTTTGCTTTGAATGGTTTCAGTTACCCACAGCCCACCAAAAATAGGTGAGTACAGTACAGTAAGATATTTTGACAGACAGAGAAACCATATTTACCTAACTTTTATTACAGTATATTGTTATGATTATTTTATTAGTTATTGTTATTAATCTCTTACTGTGCCTAATTTATAAATTAAACTTTATCATAGGTATCCAGATATAGAAAAAACAACACAGTATAGGTATCCAGATATAGAAAAAACAACACAGTACTATCCACAGGTTCAGGCATCCACTGAGGCTCTTGGAACATATCTCACAAATAAATGGGAGACTACTGTACACTTGTACATTTCAAAATGAGTGGTAACTATATACTGTTCTAACAAGAAGGTCTCTTAAATGAATGGATTAAGCTGATAGGCTACTATCTTCTATTCACTTATCCATTCGTGTAATCACTGTGCCAGATATAAGCTAAATGCAGAGGATATGAAAGAAAACAGGTCCTTGACTATAAGAAACTCTCAATTTAATGGGGAAAGTGACCCGCGGACTGAAACACAAATTCAGAACAAAGTAACAAGCGTGGTGATAGACATGCACACAAGGCTCTCTGGTTTGCAAGTGGCAGAAACCAACCTTGAAGCAACTTCATAGAGAGGAAGAATTTACTGGATGGATAAATATATTGCATTAAGTTCAAAGTCTCATTTTGGAAGCAACCAGGTCCCCAGACCATAGACACAGCTACTTTCTCAGGACAGGGAAGGGGAGAGAGAAAAAGAAATTCTTATATCCTAAAAAAGAAAATGCCCTGCAATTTCGAATATATATTTGGTGAAAAACGGCTTTTGCAGCATCTTCAGTTTTTAGGCCAAGGATGTCAGGATTGTGACCCATTGGGTGAGGATGCCTGAGCAACAAGTGACAGAAGCCTATAAAAAGAATTCTAATTTCTAGTATCAAACAAGCCCTTGTTCTGCCCCACAAACACCTCCTAAAAACTATCAACTAAAGGGCTTTTCAGGAGCACTGCTTTGTCTGACCATCAACCTGAACACCTAAATTATTGTTAAACAAACAAACAAACAAAAAATTCTTCCGTCCTGGTTCAGCAACACATAAATAAGATCTGTCACAATGCCTCAGGAACCAAAACCAAAGGATTACAAGCTCTTGTTACTCGGAATTTTGGAGTATATTTGGGTCAAAACAGATGAGAACAGCCTCCATTTTGGGGCACCTAGCATCCAATTTAATATCTGTTTTCTTGATATTATATTAAAAAAATGTTTTAAAATATGAGGCTGCTTTCACTTTGAGAAGCTGGTATTCACAGCCAGAACTGCTAGCAGAAAATCCAAGTCTTCCCAAGAGGTGGCTGCAATAAAAAGTAGAGATGATATTGCCTGCAAACTTAACAGTCATGTTAGGTGGAGCCCACCTTCATTCATTTTCAAGCATGCATTCAACCAACATGTGGCTCCTACTGAGCCCTTCCTGCCTGTGAGGCTCTGTGGAGAAGCCAAGGATGGGCAAAGCACAGTCACTAAACATACATTAAGCCCAGAAGGAGGGACAGGCAAGAAACTAGATAGCAAAAGGGCACAGCAGAGTATACTAAATAGGTACAGAGTACTAAAGAAGCAATAGATAGGTGAGCTTCACCTGGAGCTAGGACTGGCTTCATGGGAATGTAGTCTGTGCTCAGAAAGGCCCCAGTTGTCACCATCTTGAACTTTTTAATAATTTTATCTTTGAATCTGAGTTTCATAAGTGAAGTCTGATAGGACAATAGAGCATGTTCCTGGAGCTGGGAGCGTCCAGCTCCTGTGCACTCTCACTTCCCACAATGTCCCCATCTGCCTGAATGCATCTTGGCCTTCTGCTCCTCTGAGACTCTGAGACTCCTCCTGAGACTCCGGCTCAAGGCTCCTCTCTATATCCCACAACCACTAGGCACTTCATCCAGGGCAGCAAGTAGGTCTTGTTGGCCTTGCTGGGCTGGAAGGCAAGGACAGAAGGTCTGCCTTCTGGGCAGCAAGGCGTGGAGAGGGGAGGTACCTGGCATGTGCCCCGCAGCCTCTCTGAATGGGTCAAGGCAGTGACTGTCCTTGCCATGAACTAGTAGCATTTCAACACCTCTGGCAGGTGACTCAGTGGAAAACTGTCACCCGCTCCTATGGGGGTAGGGAGAACGTCACTGTAAAGAGGTTGCAGGCCTGTACAGGATACCCATTCATACTTGGGATGGCAATCCTGTGGGAAAGGGAGATTGACTTCCCCTGCTGGGGCCTTGCGTTTTTCACTTTCCATGGGCTCTGCAAATTATGTGACCATCCCTACTAGGAATCCAGATCAGAATGACCTCAAAGCCTCTGTTTCCTGCAATGTCCCACAAAGATGGGGATCATGTAGGGCAGGGTATGAGTTTGAGGTCAGAGTGCTTCAGCCAGCCTCACATCAAATGTCTAGGCAGGAATCTGGCAGCTCAGCTCCAGCAACGCTGGGCCCCCACACCAGCTGCCAGGGAGAACATCCACCACTCTCCCTGCCCAAATGGCAGCTTTGATGGTGGTCCACATTGTCTCCTTCCCTCTCTCTTCCCATGAGATGCCACTCTGCTTTACTGTACAGAAGCAATTCTCCACCTACACTATGCCTTAGAGAAATCATGCCGGCGGTGACGGATGGGTGGGATTGAACAAGGACAGACAGGAGAGGTTTTGGAAAAGCTTGTGTGCACAATGGGAAAGAACTGAACCAGGAAGGAGGCCAAAAAAGAAATAAAGGGAAAGGTGGCCAACTGTCCTGGCTTGCACAGAACTTTGGGGTGTGAAACCCAGGATATGAAACTTTTGGTGCTAAAACCAGGACAGTCTGGGGCAAACTAAGATGGCTGATCACCCTAGAAGGTCAAGTCATCGAAGTAAGCAGCAACTAATGGTGGCAGCGTTTTACAGACTCCAAAGCTCTTTCTCTCTCATTATCAGAGCTCATCCTGGCAACAATCATGTGAGAAAGACAGAGCAGGTTACTGTTCCATTTTATTTAGGAAGAAACCTGGGGCTCAGAGAATGCAAGTGACTTACCAGAAATCTAATAGCTAATAAGTACCGGAATAAGTCCGCAAATCCAGATCTGCTAACAAATACAAATAATAGGGTCTGAGAAGTGATTGAATGTGTTGAGAAACAAGAGAAGAGATAGGCTTTTTAGGTGACTGAGATAACATTTCCATGAAAATAAATAAGAAAATTAGGAGAAAATAATCTTTGGGACAGGAAAGATGGGTTCGGTTTAGAGAGTTTCGTGCTCTGAATTCACTGAGCAACATGAAATTTCCCAGGGGGTTGATGTCTTGAAAGCGATCAGCCAAAATTATGTTTACTTAATAGATCAATCTGTCTTAGATACTGCAGAACTCTGACACACACCTTGGCAATGACTTTCTGCTTCTACTCAGAAAATATTCTGGGTCACCTTCCTAACAAGATAAGCAAAGAACTGGCAGTAAATTACTGTGACTGTACAATGGGCAGGAATAAGCAAGATGTGGCCAATTCTCTGTAAAGGATTTGAGTGTGGGAACCACAAAATAGCGTAAACTGTGGGGAGGGGAACAAGTTGGGATGCCATCTTTAGAATTTTTTTCATTGACCTTTGAATTTATGTATTTTTTATTTTTTTGAGACAGGGTCTTGCTCCATTGCCTAGGCTGGAGTGCAGTGGCGTGATCTAGGCTCACTGCAGCCTTGACCTCCTGGGATCAAGCAATCCTCCCGCCTTGGCCTCTGAGTATCTGGGAATATAGGTACATGCCACCATGCTTGGCTATTTTTTTTATTTTTGTAGAGACAGGGTTTCATCACGTTGCCCAGGTTGGTCTCAGACTCCTGGGCTCAAGCGATCTGCCCGCTTCAGCCTCCCAAAGTGTAAATTTGTTTCTTTAGCAATCAATATCCAAAAACTGTGCTACACTTGGGGAATGCAAAGTCACAGTGCTGCCATTGAGAAGCTCATAACCTATCTCTGGGGTGCATAGGCTGAGACTCATGTTATAATAACAGGTCTGTACAATGTTTTGAAGGAAATTGCCAACAGAAGTAATGCAAGTGGGGGCTTGAAGAATGCATTAAAAAATTTCCAGGTAGAAAGGCGTAAGAAAATGCAACCCATTCCTTTTTCATTTATTCAACAAATATTTATTTAGCCTCTTTAAGGGCCTGGTCCTCTTTTAAGTGAAGTGTCTCAAGGATATACAGCTCAAAGATTGAGCTCAAGATACATGGCTCCTATTTCCACCATCCCGTGACTCCTCCAAAGGAGACCATGACTTTCTGGAAAAGGGTAAGGACTGCAAGTGAAAAATAGGGAGTGGGTCCAAAGATAAATTCCCCTCTATATTTCTCTGTGGCATACTTGCCTTAAGGGTTGGGTAGACACACAGGCCAAGAATTTATGGAATGGGTACAAAAAACATGGATGCTTACCATTTGGTAAGCATACACCATATTCTCAGCACATTTTAAACTCATTCTAACTTTGCTTCTAATGCCAAAACAGAAACTCAGAGAGGTTACATATGCCCTCAAGGCCACACAGCCAATAGGTAGGAGAGTCTAGCGTGTTTCTGACTCATATCCTATGCTCCTACCACAGCACTGAACTTCCCCCAGAGCCTGTAACTAGAGTGTAACTATTTAACCATGAAATTTTGAATCCTTCAGATCTCACATTCCACCAGTTGTTCTACTTTTATAATTATCATTACTCTTTCATACTAGTATACAAATTCATAAGTAGTGAGTAGGACTTTTGTGGCAACCATATTTCACAACTGAACGGGTTCTTTTGGGCTCTTGCAAATAGGGACGAGCTAGATGAAATTAATTATCAGATGAACTTTAAGATCTCTCCTTCACTTGAAATGCTGATTCCTTGAAAACTTCAGAATGAGGCTTCAAATCAATCTGTTGACTTTCACTGGTCACCAACACATTTGAAATTTCCCCTCCCACTCTCCCAGCTTTGTTTGTTTTTTGCTTTTGTTTGAGTGATTGTTTTACTGTGTATAATTCTCCCAAAATGCTAGTAGAGATTAGTAAAGTTATACAAGACCTCACATTATCAATCTAGGCTATTCAAAGCATATGCTAGCACTGACTGTTTGTGGATATTATTCCTCTTGGTTCCAATTTATGACAACCAAACAGAGCTTTTGCTACAAACAAAGTTGCAACTACAAAATAAAGTTTTGAAAAAGAGTGTCTGGGCAAGGCACAAGGAAAGACTGTATCTCTGAAATTGACTCTTAGTTTTTAGAAACAGAAGTGGGGCAGGGGGAGGAAGAGAAGAGGGGATTGTGCCTCCTGAAATTCAGACAATCAATCCAGAGAGGCACCTCAGCCTCACTTCTGTGGCTGAGAATTTTGACTCCAGCTTCCATCTGGTTTCCATAAGGCAAGAGAACTTGGCAAATGGCTGGCCACGTAACTTCAGCACGTGCACATCCTGACCACGAGCACCAGTAAAAAGAGCCAAAGGGAATAGACAAATTTCTCTCTGTTCCTCTGTACACTCTAGGGAAGAAAGAGTTGCTTTAAAGAGAAACGGAGTGCTCTGCAACCCTATTGGGCAACGTCTTGGTCCATTTTCTGTTGCTATAACAGAAAACCACAGACTGGGTAATTCATAAAGAAAAGAAGTTCATTTAGCTCACTGTTCTGGAAGAAACTGGGAAGTCCAAGAGCATGGCTCTGGCATCTGATAATTGTCTTCTTGCTGTGTCATAACATGGCGGAGAGCATCATATGGCGAGAGGGCAAGAGTGTACCCACTCACGTCTCTCTTCTTCTTTTTATAAAGCCACCAGCCCCATCACGGAAGCTCCACCATAATGTTTTTATATAATCCTAGTTACTTACCAAAGGCTATACCTCCAAATACCATCAACATATGAATTTGGGGATTAGGTTTTAAGCACATAAAATCTGAGAGACACATTCAAACCACAGTGGGCATGTTCACAAAGAACTGCCCATTTAACTGCATCAAAAATGCCCATCTCCCACTGAGATGATATTACCAGTTATTCTAAAAATGTCTGGTAAATGTTCTAACTCCACTGCTGCCTTTAATTCTATATGGTGTGTGCAGAGGCAGCAGGATCTAAGTGAAAAAGCCTAAACTTGGATCTAGATGGATATGGCATAAGTCAACAATTTTGTTACTTGTGACTGTGAAGCCTTGAACAAATTACTTAAACTGCTTGAATAACACAGAGTATTCTGTAATTTATGAGATTTTTGTGAGATAATATATATAAAACTTCCTGTACACAGTGGGTGCTTCATAAATAGTATTTATCATTAAGTTTGAGGTGATGCTTTCCTCCAAGATTTTATTATTCAAACACGCTCACAGTGTGTCTGGCTCTAGGATACTGTACATACATCATCTCCATTAATGTTTTGAACATACCTTTGTTGTTTTTATATTATGCCACTTACAATGCTTCAGTTCAAATAATTATGGAATATCTGTTTAAAGGGAGTCTTCAGCTCCATGGCCTTACAGATGAGAATGCTGAAGCAGGAAAAAATGCCACAGTGAGTCGGTGGCAGATCCAGGCCTATCCCAGTATCTCGAATCTCAGTTTTCTGTCTACTATTTCACCTGCCCTCATAAATGTTTCTGAAGCTACAACAATTACAGTCATCCTTCCAAAAACCTCATCATAAAATTGTAGAGCTGGGATAGGAAAGTTTCTTCCATTGCTGCCTGGTAGGCTGAATGATGGCTCCCAAAGATGCCTGAGTCTCAGAACTGGTGAACATTACACTGTATGAGAAAGGGTCTTTGCACATATGATTAAGGATTTGGAGCAGGAGAGATTATTCTGGATTATTTGAGTGGGCATGATACAATCACAAGAGTCCTTATCAGAGGAAGCAGAAGAAACCAGAGTCAGAGAGACGGCCATGTGAAAATGGAAGTGGTAACTGGATGATGGGCTTTGAAGATGCAGGAAGGAGCCACAAGCCAAGGAATGCAGGTCACATGTAGAAGCTGGAAAAGGCAAGGAAACAAACTCCTCCAAAGCCTTCAGAGGGAACCAGCTCAGTGACACCTTGACTTTAGCCAGTGACACTGATTTTGGGCTTCTGACCTCTGGGACTGTAAGGGAATAAATTTGCATTGTTTTAAGCCACTGAGTTTGTGGTAATTTGTTACAGCAGCAATACATAACTAATACAACAGTGTAGTACACTGTATCAAAAACACTGAGTGACAGCTAAAATGCCCAACCACTGAGAATTACAAGTTATAAGGGAATATAATGCAGCCTTTTAAAAAGTGTTGATTCCAGTTTATTGAAGTAGGAGAATATGTATATTTTTAAGTGAAAAGCAGTTTATAAGACAGTGTATAGAGTAGGACCTTGTCATGAGAGAAAAAAATAAGATTAAAAGTGTATATTCATTATTTAGATAAATTATCATCAGTGTTGGGATTTTCTACGTTCTATGTACTTTTCTGTATTCTCCAACCAGGATGCACTAAATGTGTTGCTTCTATAATTAGAAAAAAAGATATTCTTTAAACAAAAGCCTATTTTTCACCAATCCTTTCATTTTATAAAACAGGAAATGTATATGTAAACCAGAGGAGTTGCTGGCTCAGGGAAGGGCCGAAATTTCTCCTCAGTTCAGAATTTGGAAGCTTATTTTTAAATTATCAAAGGTATAAAAAGCACAAGACTGAATCAAAACTATGAACGCTCAGAGAAATGACACACACTTCCCTCTCCACTTGTAATTTCCCTTCAATGGACTACCCTTTCATATTAGGAGAGTTAGTAAGTGCTTTCTTCCATAGACAAATCATGAAAAGCATTAGAGAGCATAACAGCACATGGCATTTTGGAGCTTCTCACAGAATCTCCCAATGCGAATGTCAAAGGATTCCAGGCTGAGAAAAACTGAAACGCAGACCCTGATGTTGCTGACAGCTTATAAAGCCATGAGACTTAAGTGCTTACCATTTTTTTGCAACTAATTTCTCTTCTGCTCTTATGAATCTTTTGACTCTTTTTTCTCATCTGTGTCTCCTTATAGCATGGAGAATCCCTTAACCAACCATCCATGATATCTCTTACTGTAAATCCTTTTTCTTCTCTAATTCAGGAGTAGCATGGGCTATTTCTGAGCTGCTACAATATTCTAAACACTGCACTGGGTCCTGGGTTTACAAAGATGAATAAAACAGAGTCCTTGCCTTCAATTAACTTCCAATCTAGTGGCACAAACAAGCATAGTCAAAAGAAGTGGATCTTATGTAAGAACGACATTAGAAATTATCATAGAGATTCAAACAGCATGAAAAAGAGATTGGGTCTGAGTATAATTCCAATAGAAAATGGGTGATTTCATGAAAGAGGTACATGCTAGTTATCTGCCTCTTTATGATACATTCCTCATCCTTCCCCTGCTCTGCCCTATATCACAGGAAGGTTGACTCCCGAAAACTGCATTTCCTAGGCTCCTTGATACCTGGCTCTAGGCTAGGTTTTGCCAATGGGAGACTCACGCAGGAGATTAGAGGTAAGCAGGAAGCAAACATATTTCTATCTTTCTCTATGCTTCAGGTGGCTTCTCTGGCTATGGCTGAATCTCCACCATGCCTCCATGACCACCGGAGAGCCCCATCTCCTTCAGTAACACCACCTCCATTTGTTAGGAATCTCCCTGCTAATGCCATGTCTATCTAACACTGCCAGACCTAGGGAGTCCCTGAGCACTTCCCTTTTGTTATCCCTCCAGCCCCAGTGATGGTAGCAGCTTCCTGTTGATGCTAGCCCCTCACGTGCCTGACCATCTCCTGTTGGACTTTTCATCTTTCCCAACAGCTTTTTGATTAGTTCCCTAGAGTAAATGTCCTGGATTTAACTACCAGGCACAGGCTCTGTCTTCCAGAGTCGACCCTCAGAAGGTTTGTAGAACCAGAAGATTCTCCATTGGCAATGCAAGGAAGAACATTCTTGGCAGAGATTCTAAGCAAACCGATGACCACAGTCCAGACTGGAGAAAAGCAACTAGTGCAGGGCAGCTACGTCTTGAGGGTCACCAGGAAATATATTAGAGAATCTGACTGGCAGTCTAGGGAGAATGAGACCACAGAGGCTCTTCAGTTATCAGATAGAGTAATATGGGTTTGATTCCACATGCCTGGAGAGTTATTGAAGGTTTTGAGCATAGTGAGATGACCAGATTTGTTCTTTTGGACATTCGATCTGGAAATGGCAGATTAAACTGCATAACGTTAAGAGCCTAACACAAGGCAACAGTCATGTAAATAGCAAGGAAGGGTGGATTTAAGCAGAGTCAGTGTGACTCGGCAAGAGAAAAGGGAGGTGTTACAAGTGCATGGGAGGTGTTGAGTTAGAGTGGCTGTCCCTGTGACCAGGAGGAAATCATGAGGTGAGTTTCGTCTGGGCTGAGATGGAAGGAAAAGTACTCATTTGAAAATGTGGATTTAAAACTCATAGTAGGAATAATCCTGAGGGAGGCTATTTTAAAAGACATTCTCACCCCAATGACAAATCAGTTTGTTTGATTTGATGGAAGGCAAAATTTAGAACCTTTATGGCATGAAGCAACACCTCAATTGAATTAATACATTGTAATTATTAATATTGCTATTTTATTAGTGACAAATTTATAAGACTACAGCATTTTCATGACACAATTGCATTAACTTGTTTTTATTAGTATTTCAGGTAGAATAAAGAAATGTTTTCATGACCTATATTTTAAATACTAGGATGAAATCATCAGCTCACCGTGGGGATAAAAAGAAGGAAGGAAGCTTGGCCTGATCTTATTTCTAAGATAAATCAGTTTTTGTCCTTCTTTTGTATTCCAGACCAGCATTAGAGGTGCAGAAATAATATCTGTGTACACAAGTATATTATAATCTTCTGAATTTTTAATCTTTCTAGAACCCCAAATATATCCACTTTGGAAATAACCCCCAAATGTCACTATATGACTAAGCACTCTAATTAGAAACTAAGTGCTAATAATTTACCCTATTAAAAAGTTAGCATTTGTAAAAGGAATGATTTATTTACATGTAATGCCACTGAAGCATGATCTGAAAGACATAAAAGACTGAAGTTTTACTTTTCTTAAGAGATTATAAAAATCAGTGGACTTTATAAACATGAGCTCCCATCTAGTAATTTGAGATTGCTTATGTGATTCTGGGGTCCCGAATAATTCCTAGGTGAATCCATTAGTTCCAAAGTTTGCAGGTGCTTTATGATAATTACTGCTTAAACAGTGTGTGTTTTAGAGCTGGAGAGTATGTTTGAGATCTTTTCATCCATTTTACAGAGCAGTAAACTGAGACAGCAGGGAGGCTAAGTGAATTGCCCAAAGAAGCACAGTGAGTTGGTTGCAGAACCCAGCGTGATTTGCTAACGAGTATTATCATCACATGGCCTTTACCTTCCAGGATTGTGGCAACCTTTGGCGCCACCCTGCATGAACCCAGAGCTTATTATTTGAGCCATGGCAGGGAGTCTCCCAGATCCATCAGATTTCTTGCCTCTGATGACAGGTAGATGTCAGAGTGGAGCAAAGTCACAGAAGCTTTGGCTTTGGGGAAGACAGAACCCTATTAGCTTTGTCAGACACTCACTCCTCTGGTTTTACAACTGCAGCTTTCTACATATGGCCCACCAGGCCCCAGTGGATTTCCCTACTAATGCCATGTCTATCTAATAGTGGCAGACCTAGGATGGCCCTGATCATTTCCCTGATGCAAACATTTAAGCACACACGCCACAGAGCAACACACTGTACCTTCTGTGGCTTGTGCCAAAGTGAGCCCCTTGCTCATAAATGTAGCAGTATGGGTGTGAATTACCAGATGCACCCTGCTATAGGCCTACATGGCCTTCTCTAATAGAAGTTCTTTCTTGCAGGTTGTGCATCCCCTAAAATCCTACATCTATCACTGAACACAGTAACCACGCTGTTTTCTTTCCCAAAAGACTCTTTCAGGAAGGTCTTTGTATGTTACCTCTGTGGCATGTTAGGGTCTAAAGAGAGATGAGTGGCTCTTTCCTGTGCTTCTTCTTACAGGCAACTTGAATCTTTCTTTGTCTCAAGGACCAGAGAACTCTGGCTGTAACATAAATCACACGTAATCTGCTGGTCACTCCCTTCTGCTGAAGGAGGCAGGACAGAATGGAAGCATTATTGGACAGACGCAGATGCTCAGGTCCTCTTAGGGGGATTATGGGTTTACTTGTGCCCTTCACCTCCCTGCCACCAAATTCACATGCTGTAGTCCTAACCCCCAGGATCTCAGAATGTGACTGTATTTACATATAAGGTATTTACAAAGGTAGTTAAGGTTAAGTAAGGTCATATGGATGGGCCCTAATCCAATATGTCTGGCCTCCTTGTAAGAAGAGGGGAAGAAACCAGGAATGTACATGCACAGAGAGAAGGCCACATGGGGACATAACAAGAAAATGGCCATCTGCAAGCAAATGAGAGAGAGAGGACTCAGGAGACACCAAGCCTGCCAACATCTAGGTATGGGCTTCCAGACTCCAGAACTGAAAACAAATGTTGTTTAAGCCACCCATTCTATGATATTTTGTTATGGCAGCCCTAGGAAACTAACACCGAAGGCAATTCAAAAAGTAGCATGGAGCCAAACCTTGATTCTAGAACCTAGCACCAAAGGGTGGGGATAAGCTTCACGTCTTTTGTTGCTTCCCATGACCACATCTGACCAGTTTCCCTATGAAAGAAGCACAAGCCAAGGTACTCAATCACTCAAGTAATGGAAGGGAAGAATGGTGGCCGCATAGCAATGCAGATTTCTTTTTGGCAGCCATAGAGCAGGGTCATATTTCAGGGAGCAACCCATATCCAGAGATTCTGTCACCCAAGAAAATATCTGTCGTATCAAATCTCCTTAGTCTATTTCTTACGATCCTGGCATAGGTAGTAAGATCTCATTAATTCAAACCTCCTACATATTTGGATTTTGTGATAGAAGTTGTACTAAAGTTTGTGTTTATACAGGGTATAAATGAAGTTATAAAGAAAATCAATCAATCAACTTCAAAGAAGCTGTCATATTGACTTTGATCAGCTTCAAGTATGTTAGAAACATACACTTGAATGTAAATAATGGCTGTATCAACTTCGAAGCAATTATCTTTCTCCATAGAGCAGTGCCTTCCCTCCATTTCTCACCCTAGAATAGTGGTTCTGAGACTTTGCTCACTTTGAAAGTTGATTTAAAGAAATTAGAAGGATGAGTGACAATCCAACAGATCCCATGGGAACGAGAGGACAGGGCCAGTATGATTTATTCTCCTTAAACATCTCCCAATATACCAAAAATATCTAACACACAATAGGCACTCTGTAAGTGTCCATTCCATTCTCCTTTGCCAATTAATCTAAATAATGAGTTTTCACTACAGTAATTGATTTAAGTCCTGAAGGATAAAAAAAATTCATAACGTATTCAGTTGAAACAATTAGAGACCATCAACTCCAGCTCCTTTATTCTAGCATATAGAAACAGAGGCCAACAAAGGTTAAGAGACTTCTTCAAGTTCATTCACTCATCCTAGTACCTTTTATGTGGCAAGCTCTGAGCTTTGTTGTTGACAAAGTCAGACCAGGACCCGGGGCCTCTGACCCAGAATTCCTTCCAATCTTATTCCAGTGCTGCCTTCGAGTTAATTTAGTTTCAGAAATCATTGTGTGAGCACAGGTAAATCTTGCTGTCTTTTTTTGCATGTATTTATTTAAGTTTGATTCTCCTTCCTTGAGTGTAGTTTACACTTAGAGAAAAAAAGAAAAAAACAATCTACAAATGCTACTTAAGGCATTTGAGAATGCCTAAGAAGTTTCATTGACCCCCTATTTTGAGCATAACTTGGACACAAGTAACACTTGTTAAATTAAATTAGATGTACAAAGCATTCTAATGGGAACATCAGGGAGATGTGAGCCAAGTCATCTGGAGGGGAGTTGTGCAGCTGAAGGTGGGGAGGTTGGGAACAGATCAAACTTATTTTGAAAAAGGACTAAAAGTTCAGAGAAAGAGGGGAGGGTTATTCTAGGCAAAGCAAACAGAATAAACATACGTGCACGAGAACATATGTTCAATGTGGAATCTGAAAATGCTTTAAAAAGCAGAAGGTAGGTCAGGCACGGTGGCTCACGCCTGTAATCCCAGCACTTTGGGAGGCCGAGGCAGGTGGATCACCTGAGGTCAGCAGTTCAACACCAGCCTGGGCAACAGGTGAAACCCCATCTCTACTAAAAATACAAAAATTAGCTGGGCATGGTGGCGGTTGCCTGTAATCCCAGCTACTCGGGAGACTGAGGCAGGAGAATTGCTTGAGCCCTGGAAGCGGAGGTTACAGCGAGCTGAGAGCTGAGATTGCTCCTTTGCACACCAGCCGAGGCGACAGAGCAAGACTCCATCTCAAAAACAAACAAACGAAAGCAGAAGGTAGAATACAAAACATATGCCATTAATACTTTGTAATCCTCCTGTCTGAGAATTCACATAGTTACTTTTAGTCTGAGTTTAGTATGTTTCATTTTGCTCATAAACTGTCTTTTTCAAGTTTCCAAGAGTGCCTTGAATGCAAATACAACAACTTTGTGGAAGAAATCAATATTTGCCCTTCTATGTGCTTTCTAATTTAAGCTTAGTAATTCAGCTAATATTTCAGCAGTGTCTCTAAACTGGTCATAAGGAAGGCTGAGAGGCTTCCAAGCTTGTAAACGAACCAAACGTACAGAGTATTATACCTGCTGTGCTCACAGAATGTTCTTATTTTACTGACGCCAAAAAGAAAAAAAGTGTGGGCGGGGGGAAGGTAGAAAGTTGTCAGTGATAAATTTCTTCAGAAGAGAACTTATGATCCAAGCAGCAGCCACAAACACACACACACACAACCTGCTCATCTACTTAATGCTTTGGAATGTAACAGAGACCAAAAATAGTCTGTTTCATGTGGAATCCTGGAAACATTTTTAAAAGAAGAAAAATAACAATTCAGGAGGAGGTGCTTCAATTTTTCCACAGTTATTACTGAAAAGAAAATCTTGCCTCTGGCTATTATACAATATCTGGTACCACACACGCTCTCCTACCATAATCCTTAAAAGTAGCCACAAACAATTAGAAAATTAAATTTAAAGTACTATTTGCAATAGCATAGAAATACAATATTATTAGAAATAAATTAATGAAAGATATACAAACACTCTACATTAAAAACTATAAACTTTCCTGAGAAAAATCTCCTGAGAAAAAGTTTGGGCTCAGGTGATCCTTCTATCTTGACCTCCAAAAGCATCTGGATTACAGGCGGAAGCCACTACACCCAGCTAGAAAAAATTTTAAACATCTAAATAAACGTATAAAAGTACTATGTTTATGCATCAGAAAGCTCAGTGTTGTAAGACTCAATATTGTCAACATTTGAAAGTCTAAATAAATGTTTAGGGATACTATGTTTATGAATTAGAAAATTTAATTCATTTACAAATTGATCCATTGATATAATGCAACCAAATTTCTAGCAGGCAAGATGATTCCAAAATTTATCTGGGAATGCAAAAAACCAAGAATAGCAAAAGCAGTACTGAAAAAGAACAAATATTGGATGGCTCACCCTACCTAATATAAAGATTTACCATAAACTTCAAGAGGCAATACATAATTCTATTGGCCAAAGATATAGACAGAGTTTAACTAAGTAGTCCAGATATGAACCCACACATATATGGTCAATTTATTTTTGACAAATACATTTGCATAAATCAATAAAAGTCTTTTCCATATAGACTTTTAAAACAGCTGAATATCCATGTGCAAAAACAGAAAGAATCTTAGCTCCTACCTGTTGTCATATGCAAAATTTAATTCAAAATAAACCACAGACTAAAACATAAAAGATAAAACAACACAAGTTCTAGAAGAAAACAAAGGATAAAATATTCAAAAACCTTGGATAGGCAAAGATTTCCTAAACAAAACACAATAAGGATGGATCATGAAGGCAAACAATAAATTTATCTTCATAAAAATTAAAACTTTCTGCTCTTAAAAATATTATTAAGAAAATGAAAAGGTCAGCCACAGGCAGGGAGAAGATATTCACAATACGGATATGTGACAAAGGACTAGAATCTAGATTATAAAAATAAGTCTTCCAACTCAATAAGAGAAAAATTTAAACAAATAACATAAATAAATGGATTAAAGATTTGAATAGGCACTTGATAAAAGAAGATATATTAATGGCCATAGAGCATAAAAAGAGAGCAAACATCTGTAATCATCAGGGAAATACAAATTAAAACCACAATTAAATCCCATTACACATCACTTAAATGACTAAAATTTAAAGAGTGATAATAACAAGTGTTGACAAAGCCATGGGGCAATTCATACATTGATGCTTGGGTTGCAAAATGGTGCAACCACTTTAGAAAAAAGATTGGTAGTTTCTTTTAAAGTTAATCATGCACTTAATTCAGCAGTTTCAATACTAGGTATTGAAGAGAAACAAAAACATATTCATTTACATGAAAAAAAAATATTCATTTACATGAATATTTAAAGCAACTTTATTCACAACCACCCCAAACTGGAAATAACCCAAATGTTCATCATGGGAAATAGCCCAAATGTTATCTACTGGTGAGCAGATAACTGAACGATGGTATATTCAAACAATGGAATACTAATCAGTAATAAAAAGGAACAGACCACTGATGGGTACAATATGGACAAATCTTAAACACTATACTGAGTGAAAGAAGAAATTAAAGAGCACACCCAGTATGATTTAATTTACATAAAGTCCTTGATCATGTAAAACTAATTTATAATAATGGAAATCAGATAAGTGTTTCCCTGAGGCAAGGAATATGTGGGGGATCAACTACAAAGGGCCATCCAGGAAGTTTTTGGAGCAATGAAAATGTTATGTGTCATGACTGAAGTGGTGGTCACACTTGTGTATACATCTATCAAAACTCATCAAAGTGTACACTTAAAATGTAAGCATTGTATTGTATATCAATTACATTGGAAAAAATTTGGTTCAAAACATAAAGATTATAAAAATAAAGAGAGGCCAGGCGTGGTGGCTCATGCCTGTAATCCCAGCACTTTGGGAGGCAGAGGCGGGTGGATCACAAGGTCAGGAGATTGAGACCATCCTGGCTAACACGGTGAAACCTTGTCTCTATTAAAAATACAAATAATTAGCCAGGCATGGTGGTGGGCGCCTATAATCCCAGCTACTTGGGAGGCTGAGGCAAGAGAATCACTCGAACCTGGGAAGCGGAGGTTGCAGTAAGCCGAGATCATGCCATTGCACTCCAGCCTGGACAACAGAGCGAGACTCCCTCTCAAAAAAGTAAAAATAAAATAAAATAAAGAGGGACAAACGTACTATTTTATAGTTTACAAAGGGGTTTGTTTGCTTGATATTGATCCTTACTACCACCTTGTGAAGTAGGAATGCATACAAGTTCTTGTTGTGGAAAAGTCACAAAATTATGTTTTGTTCCTGAGCTGCAGTGTCTTACTCGGCTCTGGAATTCATCCACACACCTTGGGGGAATAACAAAAAAACAAAACCCACTCCCTATGCACGCAAATTATAAAGATGCTTTGAATGGTTCATTGCCTAGATATGGAGGAGGGTTGTCTATGGTAATAATGGTTGTACTGATTATTTTTTCTTCTGCATTATTGTCCAGGCATTGCACCAAGATCTACTCAAGTAATTCTCAAAACAATCCTGGGAGGTAGGCATTATGATCTCCATATACAAATGAGGACATTGGGCCTCAGCAAATTTAAGGGACTCACCAAAGTTCACACAGGTAGCAACTGGCAGAGCTGAGGATCTAGGTCTGATAGACTTAAAGCCCCAGCTCTTTCCATGCCACCATGTTGGCTCCATATTTCAGATAAATGGGGCTACTTTTATTTGCAGTGACTAAAGTTATTCCCCAGTGACTAAAGTTATTCAGGGGTGCTGGCTAGGAGTGGTACTTTGGAGAAGATTGAGATAGAGTCCATAGAACTTCAGGTCTAGGACAATGTGGTCTCCACCCCAAAAATCATGTGGGTGCCAATGCCTCTCTTACCTGATGGATGGACATTGAGTTCCAAAAGAAAGAGGGATGTCAGTCTGTGAAGGAACAAGGAGCCGCATTTGGGTATCTGCGACAATGGGTGCTGTTGGGAAGAAGGGGGGGAAACTTCTGCATGGCCATGCAGGCAGCAGCCCCCCGTGTGAGATGATGTTTCTGGTAGGGGATCTAGAGCCACACAATTCTTGATGCAAAGTATTGGAGGATGCAGATTTCATGTGAGGAAATCATTCATGAAGACCCACTTCTCATTTAAAGAAGAAAATTAAAAGGGACATCAGAGCGTAATGGATTATTAGGATTGATTTGGGGTTGAGTGCCAACTCTAATATTTGGTGAAAACAGGTATGAAGTAGAGAATGCTGACGTAAAACCTGGCTGTGTACTTACTAGCTGTGCAATCTTGGGCAACTTACTGCACCTCTCCAAGCTTCTCTCTTCTCAGTTGGCAGATGCAAATAATGATGCCTACTTGACAGCACAGTTGGAAGATGGATGTTTGCAAAGTACCTTCCTCGGTGTCTAGTACTAGGCAAATGTTTGACCCTCTCCTCTTGTGGGTAACCCATCAGGAACCTTAGGCTTCAACCTTGATTTGAATCTCTAAATTTTAGCTCTGCTGGCACTTACTTGTCTGAAACTGCAGCCGCCCCCAGGGAGTGGAGCCTGTTGGAAGCCAGTCCTCTTTCTGTTCCTTCCTGCTTATCCTGTCTCCCTAGGTCCTGGCATTCCACCTACTCCCAGGATTAATACTGTCTACCCTTTGCTTCTGGATCTCTGAGGTCTTCCTAGACTCTGTCACAGCTCTCCATCATCAACCTGCCCAGAGGGTCTGCCCTAACATTCCCTGCATGGGTTCTGATGACAAGGGTGGAAACAAGTTTCTGATCTGATAAAAACTCAGTCACAAAGGTTCCAGGCATTTCTGCTGAATCTCTGTATAAGTGGGCTTAACAAAGGACAAACCTGATCATGTCATGTTCTTGATTAAAATCTGTCTCATATTTCCTCAAGATAAAGTTCAAAATCCTTAGCATGGCCTGCTACGTCCCACAGGACACAACACATGGCACTCTCTCTAACTTCCTTTCTCACTACCTGCCCCTCCACCTGCCATGACCAGCACCACAGGCATCCTCTACCTTCCAGCCAGATTGAATTACCTGCCCTTCCCAAACACACTCCACTCTTACTTGCCCCAGGGACTTTGTACATCCTATTTCTCTTGCCTGGGATCCTTGCCTCCCATGTCCTTCAACACCCTCTTCCCGGCTCATCTCTGTCTTTTGTAAATCAGTTTGGCCATCATCCGAGAAGCTATCTTTAACTTCCAGGACTTATTTGGGGCCCTTCGTGGGTGTACTCCTGGCTTGCTAAACTTCTGTTTTAAGACCAATCACCTTTAGTCGGTTTCATTGTGTCTTTCCCACTAGACTGTAAACACTCTGAGGGTGGACCTGCATTTAGATTCCTGTGCTCCGGCACCTACCAGAGTGCCTGGCACAGAAGGGTACTCAGGGAGTGCTTATACATGAAAAGAACTAAAGCAAGTCAGGAAACACACTTGATAAATGACAACCACATAGCTGTGAAGCAGGTGATGGGCCTTGGAAAAGACAACCCTAGAGGAAAGAAGACAAGAGTAAGAATTTCTGTAGTAAACTTTCCAAGAGATTTTCCAAAAGATCTGAGCACATGGAGCCGACTGCAATCCAAGACCACTAGACCACCCTGGTAAAGCACTGCCTTCTCAGAATTGCATGGGAACCCCCGTCTGCCCACATTATGCTCTGAGGCCACACAGTGTGAAAATGGAGTGTCACATTTTTTGGTCTGAGCTGTGTGCTGGCCTGCTCCAAAGCTGAAGGGAACAGCATTCTCTAGGCACAAAGAATGCACTCAGACCCACTGACTAGGAATGTATTTTTAAACCAAAAAGTTTGGGAAGAGTTAAGCAGCCTGCAAGCTTTTAGAGATCTGTAGCAAATGGGATTCAGCACAGAGACCTCCCAGCATGCAGGATTTGTACCAGACAGGAATCAAAGTTGTCCCAGATCTGGTAAAGATTTCTGAGGGCTTAAGTAATTGTCAGAGATCTATTTGCAGCAGGTCCCCAAGGTGGGTGCTAAGATGCAATGTCTGTTCTCATGCAAGACCTGCAAGTGCAGGCTTCTTCGCCCCAGCTGATGGGCAAATTTTGACAAATAATAGGCTTAGTTGAGAGTACCACTGAATCATTGTGATATTGTTGAATAGAAAGACTTCAGACTAATGTCTGGCTGTGACATGGACCTGTTATTAATGACTGTCTCCTGCAAGCTCTATTTTTTCATCTCTGAAATGTAGACCCACTGAAACTGTATTCCCAGGGGACCATATATCAGGACAATGAATCTAACAGCTGATTGATCTAGCACAGCAGTTGAGAGGGTGGTTTGGAGAGTCTGGATGCCTGGAATGAATCCTGGCTTCACTACTCGTTGTGTGTCATCTTTTCTTAAACTCCAAGTCTCAGTCTCTATACCTATAAAATGGAAATAATGAAAAGACATAGAAGAGTACTCATTCAGTAAAGTGAAGATTCAACATAAAACCCTTGCAAGTTCTTGTCACACAATCAAATTAATAAATGTTAACCATCATTAGTGAAATGAGACTATCCTTGACAGTCCAGGATGCATGGTAAACTTTGTCCTTAAGGACGGAATCTTTGTTTCAGTGGTTCTCCTTACAATATTCCAAAACAACTTTGCAGCTTCAACTCGAAGATAGTCACTGATTTGGCTTTGTCCTACATTTCAGTCAACACATATTTACTGAGATGATGTGTCCAGCCAATGCTGGGCTCTGAGGTTCTGAGGCTGCAAAGATGAAGAAGAAATGGTCCCAGCCCCTTCTGAACTCACAGATGGCTGGGAGAGTTCAATCCAAAAAGACATCATCACCGAATTAGCTCTATTTTATTATAGTGTGATAAGTCAAGTGAGAGAGGGAGACCAAGGGGACTGTGGACACACAGAGAAGAGGCCTGAGGTATGTGAAAGGCTTTCTAAAGGACAAGAGGTGCAAGGGGGTCTTCCAAATAATGGGAGGCAGAATTTGGCAGCTGGAGAAGGCAGGGTAAGCAAGTTCAACACAGGAAACAGCCAGGACAAAGGCCCAAAGATGCCATGCCATCTGGGAACAATTGGAATGACCTGGGGATGTGAGAGTAATTCACTTAAGCTAGAGGCCAGAGTGTGAAGGCAGTGATGAATTTGGGCCTTGGTAGGTAGAAGCCTGTTAGGGAGAACTCATGAGCTGAATGCAGATTTCTCAACCTTGGAGCTATTGACATGCTGGACAGGGTGATTGCTATGAGAGGCTGTACTGTGCATTGCAGAATGTTTAGCCCCGGCCTCTATTCACTGAATGCCAGTAGCAAGCCCCTCTAACACAACCCTGTCATGACACCCCAAAATGTCTCCAGATATTATAAAATGACCAGCAGAGGTAGGGGCAAATTCACACCTTCCCCTCCCTCTGTTGAGAATCATTGGACTAAACTTAGGACTTTGAGCTTTAGGCAAGGCTCTTAAGGTGAAGTGACATGGTCAGATATGCAGTTAATTCAGATTATTTTGGATTAGAAACACAGTACAAAGACAGTCAATCTGGTTCAGGAGCTGTTACAACAATCTAGGAAAGAAATTGTAAATGACAATGGAAATATTAACCAAGGGATGTTTTCTCTCTGTCTCTCCCATCTACGTAATATAATGGATTATTAGTATATATACAAATATATAATAGTGTATATAATATATATAGTAGTATATTAATGCACATACACTAACTGGTGCTACAAAAAGTGGAGGGTGACTATAAGAGAAGACAGTGATAAGTCTTTATCTCTTCTTCCAGGATAAATAGAAATTTTTTTTGAATTGTTTATAATTCTCCAGAATAATTATAAATACCATCACTGCACTTTAAAATTACTAACACCATTTTACAAACATTAGCTCATGGAATTCTCACCAGAGCCCCATAAATTAGGTTTTATAATCCCCATATCAAGGATGAAGAAAGTGAGGTTTAGAGAGTTAACAATTTACACAAACTGATGCAGCCAGTAAACTGTGGAGCGTGGACTCACTTCTTGAGTCCAAATTTCATTCTCTTTCCACTGTATCCTGAAAGATGTTTCATAAACACAAGGCTTATGGTACTCTGATTCATTGCAATCAGTTCGATCTGGGGCATGTTAAAAGAACTCCATTTAGTTTTTCAAACAATACATTTCCAAGCAAATGATCTCATAAAAATACAAAAGGAAGAGAATTCCCAAAAGTGGACAGTTTTATATGACTTGTATGCTTGCTTTCTTCTTTCTCTCTTTGTTTCGGTGTTAATGAAGGACATGCTCTTTCTTTCCTTACTCAGTCCAGGCTCTTGTAACTATGCTCACCAGCCCTAGCTGAAGCACAAACCCCATGCTCTCATTTGTCCCTAGAAACTCTTTAGGCTTCTGTGAACTTGACACCTGAAGTGAATGTGCAGTTTGCCACACCAGGTAGGCCACTGAGGAAGTGGCAGAGAGGATTAAATCCTTTACTTAATTTGTTTGAATGTCCCTTGTTGCCAACAAATCCTTCTTGTTTATGTTGGGAAGAAGAAAAATAAGTGGGTTAGTAACATTTATTTAGTTTCATTTTAAATTAATAAATAATCATTGTATCTAGGTACAAGCTACAATGTGATGTTTTGATATATATTTCCTATGTGGAATGACTAAATCAGGCTAATTAAATGTATCACCTCACATACTTATCATTTTGGGAGGGTGAAAACATTTAAAATATTTTTGCGATTTGGAAATACACAAGGATTATTAGAGTCACTATTCTGTGCAATAGACTAAAGTTTATTCCTACTGCCTAACTGAAATGTACTTTTTGATCAGCATCTCCCTTTCCCCATCCACCCCCCTTCCTAGCCTCTGGTAACCATCATTCTACTCTCCACTTTTATGAATTCAACAGCTTTAGATCCCACATATATGTGAGATCATGTGGTATTTGTCTTTCTCTGCCTGGCTTATTTCAGTTTGCATAATGCCCTCCAGCTTCATCCATGTTGTCAAAAATGACAGGATTTCTCACCTTTTTAAGGCTGAGTAGTATTCCATTGTGAATATATACCCTATTTTATTTACCAGTTCATCTGATGATGGACATCTGGGTTGTTTCTATAGTTTAGCTATTATGAATAATGCTGCAATTAACATGTGAGTGCGGGTATCTCTTCAGCAAACTGATTTTAATTCCTTTGGATATACAACCAGAAGTGAGATTACTGGATTGTGTGGTAATTCCATTTTTAATCTTCTGAGGAAACTTCATACTGTTGTCCATGATGCCTATATATTTTTTGCTGGTGCAAAGTTTACAGCTGACAAATCTGTCTAAATGTTGTTAACAGGTCAAGTGCACCTGGGGGCTAAATGTGATTCAGCCAGACTTGTGAATGAATGTGTGTGTTTTCCCTAGTTGCATCCACACATCATTTGTTACACTGTTTGAAAGACTTGACTGGTGGCTGTACCCAGCCCTGTTCCCACCCTGAGTTTTAAAGCTTGCTCCATTTACAGAGTTTTCCAGCAATTCTAGGAAAAAAAAATTTTGGAAGGAGCATCAGTGTTGTTCTGCACATTGGGCAGGAAAGAGAGATGTTACTGAAAGTATTCAAACTACATAGTTGTTCTATTTTTTTAACATAAATTTGCTTGAGAATTTGATTAAAAATCAGAGGCTAATTTGGCCACAGGAGGTTGAAAGAAACAAATATTTATTCAGAGCTTATTAAGGGCTAGGATTTGTGTTAGACACTCTGCTGCTTATCTCTTTAATTCCAACCACAATTCTGTGAGAAATCATCCCTTTATCCTCATTTTCTAAAAAGACACTTGGAGGCTCAAGAAGTACAAACAACTTGCCCAAGACCACTCAGCAAGTAAGGAGCAGAAATGACAATATTTACTCACTCTTTAAACCATCAGTTGAGAGTCTGCCATTGCCATGCACTGTTCTGGGCACTGAAGATACATCGGCGACCAAACAAACACAACCCTCTGTGTACAGAGAGCACCTGGATGGAGAGACAGACAATAAACATAACAAACATGTAAAATGCATGGTATGTTAATTAAATATAAGGTAACAGGTGCTGCAGTAGTTATTGATGCTGTTTACCAAATATTTCCAGGGCTTGGGTTTCCATGTGCCTGGCTCTGGCAAATGAATGGTGAGCGGTTTCACTTCTGGGCTGGAGTGTGTAATTGCTAGTTTAAAACCCTCCGGCACACTTTCTGCCCCTGCCATGCTGATGGACAAGAGTCCAGGTGGTGCTCACTCCATCAGCCTGACTTACAGGTAAGCACCCCAGAGTCAGCCTCTGTGGTAGGGGACCACTGGATTAGAGTGAATCTGGAAGGAGGAACGAGGCTATATGAAAGAAAAAGAGAGAGGTCCACTGGGGGTAGTAATGAACACTGAATTCTGAGCATTACAATAAGGGTTACTGTGAGGTCCTGCCCTGGGGTTCAAGACCAGCTGAGCAAATAGCCCAGAGCCAGCAGCCAGGGGAATAGGGTCCAATGGGCTACCTTCCATTATAGGAGGGAGCATGGTACAGTGAAGGAGATGGGGAAGATGTCGTGTAGACACGGGATCAAATCTTCATTGTCCCATTAACCAGCTGAAGAAAAATCTTAACCTTGAAATAGTTCAATTCTGAACTTCATTTTATTTGCAAAATGTAAGTAACACAAACTTTTGTTTTATGGAATTGTTATATTAAGACTTAAATCAGGTGGAGTCTATGAAATGAAAGCGTGCCAGCTGTCCTCTGTCACCCCCACCCCAGTGCTCTTCCTTAGCACCTGGTCCTTGGAATTATGAATTCTGTGTTGTCTGCATCTGGCTTCAAGCATGACTTTTCCTAGCTAAATTAGATTGCCTTTTCTTTTAAAAGGTTGGTTCTTGTTTTGTTTTCCACTCTAGTTTCTTTGTTTTGTTTTGTTTGGGTGTTTTTTGCTTTCCATTTGTCTTCAAAAAATGGTTTATGTATCCACTGTTTAACATTCCAAAGACAGGACACTCTTCTCAAGATAGTTTTGCATTGTGTAACAAACGCATTGCTTCTCACTTCCCATGAGAGCTATTCTATCTTCTTCTCCTCTCCTTTGCTCTCTTTCTTTTCAACGAAGAGTGAAGAAGAAAGTTTCCTAATGGCCCCTGTCTCCTGAATCACCCTCCCTTCTCTTGGGACCCTGCCTGTTGATGGAAATGTATAATTGGATTAAGCACGTTTATGTCTTCTCGTTCTATTTCCTGTGTAATTTATGTCCTTCATCACACATCTGTTAAAAGAAAAAGAAAGGAGAAGAAGGAAGTGTCTTCCTTGTTCATAGAGAAAAATCAATTATCCTCCCCTCTAAAATGAAATCATATGTATTTATTTGGTGGGAAATCTTCAAAGAAACTAAGAGGATCTCTCTACAATATTCAGGCCATCCGTACAACTTCCCCCCAACCCCTGTGTCTGCTTTGATGTTTTATTAATCAAAAGTGTGTTAGTTACACACTGGGCACTATATCAAATATGAGCAAGACATGATCTGATCCTTTCCCTCAAGGAGCACAGAGTCTAGAAGAGGAACTAGACATGGCACATTGCAGTACAGTGTGAGTCAAAGTGCTGAAAGCAATGGTCAGAGGTGGCCCAGGGAATGCAATTGATTTGACTCTCTGGTATAGATAGAGCCAAAGGGTAGGGGCAGGAGTGAGGGTCCTGTGAAGACAGAGAGGTGGGAGATAAGGTTTGAGTGGTCAGCCAACCATTTCATAAAGAGCTCCAGTTCTATGGGGGAAAAAAAAAGTGTAGAGTTTATTTGTTTTCCCCAAGAGGGAAGACGATTAGAGCAGGGATCTCCAAACCCTGGGCCAGGAATCAGTACTGGTCTGTGGCCTGTTAGGAACCAGGCCACACAGCAGGAGGTGAGTAGTGGGTAAGCTTTACTTTTCATCTGTACTTTACAGCCACTCCCCATCACTCACATTACAACCTGAGCTCTGTCTACTGGCAGATCAGCGAGGGCATTAGATTCTCATAGGAGTGAAAACCCTACTGTGAACTGCACATGCAAGGGATCCAGGTTGCATACTTCTTATGAGAATCTAATGCCTGATGGTCTGTCACTGTCTCCCATCACCCCCAGTTGGGAACGTCTAGTTGCAGAAAAACAAGCTCAGGGCTCCCACTGATTCTACATTACAGTCAATTGTATAATTATTTCATTATATATTACAATGTCATAATAATAGAAATAAAGTGCACAATAAATGTAATGTGCTTGAATCATCCGGAAACCATCCTCCCACCCCACCACCTCATCCATGGAAAAACTGTCTTCCACGAAACCAATTCTTGATGCCAAGATAGTTGGGGACCACTGGATTAGAGGATTTTGGCTTTGGAGATTGACTCCAGAGCGAATCTGGATTGGTTTTAATTCAGAAATGGAAAATAGAAGCAGAAAAAGAATGGAATTAGTTAGACACTGTGCTGGGAAATGAAACCAATTATCTCATTTGATTCTCACAACACCGCAGCAAGGACCTGCTTCACCAGAAGCTATTATTCCACTCGGTTTATACTTGCGAGGACTATGGTTTAGAAAGGCTAAATGGGGAAAGGGGTATCACCGTTCTACTTCCCACCAGGGTTGACCACTGGGGATCAGCAGTTTGCGTGGGGTCAGAGCATCCCTGCATGCATCACTCTAGGCTAAGATGGGCTCATGTGCGGTGGCCCAAGGCCAGGTGCCCTGTATCTGTCTGATGGACTGAGAGCCATGGCAAAGCTCTTCCCAGTGATGGTTGGAAAACCAAAATATGTCCTTACTATGTGGGTTTTCTCCCCACACATTTGTCCACTCCATGGGCTTTTATAATTATGGTGCCCTGAACCTGACAAAAGCTAGATGTTATGATAGATAAGCCAATGGTAGCTGGAGGAAAGATGTACTCCCAGTAAAATGTACAATTACCAGGGATGGCACAACCCCAGCCAAGGGTCCTAAAGCCCCTGAAACACTTTTGCTCTCTCCCATTTTCAACACTGATATGCAAGTGGAGTTTTGACCCTAGAACATCACAATTGGATGAACAGGGCTTGCATAAAAGACATATGATCTTCATGAATCTTTGCCTTGAAATCTAGAGAAGCATGTCATAGGGGGACCAGGGCCACCTTCACCAACTACTCAAATGGTGTTTCCCACATCGCTATCTGAGACAGATGAGACAAATGCTGGTATTGGGGCTCCAAACAACTCCCACTGGCAGGCCATTTCTCCAGCAGCCTTCCTCCCTGGGGTGGACTACTTTGTGTGCATGGATAAGGACATGAAGCCTACTAATGACCTGAGAAAGGAGACCCCCCTCACCCTTGCTTCTATAGGGTCCATCAGGAGTTTACCAAAGACCTTGGTCTTTGTCTCAAGCCCACATTCTCAAAAAGGAATGTGATTTTATTTTTTGGTCACTTGCAGACTCACCAAGGCCTGTCACCAGGTAAGAATGGCTGATAAAAATAAACAACAATGTGGATGTTGGGCAGAACCAAAGCCACTTGAACAAGAACCTGGTTCTCCAGAAACCAGTTGATATGATTTGGCTGTGTCCCCACCCAAATCTCACCTTGAATTGTAGTTCCCATAATCCCCATGTGTTGTGGGAGGGACAAGTGGGAGGTAATTGGATCATAGGGGCAGTTACCTCCATCCTATTCTCATGATAGTGAGTGAGTTCTTATAAGATCTGATAGTTTTATAAGGGGCTTTCCCCCCCCTTTTCTCTGTATTTCTCCTTGCAGCCACCATGTGAGGAAGGATGTGTTTGCTTCTCCTTCCACCATGATTGTAAGTTTCCTGAGGCCTCCCCAGCCCTGTGGAATTGTGAGTCAATTAAACCTCTTTCCTTTGTAAATTACCCAGTCTCAGCTATGTCCTTATTAGCAGCGTGAGAATGGACTAATACACTAGCCAAGGCCATTTTCCTGGATTGTATGTGGCATAAAGAGCTGCCAGGCTGACCTGAAGAAGCTCAGAGATGTAGCCAAAGAATCACTATTTAATCTGTTTAAAGGGCTAGGCTTCCAAGAAGGACTGAAGTAGTGCAGGGAAAGGTGTGAGGGATCTTAGCAGGAGGGCTATCCGTCCTCCTTACAGGTCAGCCTCATTGGGCCCAGTTTTCTCAGAGTAGATGTAACTCCTCTTCTGTTTTCTGTTTCCTTGAAAATTATTGCACAAATATAGCAATTCTCAGCCCCTACTATGCTTGGACAAAACTGATTCTTTGGCTCAAGCATTGAAAGTGGAAATACCTAGGGTTGCCTGGCACCATTAGTCTCCCCTTATCACCCTAGCAACCCTTGAAGATGGATGGAATAGATAATACCAACGACCTCTCATCTGACAAATGAGGGTTCTGACAGGGGGTGACTTTTCCAGAACTAGAAGGGAGACTGTCTGACACATCCAGGCAGCTTTCTCTGTCAGTGTGCTGTGGAGTTGGACAGAGTGGCCCTCATTCTCACTGCTGCACATTCATATGTTGTCATTTTAAGCCATATTGCCCTCTCCTTTCAAAGTGCCATAGGGCAGTTGTTTCGTAACACTCCATCGAATTTGGATTTTATTGATAAGATGGAAGGTCTTCTTTGTATGCATGCACAATGGGAGGATTCAAATCAAGACCACCTTCCTGACTGTTTTTTGTCTATCTCAAGGCAATTTTGGGTTCCTAAAAAGAGCAAAGGAGTCATATTGTTGTTTTCGTTGTTATGCTGCTTCTTATTGATTGACTCTCTGGTGGTGGTGATCTCTGGCTCCCTCTTGATCTCTCAGTTCCTGATGGAAACTTTGCTCTCAGTTCCTAACAGAAACTTTGGTTTTTCTTTTTTTCCTCAAAGAACTTATAGTGACATGAAATGCATCATCTTTTTGGCCCTGCTTTGGCCCACAAGCCATCCTGTCCCTGATTCTTTTTTTCCTCATTGTGCAAGTCAGAAAGTCTCTGCCTCAAAGTCTTTATCCCTTTCCTACGGTTTGCAAAACTTCATAACATCAGGGTTATTTTCCAGTCGTAAAGTGCTCTGATTCAAAAGAATACGTTCCTCTCTGTTAGTGCTAAGCAACTTTTTAACTCTCAGATAATTCCAAAAGAGTAATGTCAACAATCCCTTTTTTCTCTGCAATTCAAAATGAAGATAGCTATATTGGGTCCTAGACAGTCATTGCTAGAAGAGCCCTGGGATTTTTTCTGACCCTTCAGGTAGGATGGGAGTTAGGGATTGCTCCAGGGTAGGTCCCTCAACATTTATCCCTTCTTTGAGGGCCACAAGCTAAGAGCCCCTTCCAGGCACTACCCTCAGGTACCAATGGGTTCCAGAAACTCTTGTGTCATTGTTGTATCTTAATTTAATAGCTACTTCTAAGGTAGTTTGCTAACAAAATATAGTCTTTTCATTTATTAACCAACTTTGTTTGAAAGTTTCACTGAGCATATTTCTATGGTGAATGATATGTATAAACCTACAATCTGTCCTTGGGACCCATTTGACTTAACATGGTTTCTCCTGTGGCTATTTTGCAATACTTTCCATTCATGAAGAAAGTTTTTGTAATTTTCCCATTGTTCTTTTCTGACAATGAAGTCAACATGCTAAAGTTGCAGAAGCAGGGTTTATAGCATTACATGCCTCTTGGCAAAGTAAATGAGAGAACAATGTTTGTTGTGATTTCTTCATCAATAAGATTTTGGGAGAGAATGAATTGGTTAAAAAATTAGATTAAATTAAATTATTTGCTCCAGAAATACAGCCAATGATAACAAGCAAGGCTTGAATCAGGTCTAATTTTGTTCCATAGCTTGACCACTTTGCATGGTTGGATTAGAAAGCCGGAAATATATCTGCTGTGTTTCTGGGGCTTGATTTTACATTTCAATTTTATAAATGGGAGAACAGAGGTCAGAGTAGGGTAGGACCTCCCCAAGGTCATACAGATCAGCAGCCAGGCTGCAATGAGAAGCTAGGCCTCCTCACTCCCCAGGCATGGTTCTGCCCACTCTTCTAGGGGCTTAGGTCATTTCCTTTTCCTACTATGCACTGGGCACTACTTAATTTTCTCTTTCATTACATTAAATGGCTGAATACTGAGGCTCAAAGCAACACACAAAAATCATAGTTCTACATTGCCATGCACACATATTCTTGCCACTTCCACATAGGAACAGAATCTTTGAAAGTGTGACGCAAAAACAGCCAATCTGCTCAGTTGGAAGGCACCATGGTAGAGTAAAAATATTTTGGCTTTAAAATTAGACCAATCTGGGCTTTAAACCTGGCCCTATCTCTAACTAGCTGCATGGCCTTGAGCATACTACACAACCCCTGAGCCAGAGTTTAGTGTTTGGCCCAGGGAGAAATTCCATGTACATACATTAGCACCTCTTTCTGGTACATAGCAGTCTACACCGGATGAGGCAGTAGATAGATCATATTTGAAAATTTAGAATAGAGAGGTAGCCACTAAACTTCTGAAATGTGAGGAAAGCTTTATAAAGTGAAAGAAATTTTCATGTGCTATTCCTAATATCTACTGCATATGTACAATATGTAATATTGATTCAATTTATAGGTAGTTCTTGGGACATGTGTAGATTTCTCAAATCCTTGTCACAACTTCACAGGGTGGTTCCCGCCCCACCAACAACCATCCCACCTCACACCGATTCCCAGGATGATGCCCTTCTGGAAAATACTTGATTACTCAATAACTACTGGTACATATTTGTGTTTTCTGTAAAGACATACTAATACAGAATATGCGGTATTAGAAAATATAATTTTTTCTACAATAAAAATCTACTACTCATTTAATAAAAGAATAAAAGAGCAACTTCAATAACTGAGAAAATGCATTTCTCAGATGATACACACATACTTTCTTAGAAAAGAAAATGCATTTTCCCAGTTATTAAAGTTGTTCTATCCTTTCAGCTGTTAATAAAGTATAGTTAATAAAATACGCTTTTAACCAAATCATAACAATTTTATCCTTTGGAATGTAAAAACTATGTTTTTGTTTATTACTTTTTCTGAGACATTCCTATAACTTCTTTAGTTTTTATATTATTCTTGTCAGACAGGACAAATATAGTAGTTATTGGATCTACTAAATTGAGGCACAAAAACCTATGTTTTGCCTCCTAGTCAAGAAAGTCAACATTAGTGTAAACAGCCCTGAAGCAAGCAACATGTAGGCATCTCATAATTTCTCAGCTCTTTGGCTCCTTGCCACCCATAGGCATGAAGAGGAGCTGGTGAACATAGTGGTATCATTCTCACTCTGGAATCTGACCCAAGACAACAGTCCTGTAAAACAAGCCTGTTCAAAGTCTCCAATAACCAAACCTGATTCTATTCTGTTGTCACTTTTTAGGTGGTCACAAACCCTCCAAGTCCTTGTAGACTTTAGGGTTTAATTTAAGACTTCTAATCAGTTTCATTGTTTTTCCAGAGTTAACTACTTGAAGTTCCATCGAATTTCCCTGTCACTTCTAAGTTATTTTAAGGGAGTCATTACTGCTGAATGACTATTATATTAAATGGAAACAGTCTGTACCCAGGATGATTTGATCTAAATAGGCCACTTTCCCTGATCATGGTGTCTCTGGGTATGCTAATGTCTTTGGGATGGAAAGGGTGTATTGGATGAAAGTTTTCCCATGAGAATTCCCATGTCAAGACCCATACTGCCTAATGCCAGTTCTCAGGGACAATTCTCCACTGCCAGTCTCAAATTGCATACTGTTAATGTGTGCCATTAAGATTAATCTTTGCTTTTGCTGTCAGTTCTTATTTACAGACCCACATTTTCTTTGCTGCAGTTAAATCTAGTTATGAACTCTTCCTTGATTCTGAGGCTCTCGCGCCACCTTAAATGGATTGGCCTTAATGTGAGGATCAAGTGTGTAAGGAGATTAAAATCCATCTGAATGCACAATTCAGTTAATACAGATGAAACTGGATTCTTTTATAGATTCTTTAAAGAAAGTATGACCCCAGAATTTTATTACACATAAATTTATAATGTGCATGGTCAAATATACATAACACAAGAGAAGAAAACTACCATTGACTGAAGACCTATCATATATGGACATGGTGTGGGCTCACAGCTTTATATACATTGACTCGTTTAATGCAACCCTATGGAGAAATTCATATCTTCTCCAGGTTATAAATAAGGAACATAAATATTACAGAGATAACTAACTTACCCAAAGTGACAAGGCTATTAAGCATAATGGCAAAACAAAAAGAAAAACAAACAGGAGTTTCTGGTTTTTCTGCAGGTGATTTTGTCCCTACAACACACAGAACAAGAAGTTAGGAGCTTTCAAAGTTATTTCTAATTTTCCCAACTAATTAGTGTATGTAAGAATTACGGCCTACGAGGTCACAAAATTTAGCACATAATGCTAAACAGTTGTTTTTAGACATGTATCGATCATGTCTAATTCCAAAGGATGTAAAGAGGTAAGCAGCTGATTCATTAAGATTCATTTATTACTCATCTCAGGAGTCATTATTCATTAATTTCAGCTGAGGAGATTGTTTTCACCATGTAGTCATTCCTACCCATAAAAAAAGGATTGTGGGTAGGAATTTTCACTGGTGTGCTTAAGGGTCTATTTTACTATTTATATTTCCTCTAAAGAACATGAGCTCTTCACACTCATTGAAGATGGGCATCCTAGGTCTGAGTCTTAAGGAAATTCACAGGTGACCAGCTTCCCTCTAATGCAGAAATATGACTCTGAGTACCTGGTGGCAGCAGTTTGGTTAACTCTTAGCACAGCATGCAAAAGATTGGACTTGGGAAGAACAGAGATATTTCTTACCCTTGCTGAGGCTATCTAGAGTCAAAGACACCAAGGCACAACTTTATAAACCTAAGGTCTGGGATAGTATAATTATTCAATTAATGCTTATGGAAAAAGAGGCAAAAGGGGGATGGAGGAAGAGAAGAAAGATACAATAGCTTAACTTCAAAGATACAGCAGATACAGAGGGTGGAGGAAGATGACAGAATAGAAAGTTCTACCAATCACCCTTCCTACAAGGACACCAAGTAAACAATGATCTATGCAGAAAAGAACCAAAAATCAGGTGAGCACTAACAGTACGTGGTTGTAACTTCATATCACTAAGAGGCACTGAAGAGATTAAAAAAAAAAACCCTCCCCAAACCCCGGCAGTTTTGGCGTGGTGCAGACAGCATCTCTGGGCACTGAGGGATGGAAAACACAGCAATTGTGAGGCATTGAACTCAGTACTGTCCTGTTAGAGCAGAAAGGAAAACTGGACCAAACTCAGTGACACCTGCCCATGGAGGGAGCATTTAAACCAGCCCTAGCCCTAGACAGAGGGCAATTACTGATCCCAGGTATCTGAACTTGGGTTTTTGCAAACCTCACCACCAAGGGCTATGCTCTGTGTCTCCAAGTACACTTGAAAGGCTGTATAGGCCATAAGGACTGCAACTCCTTGGTGAGTCCTAGTACTGAACTAGGCCCAGAGACAGTGGACTTGGGGCCACTGGACATACAGAGACACCAGCTGGGGCAGCTGACGGAGTGTTGATATTACCCCTTACCAAACCCCAGGCTGCACAGCTTGTGGCTCCAAAAAAGACCCCTTCCTTCTGTTTAAAAAGAGAAGAATTAAGACTGGGTAGGACTTGCATCTACGATATAAGCCCAGCTATAGCAGGATAGGGCACCAATCAGAGCCATGAGGCCCTCGTTTCAGGCCCTAGCTCCCAGATGACATTTCTAGACACACTCTGGGCCAGAAGGGAATCCGCTGCCTTGAAGAAAAGGACCCAGTCCTGGAAGCATTTATCACCTGCTAGCTGAAGAGCCTTTGGGCCCTGGATAGCCAGCAGCAATACCCAGATACTATGTCAAGGGCCTTGGGTGAACGTCTGAGACTTGGTAGCTTCAGATGAAACTCAGCACATAACCAGCAGTGGTGGGTATGGGGCAAAACTCCTGCTTGAAAAAAGCAGAGGGAAAAGTAAAGGGGACTTTGTCTTGCACCTTAAGTACCAGCATGGCCACAGGAGAGTAGAACACCAAGCAGGCTCTTGGGGCCCTTGATTCCAGAACTTGACTCCTGGACAGCATTTCTGGATCAACTCTGGGCCAGAATTGAGCCCACTTCCCTGAAGGGTGAGTCCAAGGCCAGACAGCACTCATGACGAGCTGACTTTGGAGACCTTGGGCCTTAAGGGAACATTGGAAGTAGTCTGGCACTACTCCTCATGGCCTCAGGTGGGAGTGGCTATTGGTGAGGCTCTTCTGCTTTTGGAAAGGGGAAGGAAGAGTGGGAAGGACTGTTGTGTGGTTTGAGTGCCAACACCAGGTAGACTTCTAAGGTTTTTGACTCTAGTCCCTGATTCCCAGATGGCACTTCTGGACCCACCTGGGGTTTAGAGGACCTTACCACCCTGAAGGGAAAGATACAGGCCTGGCTGGCTTTGCCATCTGCTGATTGTAGAGCTCCAGGGCCTTGAGTGGGCATAGGCAGTAGTTAGGGAGTGGTTACAGCAGGCCTTGGGTGAGTCCCAGAACTGGGCTGATTTCAGGTCTGACCCAGTGCAGCCATAGTTGTGGTGGCCACAGGGATGCTTGTGTCACTGTACCCTCAGCTTTCAGTGGCTCAGAACAGAGAGAGAGAGAGAGAGAGAGAGAGAGAGAGAGAGATTCTGTACAATTGGGAGAAAGTAAAGGAAGGGAACAAGAGCCTCTGCCTGGTAATCCAGAGAATTCTCCCGGATCTTGTCTAAGACTATCAAGGTGGTACCTCTACAAGTCTGCAAGAACCACAGTGTTACTGGGCTTGGGGTGTCCCCTGAAGCAGATATAGCTTAGATGACAACATTCAAGTCTTTTCAAATGTCTGAAAAGCCTTCCCAAGAAGGATAGCTATGAATCAGCCCAGACAGTGAAGACTACAATAAATATCTAACCCTTCAATGCCCAGACATTAAAGAACATCTACTAGCATCAATACCATCCAGGAAAACATGGCCTCACCAATTGAACTAAATAAGACACCAAGGACCAATCCTGGAAAACAGAGGTGTGTGACCTTTCAGACAGATAATTCAAAATAGCTCTGTTGAGGAAACTCAAAGAAATTCAATATAACACAGAAAAGGAATTCAGAATTGTATCAGATAAATTTAACAAAGACATTGAAAGAATTAAAAAGAGTCAAGCAGAAATTCTGGAGCTGAAAAATGTAATTGGCATACTGAAGAATGCATCAGAGTCCTTTAATAGCAGAGTTCATCAAGCAGAAGAGAGAGAAGAGAGAATGAGTGAGCTTGAAAGTAGACTATTTGAAAATACAGTCAAAGGAGACAAAATGAAAAAGAAGAAAAAACAATGAAACACATCTACAGGATCTAGAAAATAGCCTCAAAAGGACAAATCTAATAGTTATTGACCTTAAAGAGAAGATAGAGAAAGAAATAGGGGTAGAAAGTTTATTCAAAGGGATAATAACAGAGAACTTCCCAAATCTAGAGAAAGATATCCATATCCAAGTATAAGAAGGTTACAGAACACCAAGCAGATTTAACCAAAAAAAGGTATTTAATAATCAAACTTCCAAAGATCAAGAATAAATAAAGGATTCTAAAAGCAGCAAGAGAAAATAAATAAATAGCATACAATGGAGCTCCAATATGTCTGTCAGTAGACTTTTCAGTGAAAACCTCACAGGCCAGGAGAGAATGGCCTGACATATTTAAAGTGCTGGAGGAAAAAAATTTTTTTACCCTAGAATAGTATATCTGGTGAAAATATCCTTCAAACCTGAAGGAGAAATAGACTTTCCCAGACAAACAAAAGCTGAGGGATTTCATCAATACCAGACCTGTCCTACAAGAAATGCTAATGGGAGCACTTCAATCAGAAAGAAAATGGCATTGATGAGCAAATAATCACCTGAAGGTACAAAACTCACTAGTAATAGTAAGTACACAGAAAAACAGAATATTTTAACACTGTAACGGTCGTGTGTAAACTACTCTTATGCTAAAAAAAAAACCAAACAATGAACCAATCAAAAATGATAAATACAACAACTTTCCAAGACATAGTCAATACAATAAGAGATAATTAGACACTAGAAAAAGTTTAAAGTGGGGCGATGAAGTTAAGACACATCGTTTTTATTTGTTTCCTTTTTACTTGTTTACTTCTTTGTTTATGCAAATAGTGTTAGGTTGTTATGTGGTTAAAATAGTGGGTTATAAGATAGTATTTGAAAGCCTCATGGTAATCTCAAACCAAAAAACATACAATGGGTACACAAGAAGTAAAAAGCAAAAAGTAAATCATATTGCCAGAGAAAATCAAATTTACTAGAGGAGAACAGGAAGGAAAGAGAGAAGGAAGAGAAGATCATAAAACAACCAGAAAACAAATAAAAATGGTAGGAATAAGTCTTTACTTGTCAGTGATAACATTGACTGTAAATGGAGTAAAGTCTCCAATTAAAAGGCAGGGACTGACTGAAAGGATGAAAAAACAAGACCCATTGCTTTGTTGCCTACAAGAAACACACTTCACCTATAAAGACACATGTAGACTGAAAAGAAAGGAATGGAAAAAGATATTCCATGCCAATGGAAACCAAAAAAGAGCAGGAGTTGCTATACTTATATCAGACAAAATAGATTTCAAGACCAAAACTATAGGAAGAGACAAAGAAAGTCACTGTATAATGATAAAGGAGTCAATTCAGCAAGAGGATATCACAAATTTAAATATACATGCATCCAACACCCAGATATATAAAGGTAATATGATTAGAGCTAAAAAGAGAGGTAGATCATGACACAATAATAGAATAGGCTATGGACTTCAACACCCCATTTTCAGCATTGGATAGATCTTCCAGACAGAAAATCAACACAGAAACATCAGACTTAATCTGCAGTATTGATCAAATGGATCCAATAGACATTTACAGAGCATTGCATCCAAGAGCTGCAGAATACACATTCTTTTCCTCAGCACATGGATCATTCCCACTGATGGAAAAATTCTCAACAAACTGCTAGCAAATCAAATTCAACAATACATATCAAAGATCATTTATCATGACCAAATGGAATTTATCCCTGGGATGCAAGGATGGTTTGACATATGCAAATCAATTAATGTGATACATCACATCAACAGAATGAAGGATAAAAACAATATGATCATTTCAATTGATGCTGAAAAAGTATTTGATAAAATTCAACATCCCTTCATGAAGAACACCCTCAAAAAACTACAGAGAGAAGGAACATAGCTCAACATAATAAAAGCTATATACGACTGACCCACAGCTAGTATCACACTGTATAGGGAAAAACTGAAAGCCTCCCTCTAAGATCTGGAACATAGCAAGGATGTTCACTGTCAACACTGTTATTTAACATAGTACTGGAAGTTCTGGTTAGAGCAATTAGACAAGAGAAAAATATAAAAGGCATCCAAATTGGAAAGAAATAAGTCAATTTATCCTTGTTTGCAGATAATATGATCTTATATTTAGAAAAACCTAAAGACTTCACAAGAAAACGATTGGAACTGATAAATTCAGTAAAGTTGCAGGATACAATATCAACATAAAAAAATCAATAGCATTTCTATATACCAACAATGAAAAATATGAAAAGGAAATCAAAAAGTAATCCCATTTACAATAGTCACACATAAAACTAAATACCTAGGAATTAACTTGACCAAAGAAGTGAAAGATCTTTATAATGAAGAAAAAACGGGCAAAAGATTTGAATACACATTTCTAAAAAAAAGATATACAAATGGCAAACAGGTGTATGAAAGGTGCTCAACATCATTGATCATCAGAGAAATGCAAATCAAAACCCAAATGACATATCATCTCATCCCAGTTTAATGGCTTATATCCAAAAGACAGACAAAAACAAATGCTAATGCAAATGTGGAGAAAAGGTAACTCTTTCTGTTGGTGAGAATGCAAATTAGCACAACCACTATGGAGAACAGCTTGGAGGTTCCTCAAAAAACTAAAAATTGAGCTACCACATGATCCAGCAATCCCACTACTGGGAATATACCCAAAATAAAGAAAATCAGTATATTGAAGAGATAGCTTCACTCCTATGTTTGTTGCAGCGCTGTTGACCACAGATAAGATTTGGAAGCATCTCAGGTGTCCATCAACAGATGAATGGATTAAAAAAATATGGTACACATACATAATCGAGTACTATTCAGCCATACAAAACAATAAATGGAACATGGATCGAACTGGAGATCAATATGTTAAGTGAAATAAGCCAGGCACAGAAAGACAAACATCACATGTTCTCACTTACTTGTGGGATCTAAAAATCAAATCAATTGAACTCATGGACATAAGAGAGTAGGATGGTTACCAGAGACTGGGAAGAATAATGGGAAGTTGGTGGGGGAGAGGTGGGGATGGTTAATGCATACACAGAATAGAAATAATAAATAAGACCTACTTTGTGATAGCACAATAGGTGACTATAGTCAATAATAACTTAATTGTACATTTAAAAATAAAGAATGTAATTGAATTGTTTGTAACTCAAAGGATAAATGCTCAAGGGGATGGATACCTCATTCTCCATAATGTGCTTATTTCACATTGCATGCCTATATCAAAACATCTCATGTACCCCATAAATATATACACCTACTATGTGCTCACAAATTTTTTAAAAATATTTAAAAAGATATAAAAGGTAACATTTTTCCTTTAAAAAAAAATCTAATTTAAAGCCCTGCTTAAGATATCAGGTTGAACACACTCACTTAACCTCAGCTCTCTCTTTCTCAAAATCTACTTAAATGCCATTAGACACTACAATGTTTTTGTTATTGTCTGTCTGTCTACCTATTGTTTTAAGGTATAAAGATTCAAGGACAAGGAAAAGCAAGAGGAGCTAAGAGTAACAGCATTTTGAAAAATGGAAAGTAACTGAAGGAGTTAGTGATAGACTTAGCAGAATCCTAAACTGGAAGAAGATGTAATTTCAAAACAATAGGAACAAAGAAAAGATCCCCCAAGTTTGCAAAGAGGAAACATAATTTTCATATAAAAGGTCAATAATTATATTGGCATCCTAATTGTAAACAGAAATCTTAGATCCAAAGGAAAATTGTGCAATGCCTTTAAATTTTAAGGGAAAATGTGTCCTTTCCAGATGATTATACCCAACTAAGCTATCAATTAAATGTGTTGACAGAACAAAGCCATTTCTAGACATACAAAACTTCTTTAAAAATTATCACCATATTTTATTCCTCATGACACTACTACAGGATGTGCCCCATCAAAACAAGAGAATAAAGCAAAGATGAGGCATGTGACCTGAGAAATAGTGCCACCAACATTACAATGCACACAGAATGTTGAATACCACATGGTTCCACTCCTATGAGGCATCTGAAATAGTCAAACTCATAGAAGCAGAAAATAGAATGACAGTTGCCAGGGGCTGCAGAAGGGGGAAATGGAGAGTTGCTGTTCAATGGGTGTAAAATTTCAGTTAGGCAAGATGAAAAGTATTGGATATCTGAAGTACAACATGGTATCTGTATTAGTCCATTTTCACACTGCTATAAAGAACTGTCTGAGACTGGGTAATTTATAAAGAAAATAAGTTTAATGGACTCACAGTTCTGCTTGGCTGGGGAAGCCTCAGGAAATTTACAGTTACGGCAGAAGGCAAAGGGGAAGCAAAGACCTTCTTCACATGACTACAGGAAAGAGAGAGCTAGAAAGAGCCAGGGAAACTACGTTATAAAACCATCAGATCTCATGAGAACTCATTCACTATGAGAACAGCATGGGGGAACTGCCCCCATGATCCAATCACTTCCCACCAGTTCTCTCTCTAAACACTGGGAATTACAATTCAAGATGAGATTTGAGTGGGGGCACAAAGCCTAATCATATCAGTATTTGTTGGTAATACTGTATTGCAAGTTAAAATTTTATTAAGCGGGTAAATCTCACATTAAGTGTTCTTGCCACAACAATAACAACCTCAGCAAAACCAAGAGAATCTCAGGTTAATAGTGAAGGCAAATTACCAGCTGACTCCTTGAAGAAGCCCTGGAGAATAACTATTTGTTTTAAGTGGGGTTGTCCAGAAACAGTTGTGGAGAAGGAATTGGCATGCAGGCTATTTATTAGAGACCATTGCTTCTAAGGGATTGGAAAGAAAGGAGAGGGCAGAATCAAGATTGAGCAGAGGGAGAAGGTGAATTATGATGCAGACACAACAAAGCTTCGGCCAACCCCTCAGGGAACTCTGGAGCATTACAGCCAAGTAAAGTTGTCCCACGGTAGGCTGAAGGGACTTTTATACCCTTCTCATTATCAGTCATTGGATATGGGAAGGGCATGCTCTAGGGCAAGAGAGCTGTCTGTAGCCAAGGAAGAAGATGAAGAAGGTAACAGCTGTCTGTTGACTCATTCCCAGCAACTGGAATAACAGGTCCCTCCTAGAAGGGGCTTCTAGACAATGCATCTACCATGTCTACCACACTGGTCTACATTGGAGCTGGTGAAAAGAGTACAGAAGAACGCTCTTCCAAGATATGAAATTAGTAGAATGCCTAACATGTTTTAAATTTACACAACAGGGGATAAGATTGGGGATGAATTAATGATGATTACATAGAAACCTAAGCGAAAGATAAAAACAAGATTAATTCCAAGGATAACAAAATATTGTGCATGAAAAGTAATCACACACTACTTCATGCTCAGCTATAAATCATCTTTATATGGCCATAAAATTATATTGAGAGAATGCGGGAATGAGAAATAGGAATAAAGATAAATCCTCATATACAATAATGGGGAATCAATAGTCATACCTAAAATAATTTTTACAAATCAAGATGTAGCAACACAAGCTTGATTTAAATACATAAAGATATATGCTAAAAGATTCTATTAGAAGGGTTGCAAATGGTGGCCTCTGTGTGCAGGAACATAGGAGCAGATGCTTTTCATAGAAATACGTACTCGTGTAGCTTTGATAAAATAGAACCTAAATTTCTATTACATTCTGGGCTTCCAGATACGGAAAATTTTAGGGTCTGGCTCTTACTGTGTTTTCCCCACCCCATTTCAAAAGGGCAGCCAGGGTCATTCTCTTGCCTACAGTCAATCTTCTCCCAGGCTCTTGGCTTCCAAAAGTGAGACCTTGAGAAAGCTTTGCTGAGGAGATTGGAGCAGTGAGTGCCTTTGAGTGGAGAACAGAGGATCACAAAAGTATAGAGGAGGCCGGGCACGGTGGCTCATGCCTGTAGTCCCAGCATTTTGGGAGGCCGAGGTGGGCGGATCACGAGGTCAGGAGATCAAGACCATCCTGGCTAAC